>NC_052472.1:13584016-13691706 GCF_009730915.1 Dioscorea cayenensis subsp. rotundata | reverse complement strand
ATTATATAACAATATAGTCATTTATTTATTTTGTAATTTTTATTTCAAAAAAATATTAACACGTTGTCTTCTTTTTTTATTTAACTAAAATAGGAAAACCCAGAATATCTAAAATGGAGAAATGAGGGTCCAAATTTCTTAGACATGATGGGGATATGCTTCAAAGATGTAGTGGCGACATGCTACATGGCATTGGTACCATATGTAGAACCATCATTAGAGAATGCATTTTCTAACTAAAATGCTTATGCTCGGATGAATGATGTAGACGTAGAATTGGATAACTTTGATGATGATGGTGACAGTCCTCAACAATACAAAAATGCCACATGGGGAGAAACCAGTACACCACAAGCTAGAAATAGACAAAAAAAAACATCACAAAAATAAAAGAAAAAAGTGCAAATGAGAAACTAATGGAATCATTTGACCGCCTACTCTCTGGGATGGATAATATGTCACATACAAGTAATGTAAGAGTTGAGAACAATGATCATTGCACTATAACCAGATGTGTCGATTTCTTGGACATAGTCCCGGGGATGGAACGAGGAAAGTACACATTACTTTCTCATGGTGAGATTGTTTGCAAAACAATATCATAGGGAGACTTTTGTGGCACTATTGGAAAAAGATCCATCACTTACTATCGGTTGTTGTCACACTTTCAATGTGGATGACCTCGCCCGACTTTGACTTCGATAGATGATCATTTATCTAGGGAAACTCAATTTTGTTATTTTTTTAGTTTTTGTTTATGCCATAAACTTGTTTGTTATGTCTTTGCTTTATTTGTTGAGTTTATGTGTCCAACATTGTATTGAACTTTTCATTCGTTGCACTTTCAGCGTTGAAATATTGTATTAGACTATTGTCATGCCTTTGTTTTATGTTAAACTTTTGTATGGTATTTGATTTTGTTTCTTTGTACCTTTGTGTTGAGTATTTTTTTTTTCCTGTATTCTACATGGCATTAAACATTTGATATTATTTATGTAGGGTGTAAAACCAAAAATGGACTTCATGTCTGATTCAGATATAGAATCAAAAGAACCAATGCCTGATTCAGAAGAAAAGCTAACAATTTGGATATGAATATGGATGAGTATATTGGAAGGATATATCCATGTGCTGCAGCTGCACAATACCAGTATATAAAGTTAATGTTGAAGGGAGAGAAGAGGACATCTTCAATAACATGTCATAGGTGGATTAATGAAATAATGAATAGATCAGATAGTCATTTCTTTGAGAAAATTTGGATGAATAAAACTGTATTTAGAAGATTGGTGGTTGAACTTACTCAAAAGTATGGTTTACAACATATAAAAAATATTACTGTAGAAGAATCAGTGATAATGTTCCTATATACACTCGGACAAGGAGCTACTTATAGGAATATGGAAGAGAGATTTCAACACTCAGGAGAAACAACGCACATACAGTTTTATCGAGTGCTAAAAGCTACCCACAAATTTGGAAATGATATTATCAAACCGGTAGATGAAAAGTTTAGAGATGTGGAAGATTACATCAAGGGTAATGTTTGATATTGGCCCTACTTCAAAGACAGCATTGGTATAATAGATGGAACACATGTGGTCCTTCTTGTCTAGGTTGAGAAACAAGTTCCATTTATGAATAGGAAATCAACAAATATACTATTTGCATGTGATTTCAATATGTGCTTCACATTTGCTCTTATTGGTTGGGAGGGATTGGGACATGACACACGTATATTAATGGAGGCTTTGAGATATCCATCTTTGAAGTTTCATCAACCGCCCAAAGGTTCACATTTACTTGTAATTAATTTTAATATCTATGTTCTATTTTTCATTTCTTATGGTATTATACTTTTGTAGGGAAATACTACCTTGTGGATTCTGGGTTTCCTACGCTGAAAGGATTTTTGGGGCCATACAAGAGTGAAAGATATCACATTCCATAATTTAGGATGCCTCATGCCTTTAGGTCTCCAAACGAAGTATTCAACTATCATCACTTGAGTTTGAGAAATGTTATAGAAAAGAACATTTGGAGTTTGCAAAAAAAGATGGAGGACCCTACAAAATATGACCAAGTATACTATAAAGGTTCAATTCCGAGTTATATGGTCATGTTTTGCTCTCCATAATTTTATTCGTAGGATGGGTAGTAATGATTTGGATGTTCTTCAAAGCCTTGAATACATCAACCAAATTCAAGAAGAAGAATGTGCCTTTGAGGATGATGATAGTGAAAGTTCATTTGTATGGCAACAACCTACCATTGAGGACACTCAACAAATGATCACATTTAGGACCAATATTCAGGAACAACTCTCCAGTCAATGTATGAGTTAATTTTGTAGTATTTATAACTTATTATCTTGGTTGTTGTGGTGTTAAAAAAAAAAATATTTGTCCCCTATCTTTTGTGTAGGTTGTAATTGAATGTTTGTGTTGTTTGTTGTTGCTAAACCTTAATGTTGTTATTGTTAATTCTTCTTATAATTTAGTCACGATAATATTGATATTGTGGTTGTTGTGAAGTTGAAAATTTTAGATATCTTTTTTTCTTTATTCTATCAATGATGTTGATGCTATTGTTGTTGTTGTTATTGTTATTTTTTGTTGTAAGTCACCAAATATCAAAATTTAACTATATATTTTAAAATATTTAATTATTATAAATATCATTATTAATTTTAATTAACATAATAAACATTTAAAATAATATCTAAATTTGATAATTTATTGATTTAATTAATATATATTAAGTAAATAATCTTTTTAAGTTATGTTTAGGTTTTTTTGGATTTTTCGACCCTTGATGCCGGAGTTAGAAGTTTAGGTTTTTTTTAATGATGGAATTCTAACTCCGATGCTGGAATTAGAATTTTGTTTATTTTAATAAGGGAATTCTAACCCCGATACCGGAGTTAGAATTTAGATTTTTTTAAAATAATAATAATTGTAATAAAATAATAATAATAATAATAACAATAATAATAATAATAATAATAATATAGTAATAATAATAATAATATAATAGTAATAATCATAATACATTAAGTTATTATTATTATCATTAGTGCTTTCATTAACATTATTAATAGCAATATATAATAGTAACTCAATGAAAACAAAATGAAAACAAAATGAATGCTCATTTTAGTAATTTACCACCTCTAAAAGCCATTTTAAAATCCACATCGAAACAACTTCACACATATAAAAGTACTTCGCCATTAGTTTATCCAAACATAAAATACTAAAAAGCACTTAACTTACTCTGAAAGCACTTTTGAAAAAAGTGCTTAAGTGCTTCTACAAATTAAAAAAAAAACACTTTTATTTAAAGTCAGCCCAAACAAGCACTTAAAGGAGTTCTTGATCTTAAGGCAAGCATAAGAGGCTGGGGTGGAAGAGATTTCATCTTAAGTTCCTAGTGCTTCAGACCAGGTTACCAAGAGATTGGGACTAGTAGACCTCTAAATTCCCTCTATCCAACACTAAAAAATAATTGTTATTGCTCAACTCATATCATAAGTAATTGCTAAGAAAATTCTGATGCAATCATCCACTCCTTCTAGTTGCACTTAACGATCCTCAATTGTACTTTATTAATCAAATTGTAGAAGTAAACCTAAGAAACATCGTAGATGTTCAAGTTATTGATTAAGCAATAAGGAAGTAATAGGAGCCTCTCGTTGTTCCCTAACGAATACGACCCTCGTGCTTACCCACGAGGTATTACTTGACGACCCGTGCATTTGTGGTATATACAGACTTAATTTGCCCATCTGTCAAATCTCTTACATTGTTGAAGTATTTGCTTTGTATATGGACAACATGGAGAAGACATGGTAGATATGAGATGAAAAAATTAACCATAAGTGAGACCACAGTAAGACAAATGGTAAAGGCTCAAAAGCAATAAAACTAAAGAAACTAGTTCGCTAGAATCACATCCATTGTCTAAGGTATTTTTATAGATAAATCTCATAGAGACACTTGTTTACTGAGAATATACATAGAAGGAGCTAAGTTCAGTACAAATAAAGTATTAAGAACTTTATTCAAGGTTTGTTTCAGGAGGGAATTTATGTCCTCATTAAGTTTAAACTTAGGATAGGTATGATCAAACAAGTCATTACCATCATTATGGCCAGATTTTGCTTTCTAAAGGAAAATTACTCAGTATATATATTTTAAAATACAATGCAATCAAATCTGGTGTTTGGTTAGATATAACTGAAAGGTGTTGTATTATAAGATTTTGTATTTGGTCAGGGAAATTTGTAAATTTGGAATTAAAAATCTTTTAGTATACCAAATATTTTAATATAATTTTAGTGGTTTTAAGTATCATATTAATTAGTTTAACTATTAATTTTATTATTAAATTAGTTATTAAAATTATTATTATATTTATTAATTTTTTATTATAGTTTACAATTTTTGTATTTAATTATTAACCCAACAAAAAAAAGTATTTATGAAATTTAATACATTTCTACCATATTATTTAATGATTTTAATTATCATATTAATCATTTTAACTATTACGTTTATTATTAAATTAGTTATTAAAATAATTATTAAATTTATTATTAAATTTTATAATTTTTTAACTCAACAAAAGTATCCATGAATGTTTGACAATACTTGTTTTTCCTTAAATGGTCACATAAAGGTCACAACGTATGCATGTGAAGAAGTCTAAAAACAAGGGATTTAGTTTTACACCCAAATTGGGCGTAAAACCAAATCCCTCATTGAATGTAATCTAAGTTACATGGAATTTTTCGAATTCTGTGAACCAAAAACTAGATTTCTAAAATCTCACTATCTTAATTTCTTTACAATTTTTATGTATTTATATTCAATAACTCTGCGAAGGCGTATCCTTGTGCTAATAGATCACTAATTCTGTACAACCTAAAATGCTTTATTTCAATTCCATATTCTTATTTCTCCAATAATATCATCCTGGAAAAGAATTGATGGTGATTTGTTTATCTTTTCAATAGCCTACAATCATTTCACAAACTTATTTGAAGAAGCATTAAAAGATAAAATCATCAATAATTTGGAGGATAAGAGCGTTCATCCCTATTGTAATAGTTTGAAGTGAGCTAAATAGATTTACTCATGTCCTACTTAATAGTTAAAACTTAAAAATGGAGGTTTTATACTTCACTATGACAATAGTAGGAGCTAAAATAGTTGATGAGTATACAGTTATTCATTATTTTATATTATTTTGTATACTGATTATTAGACATGTATTAGAGTTATATCTTGGAATTCTATTTTAGACATAATGTGTTTTGCATTATTAGGCTTCGGGCAGCACATAAGGATGAGAGGAAGCCAAAAGAATTGTTCTAGACCCAAAATGATAAAGATGGAACTCTTTCGGCATCAAACAAAGAAGGACAATGTAAATAAGATTGCTTACTGGCACCTTACGACCGGGCTTACGGCCGTAAGCGTCTTCCAAAGAACCTTGCAGGCATGCTTACGTCAGTAAGGAGGAGCATAAATGTGAATACAAGGACTATCCCAAGGAGCTTACGAGCATAACTTACGCTAGTAAGGGTAGTCACAAGGACTATACAAAGAAGTTTACGGTACAACATTTATAGTCGTAAACTGGACCGTAGCATGAGATAGAATACCTTACGAATGAGATTTATGGCTGTAAGTGATCCCGTAAGGCTCGTGACTTATCATCCCCAGCTCCTTCGACCATGTCCTTATGCCTGTAAGTAGCCAATAAGTGGCACAATATAAAAAGTTCTTATTAGGATTTCTAGGGTATCTTTTGTTCTAATTTGATGGTGATGCAAAGAGGAAGAAGAGGGGCGAATCAGTATGGCTTTTGAGGGGATTTAAGAAGGAAATTCATCCCACCCATCTTGGATTGGTAGATCTTAGCCAACAAGACTAGCTTGGCGGCATTCGCAGAAGGTCCTTGGGCGTTCTTCGTCGATCATCCTTCAGCATGATTGAGAAGGGAGTTTTCATGTCTGGCTTATTTCTCTTCATGTCTTGTTGTTTGAATGGTTTCCCTCTGTTAATGGAGGGCTAATTTTATAGATTTTAGGGCATAGTTGAGCTCTAGGGTTCTATCCTATTTCACATTGGTTGTGGATCTTTGTGATTTATTTGTTTCTTAATTGCAATCCATGTTATTTTAATCTAATTATTTATTTGTATTGTTTGATTGCAATCGTGGTGAAAGCCATACTTATAATGTTTGATGTGCTTTGTGATTTAGTAGAAATACTCACCTAGCATAAATATGCAGTGATTAGAGGGGATTGTGAGTAAGCCTAGCAAAGGGGTACTTCAAAAATGTTTTCCTCCCTCAATCCTCTCAAGTGGATTAACAAATTGTTTTCATGCTCTCTACAATCATAGGGAATAGATTTTAGAATAAATCACATTTCTATTCTGTATGGGATTTATGGCAATCTCTTTGCAAGAAGGATTATCTATTTTAGAAAATCTTGTT
Organism: Dioscorea cayenensis subsp. rotundata; assembly: GCF_009730915.1. Lineage (NCBI taxonomy): Eukaryota > Viridiplantae > Streptophyta > Magnoliopsida > Dioscoreales > Dioscoreaceae > Dioscorea > Dioscorea cayenensis. The sequence continues at coordinate 13,685,199 of NC_052472.1, read as the reverse complement.
AATCCATATTGAGTTTTCACAGAGTGCAAAGCGATTGTGCGGTGATTGTATCAGCATTATATTGAATCAACTACTATTCACCCTTATAAAGGGGTTTAATATACTATAGAAAATCTCTCGGTTTAAAAAGGATTGCATGATTAGACAAACTTTGTCAGAAATTCAACAAAACGCTAGAGAGATACCATACCCAGACATCCCTTCTCCCTTTGATTTCACAACTCCTTTTATATCGTAGTTTTTGCTTTTTAGTATTGTTCACAAACACCACTACTTTATTTTAGGCTAACTTTCGGGATTATAATTAGCATTAGTAATCTCAATCTTTTTTTTTGGTTGATACCCTGCTTTCAAGTACACTTTACTACTTGATCGGTACGGCATGTACACTTGCATTAGCCCCTATCAAGTTTTGTTACCATTGCCGAGGAGGATTTGAGATATTAGGAACACTTCATGTATCCCGTTACTTTAACAATTTATTTTTCTTTGTATTCTTTTCTTTCTTTCTTTATTTTGTTCTTTATGATTTCTCTTATCATCATTTTACTTTCTTGTTACTTTACTTTATTCTGTGTATACTGACTTGTTTTATTTTATTCGTATTGCATTTAGATTCCTCTTAGTGAGTATGATCCGTTCATTAGTAGATCAATTAGCAGTCATGAATGCAAGGATTAATAGTCTTGCACAACAAAAGTATTGGACATAAATCGATTATTGCATACAATAGAATGAGAGGGAAGCCCTAAACTCATTGTTTGATTAGTTATACCAATTTGAGTCAAGGTAGTTTTAGAATGAGACTCAGTGCACTTTAGAGGAGGCCCTTGACCACTACATGAGTTCTCTAGGAGTGCATACAATACAAGAAGGGCAAAACACAAGGCATAGTCTAATTTGATCAGTTCCAAATGTATAGAGTATTATGTCAGTGTTTGCAGAAAATGAAGAGGAATGTCAAGGCAGTGATAACACGGCACAATCATTAGATTTGGAACAACAAGATATTGGGATAGAGATCAATGTTGAAAATAAGAAATTGGAAACGTCGATAGAGGAACCCCCAGAGCTTAACTTGAAGAAGTTGCTGGATCTTTTAGCGTACGTGTTTCTGGCTAAGGGTGCTAAGATTCCAGCTATTATTTCCTCTCATTTATCAGGCGATCAGAAAGGGAGGTTAGTGAAAGTTCTCAAACAACACAAGGGGTCGATCGCTTGGAAAGTAGCCCACATTAAAGGGATTAATCCATCTTTTTGTCCCCACAAGATCCAAATGGAGAACAACTTCAAACCAGTTGTACAACCTCAAAGAAGGCTAAACCTAAATATGAAGGAAGTCGTTAAAGCCGAACTGATCAAGCTACTTGATGCCGGAGTTATTTATCCCATCTCTAATAGTGCATGGGTTAACCCCGTCCAAGTTGTGTTATAGAAAGGATGAATGACTGTAGTCAATAATGAAAGGAATGAATTGATCTTGACTCATATTGTTATGGGTTGGAGGGTATATATTAACTACAAGGGATTGAATGATGCCACTTGAAAAGACTATTTTCTCCTACCATTTATTGATCAGATGTTGGAGAGGCTTTCTGGACACATGTACTACTACTTATTATATAGGCTATCAGGATATTTTCAAATTCCCATTGCTCCTAAAGATCAAGAGAAAACTCCCTTTACTTTCCCTTTTGGCACCTTTACATACTAACGGATGTCATTCAGGTTATGCAATGGCCCAACCACTTTCCAAAGGTACATGGCAGCCATTTTTGACGATCTCATTGAAGATATTATGGAAGTCTTTATAGATGATTTTTCTGTCTTATGAGATTCTTTCAATCATTGCCTATGAAACCTAACAAAGGTTTTGAAAAGGTGTGAGGAAACAAGCTTGGTTCTAGTTTGGGAGAAGTAGCATTTTTTTATGGTTTGTGAGGGGATAGTTTTGGGACACAAGATATCCCAACATGGGATAGAGATGGACAAAGTGAAAATAGACACTATCAAAAAGCCTCTACCTCCTTCCTCAGTCAGAACCATAAGAGTTTCTTTGGACATGCAGGATTTTACTGGCTTTTCATTAAAGGCTTTTCTAAGATTACTAGGCTACTTACCAAGCTCATCGAGAAAGATGTGTCATTTGAATTCTCCAAAGAATGTTTGTTGGCATTTGAAACACTTAAGGAGAAATTGGTCAATGCCTCGATTTTTATAGCACCCTACTGGAGTCTTCAATTCGAGATTATGTGCGATGCTAGTGACCATGCTGTCGGGGACCTATTAGGGTAAAGAAGGGATGAGTATTTTCAACCCATCTACTATGATAGTAAAACCCTGAACAATGCGCCAGAGAATTATACCACTAATTGAGAATGAGTTGCTAGCTGTTGTGTATGTATTCTAGATATATTTTTTTCACTGTCTTATCTTGTTTAAAGTTGTTGTGTTCACAGATCATTCCACACATCCCTATTTATTTAGTAAAACTAATGCTAAGCCGATACTGATTCATTGGGTATTGCTTTTGTAGGAATTTGATGTGGAGATCAAGGATAAGCGTGGTGCGAAGGACCTAGATGCTGATCATTGTCATGATTGGAACCTCATGAGTCAAAATCACAAGATGAAGTGGAGATAAATGATTTATTTCCCGAAGAACACCTTTATCTCATTAATAAGGAAGGTAAGGTTGAAACACCTTGGTTTATAGACTTTGGTAACTATCTAGTCGGCCGAGTTCTTCCCTAATATATAGCTTCTCATCATAAAAGAAAATTCTTTGCAGATGTAAAGAATTATATATAGGAAGACCTACATTTATTTTGAGTTTGTGAAAATCAGGTTATTCAGAGGTGTGTTTCACACAAGGAAGGATGGGAAATTTTGAGGCAATGTCATGCTGGACCTGCAGTAAGGCATTACAGTGCCAACAAGACAACTGTGAAATTACTCGAGGTGGGTTTCTTTAGGCCTTCCATTTTTTGTGATGCACAAAACTACATCTAACATAGTAGCAATTGCAACAATCAGTTAACATCGCTCAACGCTTCAAAATGCCTTAGATTCCCATTATCAATTATGAAACCTTTGATGTTTGGGTTATTCATTTTATTGGGCCTTTTCTGGGTTCATACAGGAATAAGTATATTTGGTTGCAGTCAACTAAGTATCTAGGTGAGTTAAGGCTTAAGCTCTCCCCACTAATGATGCAAGGGCTGTTTGCATGCTCCTGAAGAATTTGTTTTCCCGCTTTGGTACACCTAGGGCAATAACTAGTGATTGAGGCACTCACTTTTGTAATACATAGTTTTAGAGGGTCTTTAAGAAGTATGGTGTTACCCATATGGGTTGTCACCCTATATCATCCTCAAACTAGTGGCCAAGTAGAAGTGTCTAGTAGAGAGTAAAAACGAATTTTAGAGAAGATAGCTACCCTTGGTAGGAAATATTGCTTGGAGAAGTTAGATGATGCCCTTTGGGCTTATAGAACAGCCTATAAGACACCGTTAGGGACCTCACCTTATCGTTTGGTGTATGGCAAAGCTTGCCATTTACTAGTTGAGTTAGAATATCGAGCTTATTGGTCCACAAGATTCTTGAATTTTGATTTGGTTGCCACAAGAGAAAACAAAAAATTGAATTAAATAAGCTTGATGAATGGTGACAAATGTCCTATGAGAATTCCCATATTTATAAGGAGTGTACAAAGATCTACCATGACAAAGTGATTAAGTCTGGGAGAGAGCTTCGAGAGGGGGATCAAGTGTTATTTTTTAATTCTCATTTGAAACTCTTTCAAGGAAAACTTAAGTCAAGGTGGTCCAGACCTAATTTAATTACCCAAGTGTTTCCTTATGGCACCATTGAGGTATCACATCCAGAAATGGCACTTTCAAGGTGAATGTTCAAAAACTTAAATAGTATGTTGGAGACACTCCCATTGAGATTGGGGAGCATTTCCATGAGGAACCTCCTTGACATGAGTGTATACCAGGTGCGTCAAGCTAGTGGCATAAACAAGTGCTTCTTGGGAGGCAACCCAAGCATTTTTTTTTTTTTTTATTTTTTTTCTTGCTCTTAGTTGTAGTTGTTTGTTTTTGTTTGAGCTAGTAATAAAATGCTTGGCTTGTCTTTATTTTCCATGAGTTGGTTGGTTGGTTATCATTTTAGACACTTATTTTTCGTGCTCACCAGGTCACATTTGTATTTAGACTTTCATGTTAGAACAGGGAAAACTCCGCTCAAATTTTCAGGATTGCTTATGGGGTACTTACGCCTGTAAACTAGACCGTAATACCTTAACCGAGAGCTTTATGGGCATATTTATGCCCCTAAGCCACCCCACAAGGGGTTTCTAGAGAGCCTCACAAATGCACTTACATCCCTTAAGTCCTGAAGAGCACAATTTAGAGGTACCTTATGGCGGCTTACGTCCGTAAGATAAGCCATAAGGGTCATCCAAAACACTTTACGAGTAGATCGACAGACACTTACGGCCCCGTAACCTCTATGGGATATAACCTAAGTTCCTTACTGGCTACTTACGTTCATAAGGCAGACCATAAGAGCAATTGAGAGAACTTTACCAGCTACATTGTAAAGGAGATGAAACCCATACGTGGCAAGTCTTACCATCGTAAGCACCCCATAAACGTGCATACAAAGGATCTTACAGTCACAACTTACACCCGTAAGCCGCCAATAAGAAGCTAGGGCTTAAGTGTCACCGGACACTTTTGAATCATTTTTAAAAGTTTTTCGCTATTCATCATTGCCGGCGACTGCGTTGTCCTCCATTCCCTTTTCCCCTGCCCTTTACATCCATTTCTGAACCTCCTTGAGTGGACTTGGACCCATTGTTGGGCTATTCACTGAACTAATTATTTACTTTGCGCCTTTTGCTTGAAGATATTCTTGTTTTTTCTTGATTTTCATAGTTAACTTTGAAGTTAATTGGTTGAAATGGGTTGTTTTATGTTTATTAATTCAATACTGTAGTTTTTAAAATAATTTTTGTAAAATTGTTGAGCTCTAATGAAGAGAAAGAATCCTTACAGCTTGAGCTCGAAGCTTATGACCATAAGGTGACCGTAAAGGTGAGTTTTCTCATTACTTATGGCTATAAGTCGGTCTATATGCAGGCAGTAAACAGTTCTATATAGAGACAAGTTCATATTTTATGAGCTAAACTATTGTATTCTTTTATTTTTAGGATGACTAAATCCAAGAGGATAACCATTGGCCCACCAAAGAGGGCACAAACTAAGGCCTCAACTTCCCGATGAGTGATCGTTGGCTCGCCAAAGATGGCAAGGCTTGAGGTTTGACCACACGCCAGGCGACTACACACACACATTGCAACCTATAGTACCCATAGTGCTTGACTTTCTCCACTTCACTCTTCTGAGAACAATATGCTTGTTTAAGGATGAAGCGATTCAGCCAATTTTGCATGGTGGATTAGCAGGTTCTTACGCATTTTGGATTAGAGGAAGAAGTTAGAGGATTGTTTGGATCAAGAATATGGAGCCAGATGTTCTCTATTATAGAGAATACATAGAGGGATGTCATTCCTCATACTCGAAGCATTATCAAGATGGATCACCATTTGGTTAGCTTCGATAGAGCTTGCTCCATATGATTTCAGTTATTTGGAGAGTAGAAGGATCAGAGTTACACAGAGTTTTCCCTACTTATGGGTCTCTATGACGTTGACTTCACCACCATCTAGGAGTACAAACAGTTGCTCGATCGATTACCCACCGAACAAGATTGCAACTGGCATGTGGCGTCATCACCTATGTTGTAGGAGGAACTACGAGCCTGGCCTGATGAAGGCTTCCTTTCTAGATAGCCCACCAATGAGATATATACACTGACTTACAGCTAGATCCTTTATAGGTTAGGCCGATAGTATTCGTGTCATGAGGAGACAAGAGCTATTGTACTTGCATAGTTTGATTAAGCATCAACCTCTTCATCTTGGGTATATACTACCGAGTTACTTGCTCATCAGGGCTAGCATACCCGACTGAGCACCATATTTACCAGACCATACGCCACTCAACTCATTTAGGGAATGGGTCTCATGGACTAGCTTGAGGGGCAAGCGATTGTCGGTGGCACAACGCTGCTAGGGATGGGCACTCTTTATTCTATGGGGGTGGTTATCTAACGGGGCTCCAAGTACATTCTCATCTCTTGCCCCAGTGTACTTCCACAAGTTCCAGGTGCAGACTTGGGGGAGGAGTCGGACGACGATTCTGATAGTGACTCATCTCTCCCATTCGTGACAAGCGGCCTGATAGTGTCAACTACTCCTCCCCGATGCCGTTTCAAAGATTCAAGAGTTGTGAACAGAGAACAAACAGCTACGTGAGGGATAACATGTGATTATAGCCACCTAGGCACATTTTGAGATCGGCCTCGGTCGTGCCCTGGATATTCTAAGTTGTTTGGTCCCTCCTCCTCTCCTCCAGTTCCCACTCTGGCATTGACTCTGCCTATGCCACCACATCACCCACCGAAAGCCAAACCTTATCTTAATGCAACCGAGCATTAAATTTTATCTTATTTCACTTTATATTTTTGTTTTAATTCTTTGTATTCATCTTTTATGCAAAGGGTTGCCCCTTCCTATTTTTGTACTTATTTTTGAGAAATTTAGTGGATTTTATTTTCTGTTTTTGTTATTTTATTTTTGATGAGCTTAATTGTCTTCCCTATTGTACTTGCAAGAGTTTAGTGCAACATCCAACACCCTCAATTGTAAATGGGATGCTAACTCAGTATTTTCTTGACCTTGAGTGACCCTCACCACTTGGGAACTTCAAAGGACAAACTACGCAAGTTTCAAAGATGATCAACCATTCATATGCAAACCTTGGAAGTACTCATTTTCCGATCCCCTCCTATTTTTATATTGCATTGTCTTAAATATTCATAAATATTCATCTTTTACACACATTGAGGATAATGTACACTTTTATGTGTGTGTGTGTGTTGGGGGGGTTAGGACTTGTTGAAATCTTTTACTTGCCAAATTGTGACTTATAACGCTGCATTTGAAATCTAGTGGGAGCTTCTTAGTATTAGGGCATGCCATTTTGTTCCTTTTTGAGTTCAAATTTTTTTAGTTTGCACTCTATTTTTTGGTTATTCAACTAATTGAAGCACACAACTTCTCTATTGTACCAACTTGAACCTTGTATGACTTTGTATAGTTTTTAGTTCGTTTTACTTAAAGTGAAATAAATTAAGAAAACTTTCACCAATTTTAAAGAATTTGTTTTAAAAAAGAAATTTGGGAAGTGAAAAGAGATAACCCTAGTAGATGTGTGGAGCTACTCTCGATAAGTCGGATACTTTGTATGCCCTAACAAGAGAAAAAGCTACCTCTTTAGGGGAGTGAAAGCTACCACCTTATAGAAAAATATGTTGAAAGAGCTACCTCTCTTAAGCTTGAAAACCACTTTGCTATGCTACGTGAGAAAAGGGTACCTTAGGAGTTGTGTGAAGCTACCATCTCAAAAAATAAGAAGCCTATTGAAGTTTTTCGGTCATAAGAAGTGAACTAGAGAGTTGTAATACACACACACACACACACACACACACACACACACACACACACACACACACACACACACACAATCGATAACTTTGAATAAAGTGTAAACTATTTTTGAAACTTGAGATTTTTACCATCCTCGTATTGTTAACAGCTGATTACTTTTGAAACTCCCCAATATTTGAGGACCCAACATCTTGCACTATTCGCTCTTGGTTTGTAATGTTTTATTTTTGCTTGGGGACAAGTAAAAGCTCAAGTGTGGGGGAATTTGATCAATATACAATTATTCATTAATTTATATCATTTTTTATACTCTTTAGGCATGTATTAGAGTTATATCTTAGAATTCAATGTTAAATATAGTGTGTTTTGTATTCTCAGGGTTTAGGAAGCACTTAAAGACAAGAGGGAGCCAAAGAACTATTCTGAACCCTACAACGATGAAGATAGAACTCTCTGGGCATCAAACCCATAACTTGGTACTGTAGCAGTGATATGGTAGCCTAGCACTGTAGCTTGTTACTATGGCATATTTCGAGGTGAAGCACGGTCGTACCTTTAAAAAGCAAACCCGTGCTTGGCCTTTTTTTTTATACCCTTCTGCCCTCTTTGTTCCCATCTTTTCCTTGCATTTCCTCTTGGAGAAGAAATGCCTCATTTCCTTCTTCTTGCTTGATGAAATCCCAACCCTCATCCTTTCTCCATCTTTGAGAGTAGCAAGGTATGTGCTCCTACACTTGATTTCTTTCCTTGGTCCTTCACTTGCTCTTTTCTTCTCATTCCTTGGTGTTCCCTTGGAAAAGAAGGGAAGCTTGGATGAGCTCCTTCTCCTTACTAGGTTGAAGTTCTTTGGTCCATCACCCTTCCTTCCTTAAAGCAAAGGTAAGATTTCCATCCTCTCCTTGTTCCTCTCCTTTATGCATAGATGGCATGGTAGATCTAGGGTTTGGATTTGAGCTTGAAACTTGCCCTCCATTCTTGCTTCTTGTTGTTAGAACTTGATGGGAGTGAATGTATTTCATTGTGTCCCTTCAATCTTGTTGAATCCATGAATCTTTTCCTTCATTGAAATCGTGGTACTATAGGTATACTGTAGCACTGTGAACTTTGATTGTTTCCTTGTTTCTTTGGTTTAGAAGAAATCCTAATTCCATAGCTTTGGAGATCCTTAAACCCATGTTTAACCCGACCGTAGGCCCTTATAGGGTACATCGCATATACACCTAGGTCTTTTTTGGTGCATCTCTTTGCTCATTCATTGATTATTTTACTTATTCTTCCTTGTTGTCTAGCTGTCATGAATGTTTTGGGTCAGGTGGTGAAAGCGCGGCTCGAGGCAAGGAGCCGGCTTAGGAATAGCACCCTTGGGGAAACCCGTTCTTCTAAGTTTGTGAGTAGGTTAAATTGGTTGCACATTTCTATTAGAATATTATCCAAAGATCTATATTGCTTGGTTTGAAAGTTTTCTTGGCTTAATCATACTATATTGGTGTTTTGATCGGTTTGAAAAGGAGTTTATATGTTATTGATTTATTCATGGAAACTCTTGATCTTTGAAAATGATTATGGTTATGTGTATATTATTGGATTAGAATAGCTTTGAGCATGTCTCGGCTTAAAGTTTTTGTATCTTGTGGTGACTTTGATTAAGAGGACTAAATTCAAATTATTGAAGTATATGTCTTGTTGGGTATGTGAGCTTATTCTCAATCGCCTAATTGAGTGAAAATAGAAATGTTATAGGTATAGCTAGGGTTTAGGCTTAATTATGATTGAATCTTAACATATTGGTGTTGAATTATTTTAATTTTGGAATGACCGAAATTAATTAGTTGGTTTAATGTCTAGAAGTTTGGATACATTATTGCTATATTTGAGATATTCAAACAAGAAATTGGGAAAGACATTGTTGATGATGAAAGCATCAAGCATAGAAAATATTTGATCTTATTTTATTTTAAGAGGTGGAATTGATCAAGATGCTAGATTAGAATGCTTGCTCAATTTATGTGTAAAAGCTATAAATTTGTCTGAAGAATAATGGTGGAGAATATGTGTTGTATATACTAATCATTGGAGTGAAATTTGAATGACAAATTGAAGGTCTTTGTGAATACCATGAATTGTTCGGCATAATGCCCTAAGAAATGGAACTCAACTTTTTAGAGATTTTGATAATGATTTTAATACTAGTAAAGTTAATGTTGGGAATTTGGGAGTAATGACATTTGTTGAGGAATTTGGGTTTTGATTATGTGCATGACAAATTTGTGTGATTGTAGACTTGTATAAGTGATTATTGGTTGATGTGTGAGCCCTATAGGCATATTGAAATCTTGAGTGGAAGATTTTATTGATTTCTTGGCACATATAGGTATTTATATTGATTTAAATATATTTATATGTTCAATGTTTTTCTATTGATACTATTGGTATTGGAAAATGGTTTGTGAACCTGTATTTGTAAAATTGTACTATTGCCATTTCTGAATATGAAAAAGTTTTCTTTTCTAAAATGTGGATATTTGTCCTAGATTTTGATTGTATGTTGATTTATGGGCCTTAGATTATTCAAACATGTTTCTAGCATTGCTATTTGTAGAAAATGGCATTTATTCTTGATATTTGAATGTTGTCCAAGATATGAACTCTATTAGAGGATATGCATGTATTGCATGGTATTTGATGGTGACATCTCGCTGTAGTAGGTTGTCTTCATGGTCAGCCTGTTGCGGTGATGCAGAGGACCGGCGGATTTATTGGTCTAGTTTAGGTTGGAGTGTAGAGCCCTGATTGGATGTTCATCTGGAAGCCGAGGTCACCACACGGTGCACTAATGGGTCAACGTCAAGGGCATGAGAACCTTGATGACTCTAAACTTAGCCACAGCCAAGGCAAAAATTTAGAGTGATTTACTAGAACACTACTTGTTGGGTTATGATGAGAACTTGGTACTTTTAAAGGGTTTATGTTTTTACATATGAGTTTTTGAGAAGTAATCTCTTGCATATCTTTTGTATTACTATTTTAAACTGTGATGAGGGGTGCGAAGCCCAAACCGTCGCTCTTAGGAGAGCAGTCTCTCACAAAGTTTATTTAATGTCAAGTATTATATTTTATGGATTTTAAAACTCGTATTATATGTTGTTATGTATACATAAATGTTTTGATCTTTATATATTATTGTAAAAGCTTGGCCTTGTCGATGTTATCGATAATTTCTGTATATTCTCTTAGAATTGTGCTAACCCACTCACTAAGTGACATTAGTTATTCACCATTGAGTGACATTAGTTACTCACCCTCTCCTTCCCTTACAGGTTTTAACTTCTAGAGCCGTCGCGGAAGGGTAGAGTGCCGGCAGCATTTCATGTGTCTTCCCTTGTAAAATTTTGATGTATGTTATTCTCAAGCATGTTTGTATTATATAAAGAGCAGGGGATCCACTGGAGTCTTTGGGTGCTGAAATTTATTTTGTTGTATACTTGCTATTTTAGGAAAAATCTGAATGTATTTGTGACTAGTATACTTCTTGGTACGCTAATGTAAGCTTTTTGGTGTTATTGCTCCCTCTATGCAATTATTGTACTTCGTGCCTTGTATGTTTTGTTTGTGTGATCTGTGTTCAGGATTGTGTGTAATTCAGGTGTTGTTAGCCTTGCGGCGACTTGAGGGTTGAGTGCCGTGAGTGTCTCTCTTTGGGTTGTCGAGGCAGTTGTCATGTGTCAGGCCACGAGTCGGGGCTTGACACTTACACCGGTAAGTGTGACAGTAAGAACCATCTAGAAAAGCTTACAAGTAGAGCTTACACCGGTAAGGGTGGTCGCAAGAATAATACATAGAAGTTTATGGTCCAGCAGTTGACTCGCCTTTGCCTTGGACATCTTATCCAAGTTGGTTCCTCCCCCATCGGCATCAACACCTCCTCTGACACCACATCCACCGATAGATTCAACACCATCGGATATAACTGAGCACTAGACTTCATCTTTATTTTACTTTGTATTTTCATTTTCATCTTTGTATTCATCTTTTATGGTAAGGGTTGGCCCAGCCTAGTTTTGTATCTATTTTGAGAGATTTAGTGGATTTTTATTTCTGTTGTTATTTTAGTTTTTTAAAGCTTTAATGTTTTCCCTATTGTACTCACAGGACTTTATTGCAACACGCAACACCTTCATTTGTAAACGGGATGCTCACCCCGTATTTTCTTGACCTTGAGTGACCCCACCACTTGGGCACTTCAAAGGACACACTATGATAGTTTTAAGGACTATGGTTATTCATATGTGAACCGGGGAAGTACTCATTTTCCAACCCCTCCTATTTTAGATTGCATTTTCTTAAATATTCATCTTTTACATACATCTATGAGATTGTATGATTTTAAGTGTGTGGGAGGGGTTTAGGACTTAGTGAACTCTTTTACTTGAAAACGTTGTGACGTATGACGGTGCATTTAAAATTCAATGAGAGTTTTCTTAGTATTAGGGTGAACACATGCGAGTTTGTTCCTTTTTTATTTCTATTTTTTAGTTCGCGCTCTATTTTTGGTTATTTACCTAATTGAAGTGCACAACTTCTCTATTGTAGCAACTTTAGACCTTCTATGACTTTATATAGTTTTTAGTTCATTTTAATTCAAGTGAAATGAATTGAGAAATTTTTTTGCAAATTTAAAAGAATTCAAGTGAAAAAGAGAAATTTGGGAAGTGGAAAGAGCTGTCTGTAGTAGATGTGTGGAGCTACTCTCGATAAGTCGGATACTTTGTATGCCCTAATGAGAGAAAGAGCTACCTCTTTAGGAGAGTCAAAGCTACCCTTTTTTTAGGAATTGATGTGGAAAGAGCTACCCCTCTTAAGTGTGAAAGCCACTTTCCAAGGCCATGTGAGAAAAGGCCACCTTAGGAGTTGTGTGAAGCTACCACCTTGCAAAGAAGAAGTTTTTTTGTGAAATTTTTGTAATTGAAATCTTTTAGGTCAAAAGAAGTGAAGTAGAGATTTGTAACACACACAATCAATAACCTTGAATAGAGTGTAAACTATTTTTGGAACTTGAGATATTTAGTATCCTTGTATTGTTAACACCCAATTATTTTTGAAACTCCCCAATTCTTGAGCATCCGAGGTCTTGCATTGTCCCTTCTTGGTTTGTAATGTTTTCTTTTTGCTTAAGGACAAGCAAAGGCTCAAGTGTGGGGGAATTTGATGAGTGTATAATTATTCATTATTTTATATCATTTTGTACAATCATTAGGCATGTATTAGAGTTATATATTGGAATTAAATGTTAAACATAGTGTGTTTTGAATTCTCAGGCTTTGAACAGTACTTTAAGACTAGAGAGAGCCAAGAGAAGTGTTCTAGACCCAAAACGAAGAAGATAGAGCTTTCTCGACAACAATCAAAGAAGGACAAGGCAAATAGGATGACTTTCGGGCACCATACGACCACCTTATAGCCAAGCTTATGGCCGTAAGACTGTTCTAGAAAACCCTTGCAGGCATGATTATGCCCATAAGGAGGAGCATAAAGACAAATTAGAGGACTATATAGGCAGGACATACGCTCAAAAATGTGACCATAAGGACCATCTGAGGAGTTTACGATCACAACATAAGCCCGTAAAGGTGGTCGCAAGGGCTGCATAGAAAAGTTTACAGTTTCAGCACTTACGGTCATAAGCTAAATCGTAACACAAGATAGAAGACCTTATAGATTGTACCTATGGCCATTAGTGATTCTGTAAGGCTTGTGACACATCATCTCTAGCTCCTTACGGCTATATCCTTACGCCTGTAAGCAACCTTTAAGTGGCACAATATAAATAGTTCTTATGAGGATTTTTAGGGCATCTTTTGTTTGAATTTGGAGGTGAGACAAATTGGAAGAAGAGGGGTGAATCTCCAGGGCTTTTGAGATGATTTTGGAAGGAGATTCAACTCACCTATCTCAAAAAGTAAAGATCGTAGCCATTAAGACTAGCTTGGTGGTGTTCGCGGAAGGTCCTTGGGTGTTCACGGAAGGTCCTTGGGCATTCTCCGATGATCATCCTCCGGCACAATTGAGAATAGGGTTTTCATGTCTAGCTTTGCTCTCTTCATATCTTGTTGTTTGAATGCTTTTTCCTTCATTAATAGAGGGCTAATTTTGTAGATGTTCGAGCATAGTTGGACACTAGGGTTTTATCCTATTTGACATTGGTTGTGCATATTTGTGATTTAATTGTTTCTTAATTGCAATCTATGTTATTTGAATCTAATTATATGTTTGTATTGCTTGAGTGTTATCGTGGCAAAAACCATAGTTATCATGTTTGATGTGCTTTCTGATGAGTAGAAATACCTACCTAGCATAGACATGCTATGATTAGAGGGGATTGTAAGTAAGCCTAACAATTGGGTACTTTGGAGAATTCTACTCCCTTAATCCTCCTGAGTGGATTAACATGGTGTTTTCGTGCTCTTTATAATCATAGGGAATATATCTTAGGAGAAATCGTATTTCTATTCTGTATGAGATTAGGGATTATTTTCTTCATAAGAACTATTATCCATTTTAGAAATTCTAGTTAAATCACATTGATATTTCAGAGAGTGCAAAGCGATTGTCAGGTAAATGTATCATGACTGTACTAAATCAGTTACTATTCACCCTTGCAATAAGGGTTTAGTATATTTTAGAAAATCTCTCGGTTCAAATAGGATTGCACACTTTATACAACCTTTGTCTGAACTTAACAAACCTTAAAGGGATATCATGTCCGGACATCCCTTTTCCCCTGATTTTCCTAACTCCTTTTATTTTGTATTTCTAGCTTTTAGTTTTGTTCACACACATCACTGCTTTCTTTTAGGCTAACTATCGGGATTATAATTAGTACTAGTAATTTCAATCTTCTATATGAATCAATACCTTACTTTTACGCAAACTTTACTACTTGATCGGCGTGTACATTTGCATTAGCCCCTATCATGATTTTTATTTTTTTTTGCCAATGTCATGTTCATCTAAATGGTCAATAGCAAATCCAATCTCAACATCCATAAGCTACTCATTTCCCTCCATTCTTCTTCTTTTTATATTAAAAACTTTAACTCTAGTTTCTTCTACCATCCCCCCTTCTGAGTATTGGTTGACATTGTTGATGAGCTCCATATTGTTTCCATTATTTGACCCACTACTGCTGCCAACACAATAATTGCCCTTTTCCACCTTTAATATGTCCATTACCTTCTCCTTGATTTTCGCCAACCATCCCTTTCCTGAGCTATGAGCTACCCTGCACCCTCCACAGTGCCTTCGACAATAACATTGGTTTCCCTAACCATCAAGACTTGACGTCGACTGGGAGCTCGCAGGTGAGCCAATAAGCTCTCTGTTCCAACACTTGGATTCTTAAAATGGGCTTAACAAAATTTGTTACTATACCCAATTATGCCACAATAGAATCAGAATGTAGGCAAACGTTCATACTTGAAATTGATCCTCAACCAGTCACCTCCAGGCTTACTAAGTTTTCATTCTTCTTTCGATATGCTTCCAAACATTGATAACAATCACGAATCTGGAGGAAAGCCAGGCCACCCTCTTTTGAAAATGTTAAGATATTAAGATCGGACGCCATGTAAATACCAATAAATGGTCCAATATCTTTGCAAACCCTTTCCAACATATAATCGATGGGCAAATCATACAATTGAACCCAAATACTTGTATGAAAGAGGTCAACCTGATTCAAGATTCCCCCAGCTCAATCCTCTTGCATAAAAGAAGGTGATTATTGAATGTTCACGGACCATCTACTAAAACATGGTTCACATATTTTCTCATGATTGAACTGAAAAGAAACTTGAGAAGAGCTTTTTGGATCTCATCATCCAGAGGCATTTCTAAAATATAAACTCCTTTTACCAGCCGCCAAATTAAGTCCATCACCTGTCGCATAGCCATGCAGTTGATGGTTGAGGTCATTAGGAATCTCCCTACGATTCCCCATTGAAAAATCATGCTCTTGTTCCACAATCTGACTTTCGTTTCCATAGTCCAGTCCACTCCTCCTCTTCTTCTATGGACACCTTGGCACAACAAGCAACGAGGTTAGGGGCCCATAGAGAGAGTAAGAACAAAACGGTTATGACTCTATTGGAAGATAAAAAAAAAGGGAGAAATTAACAAAAGACTATACAAAAGACAATATGCACAATCGCCTCACAGATTCCACCACAAGAGACTCTCTCACCACCTCCTAATCCAATTGAACTAATCAACAAGAAAATCCACCAAAATCAGCACAGAAAACCCCAACTTCTGTAACAACTACCCATAAAACCCTAAAATGACCAAAGAAACTGTTGAAATAGTACAATATCCAAAAACCTGATGTCAGAACTCAGCAAAAGTGAGGAGAGCCAAGAGAGAAACTTAGAGAAACCAGTGTACTAAGGCCGATGATAGCAGCTCGGAGATAAAATGTGAGGAGTTTAAGACTTGTCACATGACAAGAGACTTGCAAAGGACAAGAGTTTATGTTTTCTTTGTTCATTTTTGTAAAAGTTATGAATATGCATAAGACTTTAAGCAAATCTTTCGAATTAAAGAAAACAATAAAATAATTAACCAAACTAAATATGGAAAATCTTAAGTTTAAAACTTACAATTTAAACTATTTATCTTATGTTTCAAACTTACAATTTAAACTATTTATAAATAACAATTAACCTAACAAATAAATAATTTTTATAATTAAATATCAACTATTTATAACAACAATTTTTTTTATCACAATTAAGATAATATTTGAGATGATGGTTTGGTCATTGTGAGACATTTAGAGCCATCGTTAAAAAAAAAGTTACAATAAAAATTAACATCTGATGTGGTTACCAAAGAATGCTTCCCTAAATGGAGTAATGTGGATGAATCACTCTATAAATATAACCCAAATTCTCAATCATATATATATATATATGTATGTCTATATTTTCCGTCCTTTAATAACTAACATCATACTATTTGTAGGCTCTAGACTAATCTGAGGCAGTGTGATTGAAAGCCCATTATGGGGTATACTTGATCTCCTGATAAGAATTTTTTATATCCACAAAAGATACAAACTCCAAACACTTATCTAAACAACCTTCTGCCTATGTTACCTAGACCAACCCTATTGGTCATTGAAATTTATTTTTATAATCATACGAAGCTCAAATTTATCTATCCAATCACTACGTGTTTTTTCAACATTTGAATATAAACATTAAAGTTATGCACTGTACATATACAAAAAGAATTTTATTTATCTATCCAATCACTACGTGCTTTTCCAACATTTGAATATAAAAATATACATATAAAAATTATATCATTAATGTCAAAAAATCATCGAGTCCCCATAATAAGACTAATGACCAAAACAAAATCATTTTAATATAATTTTTTTATATAAATATTAAATAGACGACAAAGCGCCCTCCATTTAAGGATAAGTCAGGGACGTGCACGTGTGGGGAGCAGAGGTCAACGCCGATCCACGTGCCATCACCTTGCGTGGACATGGGATTCGATCTCGAGTGCTCCCCGAAATGAACACTCTACGCAAGGGACCCGGTAATATAATATTTTTTAGATATGATTTAACATATTAAATAAATAAGATATAAACAAAATGATCTTTTACTTTAAAAAAAATACTATTGTGATTCTCTGAAGGATGATTGATTATTTTTTCGTTAAGTTTTAATTTTCTTAATTTCTTCCCCACTGTTAAATCATGATTTATATAAAAAGCTTTTAAATAATTATCCCTCTTTTATGAAATTATCTTAGTGTATTTCTTTGGTCTGTTATGTTTTGTCTTTTAAGAAAATAATTGCTTATAAATTCACTTGTTTTTATAAGCTAATCATATCCTAGGATAACATGAGTAATAAATAAAAAAATATCTCTTATATAATCTATATTTCTCAATATATTTATATATGTTCTATTTTATAGATAATACTGGTATAACCAGTTTTTTTGCCCATTACTACAGCAGCCCATTACTGTAGAAGTCGTTAATGCATATGCCCGTCACTGTAGCAGACCGAGAAATTTTTTAGCACATCAACCTTTTGTCTCCTCCAACTCCATCTCACATCCATGAGTTGCAAACCCTAGCTCTATGATCTTTCTCCACCCTTGATTGTGGATGGTTATGGGTAAGTGAATCTTAGGTTTTCCTAAATTTTTTTATGCAATTGTTGATCTTAACCCTAGATCTGGTCTTCATCTTTTTTCTCTTTTGGTTTCTTGCTAGATCCTTTGAAATAAGGGGGAAGGAAGAGATTTCAGGTGAGTGGGCTAACCTAATCTTTGTTGGTTTCTTTTAACTCTTGTATGATGTATTGGTTTGCTTTTGAGATGATTTTGCATGATGATGTTGGAACTCTTGTTTTGTTTTGTTGGAGTATCATGGAAAGTTTAATTGGGAGATCTACATGAATTTACTTAATGATTTTTATTTGATATTCAAGATTTTGTTTATATATTTTGGCCCATTGTTATTCTACTTGTCAAGATTCATTTTGTGTGGTATAGCAAACACCATGCTTCATGTTAGTTTTGGTTTATGAAAATGGAAGACCTTTGGGAGTTAGATTCAATGTGATTTATGTGCAAGAATTTAGTGGATCTCATGTATTGAATGGGGTGATTTTCCCATTTTTGGGTGGAACAAAAATACTTGAAGAATGACTTATCTAAATGGGTTGTATTCATGTATTATGCTAGAAGTGATGTGTGGAAAGTTGGTCATTGAATGCAAGATGTTTGATGAAATGCTCTTGAGTATTTAATGTGAGCAATGACCAATTGATTGTTAGAATATGATGATATGAGTTTATAAATTGTTGGAGATGATGTTTGTGTGAGAGTTTTATAATAATGTTAATGGCATGGGTATATATGTTTTTATGAGTTGTGTTTAAATTGTTATTATAGATTGGTAGATTGGTGAAAGAAGACTTTAGTTTCCCTATATCTACATTTGGAATGGAAAATATTCCTAGGTTTGTGAAATTGAAAAGTTGGTAAGTTTACTTTGATGTTATTGCATTTTTGTTATTGGAGAGGATTGGTGTATGTAAATTGGTCATTATTGGTTATGTTGGAACTCATGTGTGAATATTTGAATAATGCACGCCAAGTGTTTGACATAATGCTTTGAGAATAAATTGTAAGTAATGACACTATGATTATGAGATGGGTGATGAAAATGATGTCATTAATGAAGTGAAGATGTGTGGTTAAAGGAATTTTTATGGTTGTATAAATTTTGGATGAATGCTTAAAATCAAACCTTTTCAACTGATTGTGAAACCTTTGAAAATGATATCTCATATGCTTGCATGACTTGAGTTAAGAGAGTTGGTTTGGGACTACATGAATGCATGTATCTTGATATCTCGAAATGACATTGAGTGGCTGGAAATTGTGGCCACCATTCGGAGATCATAGAGATTGAATTTGTGGAAGATTAAAATTGAAAAGTTGTAGCAAATTGTTTAATCTATCTACCTGCCAAATTTCATAATTATTGGGCATATATTCTATGAGATACGATCCATTCAAGTTGACAACTCCTGGAGGTACTTCTATGTAGACCTGCAAATTTAGAGGCAAATTCCAGACTCACTAAGTGCAATTAGACAAAGTGCTCAATATAGAAAATATTCCTTATCACCTTAATTTTCAACCTGCAAAATTTCAAGTCTATTGTATTCGTAGATTTTGAGTTATGATCTATTAAAGAGGGCTTGTGCAGGATAATGTTTCTATACAGAATTTTCAGATTTAGAAGGATTTTTCTCACTCTTGGAGGCTGAACTTGGGAAAGAATTAAACTATGGAAATGTTCAGCAATGTTCTAAGTTTGTTTATGCAAAATATCTTTGCATTTGATAGTATGTTTTTGGAGTTATGTGTTATGGAATGAGGCATGTTTAGAGGTGTTTTCATGCTGAGAAGTGTGAGATATAATATAATAAGCTAATTGTTTATCTTGCATTATACCTTGGCTTCTATGTGTATTTAGGTTGGCAAGCATGATTTCATGTAATCCATCTTGATAATGGGAATTTTGAGATTATTTGTATTTGGAATTATTGGAATTGTTGGGTTTTACCAATCATGTAATTATGTGTTGGAGTATACATTTACTTGTTATGTTATTTCCCTGTGTTGCTCTGATTTAATCTTGCTTATTTCTTTATTCGGTTATCCAATGGTTTTACTCTTGATTTTCGAGAGTTGTATTAATGATTTGGTAATTTATTTACTAAATTCTATAATTGATTTCTGTTTATCTACTTTCCCCTAAAGTGGGATTCTGAAATTCTGAATATCTGTTTATTAGAATATTTGAGAAAAATTTGCGAACATTCAGTATTTCGACTACAAGTTTGTTTGAATGTTTAAGTCTCCAAATAAACTATACTCAACCCTATCAGTAGGGGTTAAATACTGACCTTATCGACAACAATTTCTGTAAAATCGAGACTGCAATTTCATATGGTGTCTATTCGGTGGTAAACGGCCATCTGATACCATGTCCTTTAGGCAATAATAAACGGCCATCTGATACCATGTCCATTTGATAATAATAAACAGTCATATGTTATCTATTACCATGTTCGTTCGATAATAATAAACAGCCATCTGTTATCTATAGTAAATTTGGAGGCATTTTGTTTGAAATCATGTTTAGAAGTATCTCTATTTCCAAGATTTGTATTTTTGGATTACGTATTTAGTTAATGGCGATATTAAGAAATGTTTGCAAAGTTATGCATTGGAAATTTATGTTTATGTATCCGTACTTGTACATGGTTTCTTGCCTAACATTTACTTGGGGTTTTTACTGATGCTTTCGAAAAGTCTGAATAAACTTCTTCTGTATTTGAAAGTGTTCAAAAGTTTTCCACCTATTTTCACCCCACCCTCTCTTCTTCTATCTTTTCAGTTACTGGACTCTAAGGTTATTGTGCTTAAGTCTAGTAATGTTCAGCCAGTGCTCAGATGGATCCACTAGGGTTGTTGCTTTCTCGAAATGTTTTTGAAAATACTCATTCTTTTTTATTATTGTATAATATTAAGTTGTAAAATACTTTTGTAACTTCATTCGTTTATTTTATCTTCTCTGAATCAGGTTTCGAG
The DNA here is from genome assembly GCF_009730915.1 of Dioscorea cayenensis subsp. rotundata. Taxonomy (NCBI): domain Eukaryota; kingdom Viridiplantae; phylum Streptophyta; class Magnoliopsida; order Dioscoreales; family Dioscoreaceae; genus Dioscorea; species Dioscorea cayenensis. The sequence goes on along the minus strand of NC_052472.1, from coordinate 13,664,426 downwards.
GTCATGCAGACTTATGGGGTTCACACCCTGTGGGTCTGCGCCCGTTTATCCGCTCACCTGGTCCATCCGGGCCAAGTTCGGGACGTGACAAATACAAACTTATTTTCTAATAATATTTTGTATCAGAATAATTAAATTCATGGGCATTTAGAACCAAATGAATTTTGACAAATATAATGCCTTAAAAAATAATAAGCCAAGATAATCTAATATTAAAAGAAAAACAATTATATAACTATATCATGAAATAATGGAGGAAATTATAAAGAATTTAGAAATTTCTTCAATGATCAATATTTTGATTCCAAAAAAAGAATTTTTATTTTATAAAAATGCTATTAAAGATTAACTCATAATTTCTTGCAAATATGTGGCATTTACATAAAACTATTAGAGGAACCAATTTATAATTAGTGGGAAGAGGTCTTGCCATTTACATAAATTTCATGTAAATGGAAAATGTGCTCATTTGTAAGATATGTGACTTCATTAAAAAAAATTAATTTTTTGTAATAGATATCATGTTCAAATAATCATAGGCTCATGTTAGATGTGCAAATGTGTACCATTTGTGTTCTTTTATTGCTTTTAACTTCTTCTAAGTTTCTAACAAAAGTCATGTTTAATGCCCTAAATTCATACTGAATGTGCTACTTTAATTTGTAAGATAAGCACTCTATTTTAACTATTAAATTTTTCTAAGAGATATCATATTAAATACATTTGTTTGTGATATATGTAGGTTCATAATGTACTGATTTTTTTCATATAAATTATTTTTTAAAATATTAATTTGTGCTGAACAATATGTTAGTCCACCAAGTGTATTAGAAGTGCTATCTTTTAGTGTTTTAGCAAGTCATTTTCCTCACTTGATAGGCATGTTTATTTTTTATATTATTAAACTTAATTTTATCTTATTATTGTAACACTCAAAAATTAGGTTCTATGTGAATTGAAGAACAATCCATCTTAATTTGGTTACTAATTCAAGTATTAAATACCAAAGAAATAATTCCTACGGTGTTTTCTAAAAAAATCTGGTAATTTAATTAGTTTATTCCAAAAATCTTCTCTCCACTTTTATAGTAAAAGAAAAAATTATTCACCTTGATAGATAAAAAAAGGAGAAAAATCTATTTAAAGTCAAATTTTCTGTCAATGAGTGATTCATTGTTATAAAATATGAAAAAAAGACAAATTTATCTTGAACACAAAAACTGAAATGTATCAAGAATAGTATACATATTTTATGAAATCAATTTATCTTTCACATAATTTTAACGAATTTAACCAATAATTTTAAATAATTCAAACAGTTTTTTCAGTTATGTAAAATTCTAAAATTTTATTGAAAACTCAATTTGTGTTGTTTTCCTTGTTCATTTTTACAAAAACCTTGAATATACATGAACGTCACAATATATAAATATACTTAAATTAAGAGTCTAAAAAAACTATTAAAAAAACAAATATGAAAAATCCTTTTCAAACTTGGTGACAATTTAACCAGTTTATTAAATTCAAACTCAAACTATAAAATAAAACTAGTTATTAGGAGCAAAACAAATCAAATACTGGTACTTTATTGAAAGGCTGAAATTTTCAAATTATTTTAAAAAACAAAATAAAAAAATTAAATTGAAGGTATGCATAATCTTTTATTTTTGTTTGATAAATACGAAAATGTGGGGCACCACAGTTATGAAAAGGGAGATATATATATATATATATGGTAATACACCAGTTATGAATAATTAATGACCCCTATAAATGTATTATGCTAGACGGGGTAACAAACGGGGCAATAATGGCATGTTACATGGGCTTAAGATGATATATCAGTGACCATAACTTTTTCTACCCTGCAACTTTGTCGAGGGGTAGAGAATATAACTCATTTCATAAGAGACCTAGTAAACAGTGAATAAATAGTACTATAAAATATTCTACATTATTTTTATAATATTACTACAATATTAATGGCAGAAGGATTCAATCCTCGAATACCCAACTCACACCCATGTGCCTTTCCATCACAGTAGGAGAACCATCCGTCTGAGCTACTCGCTGAGCAACACAAACTTGGTCATTTTGCCCTTATGCTTTAAAATAGCTATCGGTTGTTGAACCAGGGTGCACTTTGCAAAACCCAATATCTTTTTTGAAATTTCGTAGTACTATGTTCAGAGACCAATAATGCAGGTTTTTGTGGATGCATTATTGATTTGAGATTACTCGGTTGATTCTCACTGTTCTGATACCGTTGATTTTATAGATGCTTTTGGTGAAAGATTGGGAGCTTCTCTCATCATTGTTATTAACCTTGCATAGTCATTTAGTCCCTAAAGAAATAAGTAATAGAGAGTTTTCTTTAGGCAATTTTTATAGAGATGTACATTTAAATCGAGTTTTTTATAAATGTTTATAAATGTTAAGTAAATAAAATAATAATAATTTTGAGTGATAAGAACACATACTAGTTGTTAATGGTTTCCCCCAACATCTAACAATTAAAATTTTAAAAACTTTAGAAGTTGGCACACACTCCCATGTATACAAGCACGGCTTGTGTCTTGCTCGTTATGTTGCACAAGAGAACTTCAGAAAGAACCTCCATGATCTATTTTTGCTTTCTTTCTCGTCAACATGCCTTCACAACCCTATTTGCACAAAGGAACACAAAAACATAAGAATGAGAGATAAAATCTGATGACAAAGCAATGCTCAATGTAAGTAAAACATACCAAAGAATCTGTATACACAAGTACTCATCATTGGGGGAAGATGAAAGCATTGAAAGGTATACTGAAAGTCTAAGATTGCGCGGGAAGAAAAGGACACCTAGTGTGGTGATGGAGAACTGGAGACAGATTGGGAAGAAAATAGAAAGTGTCCCACTTACAAGTGAGCAGCGAAGTCAACAAAAAAATAGATGTAAATATTATTAAATCAAGAAAAAATATATATATATATATATATAAACTTTTTTAATTTTTTTTTTGTTAGGATTATATTTAAACTCAATAGTTTTAAAGTTAATTTCTATTAAATATGATTTATTTTTGTTGTTGTGGAATTCTTGTAGGGCAAGGATAGTATTCTCTGTCCCCTCCCCCATTCTCCACCCTTGGGGAGAGGGGGTCAATCTTGTACGCATTATCATTGATCTTCTCAAGCACCAGGAATGGTCCATCACCTCGTGGTTGCAACTTGCACTTGCGCTGCGCTGAAAAACGCTCTTTACGTAAATGTATCCACACTAGGTCACCCGCCTCAAACAACATCTTCTTTCTTCCTTTGTTCGCTCGCTTCTCATACTGCTAAGTGATCTTCTCGATGTTATCCTTCGTCTTTTCATGTATTTTCTTCACAAATTCAGCACACTTGCTTGCATCCATATTAGCTTGTTCCTGCAAGGGCAAAGGTAAAAGATCTATAAGGGAAGTAGGTTTAAAATCATATACAATTTCAAATGTACAAAATTTAGTGGTGGAATGTATCGCCCTGTTATATGTGAATTTGACATACGGTAGACACTCCTCCCACATCTTTAAATTCTTCTTTAAAATTGTTCTTAATATCATGGATAGTATGTGGTTCACAACTTCTGTTAGCCCATCTATCTAGGGGTGACACGTAGTGGAGAATAATAGCTTAGTTCCTAGCTTCCCACACAAGGTTTTTTAAAAATAGCTCAAGAACTAGTATCACGATCTGAGACAATGGTTCGTGGCACACCTTGTAGTCACACCACTTCCCTGAAAAATAGATCAGTAATATGTGAAGCATCATCGCTCTTATGACAGGGAATAAAATGAGCCATCTTGCTAAACCTATCAACCACCACAAATATAGAATCCCTTCCCCTCTTAGTCCGTGGTAATCCAAGAACAAAATCCATAGAAATATCTTCCCATGTTATACTAGGAATAGGTAAGGGAGTATATAATCCATGAGGGTTTAAACAAGACTTAGCTTTGTGGTACGTCTCTCATCGCTGCACGCAGTGCTCAACGTCACGCCTCATTTTTGGCCAAAAGAAGTGGTTGGTCAGCACATTTTCTATCTTCTTGGCACCAAAGTGGCCCATCAAACCACCTTCATGAGCTTCCTACAAGAGTAATAAACGAACAGAGCAATCTGGTATACACAATTTGTTAGCTCGAAACAAGAAACCATCATGCATGTGAAACTTTTCCCAACCTTTTCCTATACTACATTTAGAGTAGGGTTCAGTAAAGTATGAATCTTTAGTATATAACTCTTTAATACTCTCTAAACCCAGAATTTTAGCATCTAGTTGGGACATCAAAGCATGGCGTCTAGACAATGCATCAGCTACAAGGTTATCCTTCCCTTTCTTGTACTTGACAATGTAAGGAAAAGACTAGATGAACTCACTCCATTTTGCATGTCTACGGTTTAGATTTAATTGACCCTTAAGATGCTTCAATGATTCATGGTCAAAATGTATCACAAATTCTTTAGGCCATAAGTAATGTTGCCAATTTTCCAAAGCCCTCATAAGCACATACAACTCCTTATCATAAACAGAATAATTGAGAGCTGGACCACTTAACTTCTCACAAAAATAGGCAATGGGCCTACCTTCTTACATAAGTACCCCGCCAATACCTACACCACTTGCATCACATTCTATTCCAAAAGTCTTACGGAAGTCAGGAAGTGCTAGTAGTGGTACGGATATCAATTTCTCCTTCAATTTTTGAAATGCCTTTTGTTGTGCTGCCCCCCATTTGAATAGAACTTCTTTCTCTGTCAATTCATTGATTGAGGCGACAATGGTGCTGAAATCCTTCACGAACTGATGGTAAAATCCTACAAGTCCTAGGAAGCTTCTTACTTGGCTCGCATTTTGGGGTGTTGCCCACTCACGTACAGCTTTGATCTTATCTTCATCTACCTCAACATCCTGAGATGAAACCACAAAGCCAAGGAACATAACTTTGTTGGTGCAAAAGATGCACTTTGCAAGGTTAGCATACAATTGTTCTTTTCTCAAAACAGCAAGTACATCACGTAAATGTTCAATATAATTATATAAAGACTTGCTGAAAATTAAGATATCATCAAAGTAGACTACCACAAGTTTCCCGATGAAGGCTCTAAGTACATGGATCATCAATCTCATGAGAGTACTAGGTGCATTTGTTAAACCAAAGGCATGCCTAACCATTCATACAATCTAAATTTTGTTTTAAATGTTGTTTTCCACTCATCACCCTCTTTCATTCTAATTTGGTGATAGCCACTATGCAAGTTTATCTTCAAGAAGATAACAGATCCACTAAGTTCATCAAGCATATCATCAAGTGTAGGAATGGGATGTCTATACCTCACAGTTATGTTATAAATGGCTCTACAATCTACATACATACTCTAAGAACCATCTTTCTTAGGAATTAAAATAACCAGGACTGCATAAAGAGAGAGACTTTCCCTTACGTAACCTTTGTCGAGTAGTTCTTGAACTAGACGTTGGATTTCTTTTATCCCCATCGGATTGGTGCAGTAAGGTAGCCGATTAGGAAATGGTGCTCCTGGTATCAAATCAACTTGATTCTCAATTCCTCTCTTCAGTGGTAGTCCGGGTGGGACCTTATCCGAGAACACGTCCTTATATGCATGCAAAAGATCCAAAATAGAATTAGGCAAAATAGAAGATAAATCATTAGTAGTTAGCAAACTTTCTTTGTATAGGAGGACAAAGAACATAGAATTGAGTTCTCTCAAAGCCCTCATGTCTCCCTTCCTTGCCCTCATCACGAAACCCTTTTTTTCCAGGGGCTTGGTTAATTTAAGCTATGGGGTTTTATTTGGCTTTGGATTCACTCGCTCACTATGATGGTGGCTCTCACTCAAGTGTTTTGCATTCTCTCTCTCTCTCTCTCTCTCTCTCTCTCTCTTTTAGAGTATCCATCAATATTTCCTCTAGAGTCATGGGAGCAAAGAAATGCTCTTCCCTTTTGTACATGAAAGTGAGTCGGTTAGCACGGCTGTTAATATGGACATCATGATCAACAACCAAGGGTGTCCCAACAGTAATTGGCATGCTTACATTGGGACAACATCACACTCTACCTGATCATGATAATTCCCAATGGAGAACTAAACCGTTACAATGTTGCTAACACGCAACGACCCACAATCATTAAGCCACTACATCGTGTATAGACTAGGGTGATGCCAATGCTTCAACCCCAATCTCCCTGCCAAGTCTGAACTAGCAATGTTATTATTGCTGCCATTATCAATAATAATCCTGCATACCTTGTTCTTAATGGTGCCGCGAGTATGGAAGATGTTATGTCATTGTCCCTTCTCCTCTTCAACAGCATTGACACTAAGAACATGGTGGGAAATAAAGCAATCTCCCACATCAGCTTGAATGCCACAATCACCTTCATCCACTGGCTCATCATTTGCATCACCATCATATTCGGGGTCACTCTCAGACTCCCACTCACCCTATTCATTAATAAGCAAGGTCCTCCTACTGGGGCACTCGGAAGCAATGTGCCCTCTCTCTTTGCACTTGAAGCACTTTATGTCGCGGCTACAAGAAGAAGCCACGGTGGATGTAGAAGAAGATGCATCTCTCGAAGAAGTGGGCTGTCGATCACTATGTCTAGAGCCTGACGAAGGTGCTGAAGTGGTCGACGTTCGGCCAATGGGTGCGGCAAAGGTGGCCGCCTCCTTATAATATTTATCGGCGGTTCTTGTACCTTGAACAAGACATTGTAGCTTGTTATATAGATCTCTATAGAAGTGTGGTAGAACAAAACGGTGTCGCATAGACCTCTTCATAGCATCCCATGTGCGAATATAGCCATTACCGGCAAATAGCCTGTCTTCCTATAACTGGTTCCACCATGTTAGTGCATAATCGGTAAATTCAAGAGATGCTAGGTTTACCCTTTTTTCATCTGAAAGACCATGGATTCTGAAAATTTGATCACACCTCGCTTCCCACTCCAAGTAAACTTCGGGATCCGCTTTGCCGCTGAATGGTTGTATGCTCATCTTGATGTTCGCCATACTATTAGGATCTTCTCTATCTCGGTGGCCGCGGGAAAGCCTTCATCATTGTCACGGCGTGCAAATTGCCGATATCCATAAACAACATTACTGGGGTCATGATGGTCATGACAGTCGTCAAGCCAACTTCGGGTTTGAACACGCTGGATGAGGGCCCGGTCAATAGTCTCACGCAGGGTATCTTGCATGACCTTTTACATCTCCTCCTGTATTGACATAATTGATACTCACAGCTCACGCAGAAAGTGACTGACAAATGCATCATACTCCGCCCGTGTAATCGGTACATCTATCTTGTGGTATGAACCAATAGGGTCATCATCATGACAACTAGCTTCTAAACCTACCATGTTAGTAGATTTGAAGAAAAGAAAAAGTATATATGTGGATTCAAGCAAATCTCACCTCTTACTTACCAAAGTTCTTATGCCTTCTCGTCGAATCACGATTGTTCTAAGTGGTAGTTTTCCGTATGTGACTAAGCGATTGAACAGAAGGTGTCGAAAGAACTAGCTTCGGTTTTTAGTGGAGTTTGGTTGGCTAAAACAAGAAGGGAATAGTACTGAAATCGAGTAAGCGTAAAACAAATAATAATCTGATGAGATATCTCCAATACGAATTTTTTTTTTTTTGTAATGGCCTTTCTTGAACTTTCTTTCTTTCTTTTAGTTTTGTTTTGCTTTATTTTTTTTATTTATTTTTTTGTGACCACCAACTAGAGGAATATGAAAAGATTATAAACCTGAAATACAATACTCAAATAACAGTACTAATGCAAAGGATAGGTAATTTTTGGTTATTCTTAGGTTTGTGGACTATGGGGCTGAAAACAAATTATGAAACAACTAAGATTGAATCAAAAGGTTAATGTAGGAATGGCGTATCCTACCGTGTCAATGAAGGCTCTGGTACCAAATGATAGGCTCCAACTTGGTGAAGAAGAAGGAGGTGATAATGATGGCTCGATCTTCATGGCGTAGGATCTAGTTTGAGGGATAACTAACTGCGAACAGCCGGGGATGGACACAACCCGTACGTTGGAGAGAGACGACCCGAAGCTTCAAAAACTCCGACCCATTGTCCGAACAGTCACAGAACCACAAACCAGAAACTAATCCACACAAAACGCCCAGAAGCGTAGAGCACGAATTAGGAGAAAACCGAAACTTTCCTCTCACAAATCGGGGAGAACTCACAAAAATAATGGTAGTAAGACAACTCTTATTTCGTGAATAATAATCAAAGTTGGATACTCCAAGGGAGAAGGTACAAGGCTATTTATAGCTGACTTAAACTTGGGATACAAGAAAACTATTTTATTAAAATTAGCTAGGGAATCAATCTAAAAATAGTAAATTAAAATTTTCTAGGAAAACAATCCAAAAATTGGAAAATAAAATTGGCTAGAAAATCAATCTAAATATAGGAATAGTATCACACAGTACTGTAGCACGTGAATATAGCAGGTGCAATCTCTCATCCTTAAACTTGGAATACTTGATTTCCTGGTTGATTGGGATTTGATTTTGTTTCCTTCCAGAAATTGATTGGTTTAGGAAAGAGATATTTTGGGTTGATTTGTCATAAAAGGAAACCGTATCCCCTTCTGTTTGCGCGGGTCCAGCAAAAATAGGCACAATTTCCTTCTTAGACATGCACGTGAGTGTGAAACCCATATGTGGCGTAGCTCCAAATGCTTCTCTCTTGCTATCCTCTTGTTTGACTAAGTCTGGAATTACGTCCTCACTTTCGCTACACCTAAGTATAATTAAGGTAGAAGAAATTGGAAATACCACCATTTCAATATAATTTAAGAATAAGCTTAAGTTAGCGTTCACCTGATTTTGGATTTGTTTAGCACGGTTTCATGTAAATGGTCTTTGATATGCTTCCTCTTCTATACCAGTTGAAGTATTACCATCTGTAGGTGGTGTAGTTGCCATGGGAGTGATATCCTCATCATTAAAGCTAGAAGAAGCTCATCAATTCCTAGTGTACATATCCTTTTCATCTCTCAATATATATGAGAAAAGTCGGTATGATATCTAGTTACCATTTTGGGAATTGGTGAATTTCCTATATCTTTGATCTCCATGCCTGTGATCTGTTCATTGTGTTTGAATTACACCTTCAGATAAGTCATTAGAGGAAAGTATGATAATGGTTTGAATGCAAATTATAGACTGCACTCTGTCTTGACTAGGGGTGAGCAAAAAAATCCGAATCCGATGATCTGATCCGGTATCTGAATTTTTTGGGTACCCGATCCGAAATTTTTAGATAAAAACCGGGTCAGATCCAGGTCGAGAGAAATTAAAAATCGGGTAACCTAATCCAATCAGGTTTTTACTTTTTAGTATATTCTTATATATAGATATATAATAATTTTAAATTTTATATGGTCTAAAAAGTAAAAAAGAAAAAAATCCAAATCCCTCGTATCTAAACCCTTTAAGAGTTATATATATATATATATATATATATATATATATATATATATATATATATGCATATTAATTTAAATTTTACAAGGGCTAAAAAGTTATATCCAAATGCCTAATCTAATAACTTAAAGAGTTATATACTTATATAGTTATATATATATATATATTAATATACTTAAATTCTACATAGATTACAAGTAAAAAAGAAAAAATCTCAAATCCCTGCCTCCCAGTTCCCAACGGCCATCATCTTGCCTCTTCTCTCTAGTCTCCATCCAAATCTCTTTTCTGTAGCAACCAATGATCATTATTGATGAGACACTTGATGCTTTTGAAGATTTTTTTTTTCTAATGACTAAGATTAATAAAACTCTTTATTATTTTTGTAATGACTTTTGTTGTGTGGAGAATAATATAAGAGTTTAATGCTCTTTACAAGTTATAAGTTTTTCATATTTGTTTTTTATGTAATATTGTTATATAAAGCAAGTCTATAGAGTAGATTAAACTTAAATTCGTATCTGGGTATCCGATATCCGATCTGGTTTAAACTGGGTACCGAATTCTCGAAACTCAATTTAAACAGGGTCAAATACAGGCTGAGTTTTTGCCAATCTGAAAAACTGGGTACCCGATCCGGTTTTAAAATCTGGATCGGATACCCGGTTTTGCTCACCCCTAGTCTTGACAGATATTTTTCTATTTGTTGTAAATAGTAACTCTAGTTTATGCATAATTCCTAAAATTTTCTGGTATTAGAGCTTATGACTCATCTTAATTAGAAGATGAGGTATAGAGGAGTTCACATGGCAAATCAAGGCAGCGATTATCCTCTAATTTCTGTATCTTATAAAGAACATTTTGATCACTGGTGTGTGAAAATGAAAACTTTATTTAGATTTGTGGGAGTATATTGAGAAAGGATATGATGAATGTTAATCTAAAAAAAATCTCAATAATGAAAAATTAAAAGCACTCAAGAACAATGTAAGAAAGGATGCAAAGGCCCTTCATATATTCAATAGCCATTAAGTGCAGATATCTTCTCAAGAATAATGAGAGCAGATCAAGGCAAAGAAGCATGGCAAATTTTACAAAGAGAATTCCAAGGGAATGTCAAAGTGAAGAATGTCACTCTTCAAATATTGAGAAGAGAACTTGAAAAGTTGAAGATAAATGAGGTAGAAAGTGTATAATACTACTGTACAAAGGTTATCAAAATTGTGAATGAGATCAAGGCATTTGGTGAAGATATTGAAGATAATAGAATTGTTGGGAAGATTCTTGTTAGATTGCCTCCAAAGTTTGACCATATGGTGTCAATAATTGAAGAGACAAAGGACATCTCATCAATCGTTGTTCAAGAATTGATGGGATCTTTATTGGCTCATGAAAGAAAAATTGCAAGGCATGCTGATTTTTGAAATTTAACATATTTGAAATACCATAATAAATAGAAATAAGTAAGATGTGTGAAAACTAAATGGCAATGAATCATATGAAAACCATGATGAATACTTATCATTTTTTTTAATTAAAATGATAACGATATTCATTTATAAAAATTCAAAATGTTGCTTGTCATTATTTATTTCATTTTTCTACCTTCTCTTATAACTCATTTAAATATATAGTTTTAATTTTTTTTTTATCCATAGGTTAAAATTCTCTCAACATATTTCTTTAATATATTTTTAAATTTTTTTGGAATATAATTACATAGAATTCTCTTGTTATTTTAACATAAATTTCAATTTTCTCACATGATGGATGAATAATAAATGGAAAAGGTCTTTATATATCTTCGACCTTACTGGGCTTGTTCGCATTGTAAATTGCATCGTGTGCATACTGCATAGTATGCATACTTGTTTGATGTGATGTTTTTATGTGTAAAATTTAATGCAAGATATTTGTCTTATTTGACTTATATAAACCCTTCAATAATAATTTAATTAAAACAGAATTAAACTTATGAGGTCTAAATTAAAAAAAAAACAAGTTTTAATAATTCTTTTGTATGTTAAAATTAGGGATGTAAATAGGGCGAAAAAATCCCGTTCATGAGGGACCCGCCGCGGGCGGGGATTCCCAATAACCCTCGCCTCGCAGGGCGGGAGGACATTCCGCCCGCTCCCTCAGGGATCCCCATGGGGATTCACCGATTTTTAATAATATATATACATATATATTGAAAATAACTTATATGATTATTTAATTTTTTTTAAAAAAAATTCAATATGAATATAAGATTATAAGGACCAAATATTTGGATTTAAAAAATATATATTTTTGGTATTTATTAATAATGTTTTAGACTTTTAGTAATACTAGTGTTCTCACAGTGTGATGTCTGAGTATAATTATATGAAAAAAATTTTTAAAAATTTAATAAATTTTTATTTTTCTATTAAAAATTAAAGGTAAAAATTAAGATTAGATAAAATAAGCTATTTATCAACTTTAAAGATATAATATTTTTTAAAAATTAATTTTATTATATATTATGAGATAAAATAATAAAAATTAGTTTAAAATAATATAATTTAGTATTATGTTATAAATATTTTAATATTATTAAAATAATATTGGTAAAATTTTTATGAGAAATTGACAAGTGTCAAATAGGTCTTCTACTTAAATATATATATATATATATATATATATATATATTGACATATAGTATTATTAGAATTTTATGTAATAAAAAAAATTGGTAGGAAGCAGGGATTCCCCGACCCCGTGGGGATCCCGCGGGGGAGTGAGTGGGGAGAATTTTTCCCCCACGGGGAATTTGGAGGCGAGGAATCCCCGCCCCATGGGAAGCGGGGATGGGGACGGAGATCCCATTCTCCGCTCCCATTCCCCGCCCCATTTACATCCATAGTTAAAATATAATTCAAAATGACAATATTTTGAAATATTAGAAGGAAGCAAATTTTTTTTCCAAAAAATAACTGTAGTAAAAACAACATTTTGAAAAAATTCATAAGGAAAGTTGTATATAGTAAATATCAAGTTTTTAAAACTATATATATTCAAGTTCAATAGTTAATATTCATGATTTATAGTTACATTCATAAGTTGTATCCACTGATCCAAGGGTGCTTGTCCGTCATTATTCTTAATTACTTTTGTATCTTCTTTTTTTATGCACTCATTTATTAATTTATTTTGCATTGATTCATCTCTAAATCAAATACAACTGTTAAATATTTGTTTTCTTAAATGATATCAACTTATTTCAAATTTACTTATGTGAAATGTGTCTTTCTTTTTAACTCTTAACTTTGGCTAGATAATGTAACGGTAAACACACTCTTTTTGGTGATATAGGCTCGTAAAATATGCAAATTATCAACATCAGTGTTAATTTGTATTGACTGATATAGCATATTAATACTTTGTTATTCTCCCAAGTCCCATGGCAAAAGTCAAGGGCTCGGTTTAATAGTCTATTCACATTTATAAGAAAAAAAAATTATTTGTGTAATTTAGTTTGTTATATTCACTATGGATCTATAGTTGTAATAATTCAATTTATTCAGGTTTTAAAATTGATCACAAACTTTAATAATACATTAAATATAGTTGTGTCAGTAATTGTTAATCTATAATACATTAATTTAATTAATATTATTTTAACAACTTTTCAAGCTTTATTCATCTTACAAAAAAAAACCCCAAGTTATATATTATCTCAAACAAAAATCGTAGACATCAAAATTTTCACTAATTCAATAATTTATTCTTATAAAAATATGAAGAATGGCAAAACTATCTTTATGAAAATATCTAAATTTAATAATAATAATACACATTTTTTTATTTTATTTTATGAAGTTAAACACATGGAATGTATCTCACAAATAAGCTTATTTAGTATGAGTCCCTGTAAAAAATGAGGGCATTTAATTACATGAACTAAAGAAATTAATAATTAAAAAGAAAAAATAGCACGTGTACTATCAAATGGCACATTTAGCATGACCCTATACGACAAATAAATGCATTTAACATGATATCTTCTACCAAAATTATTTTTAATAAAAAATCACATTCTTATAAATGAGCATATTTATAAATGAAACATGAATATATGAAGGTATGTTATGGCAACATATCCTCCCCATAAATTGCGTCTTCTCGTAGTTTTATACAAAACACCATATATTTCTACAAGTTATGAGTTAATCTTGACAGTAATTTACAAGAATAGAATTTAAAACTATTTGGGAAAGTAAATATTCATCATTGAAGTAATTTATTACCTATATTATTTCATGATACAGTTATATAATTATTTTTCCTTCACTATTATATTATTTTTTATTATATTTTTTTGGCATTGTCTTGTAGAAATTCATTTGGTTTCTAAGAATCCATGCATTTAAATTTTATTCTCAAACAAAATAGTATGGAGAGGTTTTTATAGGAAAAATTATTTTGTATTATCTAAACTTCACAGTAAGATAAATAGAAAAACAGTATATATATATATATATAGAAAGAGAAATATAGATTAGAAAGAGACATTTTCATTTATTACTCATACAATTATCCTATGATCAATGGAAGAAAAACAGTGAAATTTTTAGGTAATTCTTTTCCTAAAAGGAAAAAATATAAAAGAATGAAGAAATATTCTAAGGTGATATCATAAATGAGGGGATAAAACTTTTAAAAAATTTTAAAAGAATTATTAGTTGAAAATTGAAAAAGAACGAAAATTAAAAATTTAAAAAATAAAAATTAATCCATCATCCTTTGGAGAATTACACCCTTTAATAGAAACCCATTTTATCTAATTGCTACTTACATAAAATTATGCAATTTTTTATATGTTAATTATATATATATATATAAATGTAGACAAGTCATAAAATGTTACTGTTCTCTTGTTGTTGTGGAGGTAATAATATGTTAAATATTTAAAATAGTATATTTAAATTCTTATTATAGATGTTGGAGAAAACCATAAAAAAACTGAACAAAGGTGGAGCTGTGTATTCATGTCATCAGTTTGAAGAGGCCTTCAAAAATAAAAGATAGATTTGGCTAGAGGGTTTAATTTTAAAAAACAACAAAAATAGTTATTGATTATGAGCTTTTTGGTAAATTCAGAAAATATTGGGTGGTGAAAATGGAAAGAAGAAATTGGACCTCTGAATTGTCCCACAAATCTTGCATGTAGAATTATCTGAGACTTCTCATTTTAATGCTCATCTTCATAGAGATGAACCTAAATTTACATGTCTTGGAAGCATGATCTATATTATATTATATAGAAAATTAAAAATTATATTAAAAACAATTTTTTATGTATAAATATATTTTTTTAAAGAAAAAACTTTATGTTCTTTATAAATTTTTAAAAAAACAAATCCCTTTGTTTAAAGTTGGAACAGAAAAATCCTTAGTTTTTTTTTAAAAATTTTAAAAACATATCTACTTTTTTTTCTTTTCTTGTTTAAGAACACAAGTTTTGAGAATAGATTCCTCAGAGTTAATCTTTTTAATTACATGGATATAAAACATATGAAGTCAATACTAAAAGAGAAAGACACTAATAAAATTATCTAGCTACAAACGTATGTTTAAACAACCCTCAACCTAGTAGAGGACATTAGACCAGCATATTTTTGGAAGTGGGTCCCACTTTAGTAGAAGATCTCAAATAAAAACTTAGTAATCCAAGTAATAAACACAATTACAGACTCAACACATAAACACTCCAAGTCTAAATAAAAGAAATGCACAATAGATTTGAGCCTCATGTTACTACAATTAATGACCCTTATACAAAATATGGTGATGGATTAAATTCAACACTGCAATATTTTGGGAAATGATATACATAGTAATAAGACGACTACCCTTGCTAAGATCTGATACTCTATGGTTATCGTTACTCCTTGCAACTGAAAAAAACAATTAGCTTGTAAGCTCACATGCTCATTAAGTACCTAACAAAAAAAAATTTAGAGTTATATTCAAAAAAATTCATAAAAATAAATCATATAAAACATGTATTAGTAAAAAGCAAAATCATGAATTCAAACACATTCTCCGAAGAATCTAGAACACAAAAAAATAAATAAATAAAAAGATATTCCACATCATAGCTAGAATGAAAATAAATCTCCTGATATACAACTGTAATCCTTTCCCTACGGAAACAAATTATCAGACACCAAACACACTATCTATACCATACATATTATCCACCATCACTTTCTCACCATAATACCATCATGCCATATCTATGGGTATCCAAATCAACATACTAGATTCGTGTTGACATGGCCAAATGCACTTATATATGGGGGAATAAAATATAGGCACTTACATATGGGGCAAATATGGAATCTCAAGGAATATACATAACCAGCAGCATCTAGCAATCTATTCGCATTATTCACTAGGATAATGAAAAGTATGTGTTTTGAAAAGAAGACCAAACACAAGGATACAAGACAATAATCTGTTATGAAACAAACCACACATGCGCTAAAAATAATCATCAAACTTCAAGATAGCCAAGATAAGAGTGTATTTTTTTACCTTTTAATCCAAACTATAATAACAAACATTATCATAAGATACTAAGGAAGATGGGTCATCTAAAAGTCTCAGAATATGCATAGGTGAAATACTTCATATAGTAAAAATACGCAACCGACATGTCATATAAAAAATTCTCACAATTAGAATCTAATACCTCTATAGGTGCAGAGTTACTACACATGCATGCATAGCAAGAGGATCTTATAGGTATCTAAAAGTGATGATTATTATAATACCCTGAACCTTTGGATACCTGTAGAAAATTATATTCATGGTTTTATCATAACTGCAACGAAACTATCCTACAGGGCAGTTCTATTGGGAAACCCAAGTGGAAAGCACAAGGACCTAAATGTGAAAATTTATAGAAGATTTTGGGTTCACAATTAAAAAATGATTTGATCTGAAATATATCCGGAGACCAAGGACTGGGAGGTAAGTTGGCAGAGACCTTTTTAAAATATTGTTTTGTGATTAAGGGACCATTGGTGACTTTACAGGGACCTTTTTGTAATAAATTTTATTTTCAGGGATTGAAAGTAAATTTTGGCAGAAATTAAGTTAAAGTGAAAAGAAGTGTTGATTGGATTAGCTGAAGCTTTCTTCTCCATTAATGGACTTCTAAACCAATGAAAGAAAAGAAAAAGAAAAGAAAATAAGAGACTTGAAGAGTTGGGCTTGAAGATCACCGGAGGAAGTTCGCCGGAGTGGTTGCTTGCTTGGTAAGAGTGTTCTTGGTTTGAATAATGCATGATGTTTAGTTAAAAAGCTTGAGCAACCATGCTATAATTTTAACATGTTTTTGTGAGATTTGGGCTTGGATTTGAGCGGTGAAAGTATGGTTTATTGTTGTACATGTTGAATGCTTCAATATTCCTTCGGAAACACTTGTATTTGAATTGGATCTTACTTGAAATGGTGGAGGAATTCTCGGATTTACTGTAGATTACCGTAGAAATTGGAATTAGGGTTTGTTTTGGTTAATTAAGTTGATGATGATGATGAAGATGATTATTAAGATGGTGATGATAATAGTTGGAAATGTATTGGTTAAGTTTAATTGATTTCGTTGGGTTGGGCTTGATCAAATAAATGAAGTGGGTTTGATTTGGTTCAGTTAAGTTCATTAAAATGGATTGGAGTTGGGTATGGATGAGAGTTGATATAATTGGGTTCAATTGAATTGATTTGGTCTAAGTTTGATCAAATCAAGATGAGTTGTGGTTGGGTTTGAATTGTTTTGGCTAAGTTAAGTTGGTTGAGATTGATTTGGGCTTGGTTCAGGTTTTGAGCTAACAATTTTGGGGTGAACCAATTCAAGAAGAATTGGGTTCAGTTGAACCAAGCTAGTTCAAGAGATTTTGTATAAGAATTAGTATTGGTTCAACGCTGGTTGGTTAAATTGAACTTCGTTCAATGAAATTAAGGTTGGTTTCAGGTTGGTTCATGATGGTTTAGCTCAAATTGAGTTGATTTAAGTGCAAGTTGGAGGCTAGTTTGTTTATGTAAGGTTAGGTTTGAACTGGTTGGAGTGAGTGGGTCCAATTAGAGAGTCAGTTATTTGTTTCTTGTATTTTTTTTTGTTCAGTTTTGTCTTTAGTTTGTCGTATTTATTTATTTTATTCTGTTTTCCTGTAAGGTGTTGTTCAGGCTTGGGAGGGAAAATTCAGGTCTAGCGGGAAATCCAAAGGAGACCAAGTGAGTTGGTAGTGACTATTATTTTGAAATAATTAATTAATGACTATTATTTGGAAATAATTGTTTAATTATTTCATTATATTATGTTTAATAATTTATATAGTTAAAAGGATAATTATATTCATTTCTAGTTCGCTATGCAATAGCAATTGTATTAGTACATCCGATTTTGTATAATTATACATAGTTTTCAACTATAGAAAATACATGTATATATGATTTAATTATTCATTTCAGGTATTTATTTTAATGGTTACATATGCCTTGACTTTGAAATGATTTGTGAAATCGTATGTTTATTTATGAGCTTTTACCATCAATGCTTGTGGAATTGGTTTTCATTCCTAGTATAGGGATGGTATCCTGAATCTGGACTTTGTGGGTATTATGCATATATTAGATTATTGTGCTTCTACAGGTTTTAATAGTGACGACGGACTTTAGTCCGACACTACAATGGGGGTCCCACGGTCTGCCCTGATGGGAGACAGCGTGGTCAACCCTAAGTTTACCCCCTGGTCAAGAGGTGTGTAGAGCCGTTAACAAGGTTTAGTTCTATTTAGAAACCCGGGGACACCACACGGGGATCTTAATAGCCAACGTCAAAATTATGAAGACCTTGACGGCTCTCAACCTAGTCACGACGGCTGGTAAGTCGGAGAGTGTTTTTAGACCAATGATTTGAGAACGATTTTACAGTTCACTTGTGCAAAATATGTTATTTTGGATTGTGATGAGGGGGTGAAGCCTAGATATCGCTCTTAGGAGGCCAGTCTCTCACAAAAATTATATTTCCTTGGAAAATTTGATTCGATGATGATTCTTGATGAGTTTATACTTTAATGCTTTTAAAACTTGTATTTTTCCAAATTCTGGTATTTGTGAAAGTTCGAAAGCTTATTTGAGCAAGTGATCTTTTTATACTTTATATATATTTTATATTTAATTAATTGAAATTATAGAGCCACTATTGACCAACTGAAGTGTGTTACAGCTACAGGAGCAAGACCCTAGTAGACCGCCTGTACGAGCATAGAGCCAGTCAGGGTTGAGTCCAGGGTTGCAATGGGTCCTCTCCTTTCCTATTTGGTGGTGTCGTGATCTTGTAGTGTTTGTACCCACATATTTGAGTAATTATGTTCCTTGTATTCGTATGGTTGAAGTTATAGTTTGTATAAAAGTTGGCAATCCTGTTCTGTAAGTCTGTTTTTGTTTTTTAGGGGTGTCAGTTTTTTAGTTAAAAAGGGATTTTTAACTGATGGGTGCCGCATTTACCTCGGGAAAAGGGGTGGGTGTGACAATTATACATACCTAGGAATTTACAGGATTACTCATGAATATACATTTATATAACATATGCTATTTATGTGTATCTACATATGTGTGCAAGACATATATACACACACACACTCTATGAATGCATATTCATATATATCATAATACATATATATATATATATATGTAGGCACCTACCTACATACATACATGTACACACACACACACAGAGACATATATATATATATATATGTTAAAGAACACACATATACCAATTTACATGTTAACACATGTACCTAGGCAAATGTCTACATATATAGCGAAGCATGTATTACATGGTATAGCATCTAAATAATTTCAGATATTGTGATGCAAGACAATCTCAAAAAAGATATAATCGATTTATATCGTATGAAAATTTTGAAGTACAACAACATTAAGGAAATTCCCAAAATTTATTCAACTTTATAGAGTTAATATTAAGCATGATTGCAAGATGCATAACACGGATTTTTAGCTAAGAATCCTCATGTACTTTGCAGAGTTCCCAAACCTAATTTTTCTTTCATAAACTAGATACATTTTAGTATATTCTTAAGCACAACCCATGCATGCAAATAAAACAAGCATTCCAACTAAAATCCCAGAGTTGAAAGCATGAAAACTACTACACAAAATATGGCAAAATTTCAGAAGGAATACAAAAAGTTTTTAAAGCATTTGTAGGGCATTTACCTCCTAATGCAGATTCAGTTGAAGTAAACCCTAATCCCAGTGAGCCAATCAAGTTGACAAGCAACAACTCTGCTTCTCAACTCCAGACTCCTCTCTTTTCTCATTTCCTCTCCGTCTTTCCTTTTCCCTCCTCTCACTCTCTCCCTTTTCCTTATTGCTCTGAAACTAGCTCAAATGAATCCAAACACCTAGAATGAAGCTACAGATAAAAGGCAAGAATCCAAAGCTACAAACGCAAATTGATATTAAGATACGATATAATACAATAGAAAGCTAAAGTATAAAAATTGAAAAATACCATCTTGTTATACATAGAAATACTTATACAAAATCAAGCTACTAAAATCCAAGGGTTTTACAAAGAACACATGCGAAGTCCACAACCTCAAAAGAAAGATAATAAAAGTTAGCTTCCGAGTGGCCATCACAATAAGAATAATGATCATGAAACACAACAAATAGAGAAAAGGGGTACTTTGTGGGATTTAAAAATATATATCTTAAAATATATTATCTACTAGAAAAAGAAAACTGAAATTTAATAGGTTATCATAAATGCAACAACTATTAGTCCTATTCATCAATGCAATATATATCTTACAATATATTATTTACTATATAGGAGCTACAGTGAGTATTAGTCCTATTCATCAATGCAATGCACACGAGAAACCATTAAGCCTTCATTCAAAACTAAAAAGAATGTTACCCTTTATGCCAAATGAGCATTGTCAACGATGACACCAGCAAAAATTTCTTTCATTCTTTATTTTTTACTTTCTCTTTTCTCCTTCATTTCTTCTTTTGTTGGAAATGAAGAGCTGGAAAGCTTGAAAAGAGAAAAAGAAAAAAACAAAACAACCAGAAAACATCAAAAACTAAGATGAAGAGAAGAGCACAGCTCTTCCAACCAATTTGGACGATCCAAGCCTCTGAAAAAGAGAGATAAATGAGGGTTGCGACTACCAAACGCCGCCAATTCATCAGCAATCAGATTCTCTTCCCTTGGGATGGTTGAAATGCACATGTTTTGGAAGTCTTGGATGATGTTTGTCAGCTTGAGGATCATTTCCGCGATTGCCAAGCCACGCAAGGATGCGGGTTATGTGCCATCCTCGCAGCACCTGGGCAATCCGTGAAGAGTTTATCTGGGATCCAGTTTCTTTCTCTGCAAATGGATAGAGCCATACAAATAGCATCAAGTTATGCATTAATCGGTGAGTCATGGAAAGCACCCATGGCACCTGCCAATAAGATTTTCCCTGGATTAGTAATGATAACAAACCCAATACCGGCAAGATGAGACCGATGGTTCCAAGAAGCATCAGTGTATATGAAAATTGAATGTGAAGAGGAATTAAGTTTAAGCAACTCCCTGTGATTTCTGTCGGAGGCCTTAAAAAAATCCTCGCAATAGGCGCTTGCTCTAGCCAGGATGTTATCCAGCTTTGGTGTGAGTTTTTGAAAGATATAGTTGCACCTTTCCTTCCAAATAAGCCAAGCAGCCAAAGCAATTAGAGCTTTGGTTTTAGTGTTTCCCAATCTATTATCGGTTCTATGGGTTAACCAGCTACCCGAGCTCAGAAAGAGAAAATCAGGGGAGTTGATGTTCATCATAGCCAGGATAGAGACCCAAATGTGCTTAACTTTGGAGCATCGCCAAATGGAGTGTTCAATGGAATCCTCATACAATTCACAAAAGTAGCATTTGACATAGGGTCCAATGTTCAGGCTGTAAAGATAAGCGCCTGTTGTAAGCTTGCCATGGGCCAGTTTCCAAATGAAAGTTTTCACACGAGGTAAGACACAGAGTTTCCAAATTTGTTTCCAACCACACCAAAGATCCCCAGAATCAACAGTAGCACTGATAAGATCATAGACTGTAGAGGTAATGGTGGCCATGTGGTTTGGAGAAGACCAAACCCAACGGGACGGGCCATGGGCATCCAGAATCAAGTTATTACAATGGCCCAGATCCACCAAATCCCCAAACATCAAAGTCAGGTAGTCAAGGCACAGAGAGTTGTTTCTCAAGAAATCTTTGAAAGGAACATTCTCCAAATCAAGGGTCATATTCAGATATGTCGGCTTCTTGGATATGGGAAGGTCCAATAACCATGGATCCCTCATCCAATTGAAGCCGTCAGGATTTACTGAAGAGATAGACAAATTAGTTTTAAGAAAGTTTGCAGAATTGCAAATGGATTTGAAAAACCAAGAGGAGTGAGCAGGTTTATTATGGTGCCAAGGGTGCCAGTTAGAATAATTGTTTTTTAAAATATCAATCCAGATTTTGTTTTCAGAATTGATAATAGCAAAGATATGTTTGGCCAAAAGCGCATGTGGACCAGTCTGAGATTTCTGATACCTAGTCATCCCTCAGATTTTTTTGGGTGATCGAAAACCGACCAATGTATCGGAAACCAATGTTATTACCGCCATTACTCCAAAGAAAGTTCCTACCAATTCGAGAGATAGAGTCCAGAATCGAAAGAGGAAGGTTCATGACTGATAAGAAATAGTTTGGAATTGCCAAAATAGTGCTATTAAGAAGAACCGATCGCCCAGCTAAGGAGAGATTTGAGTGATTCCAAAGGTTAATGGCTTTATGGACTCTATTAGGTAAAAAATCAAGTTGCCTAACCAAAAGCTTTTTTGGTGAGATAGGAACCCCAAGGTAAAGAAAAGTGAAGTGACCAATCTTGAAGCTGAGAATTTTAGCGATTGAACGAGCAATTTTCTTGTTGCACCAAGAGGGCAGATAAATAGCAGATTTGGAATGATTTGGTTTTTGGCCAGTAAGACGCTGATAGATATTGAGGCAAAGGAGACAATTTTTGGCTGCTTTCCTAGAGGCACTCGTAATCAAGATAAGGTCATTTGCGAACATCAGGTGATTGAAATTTCTATTGAGACTATAGGAGAAGCCAGGAACCAGGTTTAAATTCATAGCTTTATTTAGGATCGAAGAGCGGGTCTGGGAAGTGAGAAGGAAGAGAAGAGGGGACAAGGGGTCGCCTTGTCGCACCCCTCTATTACTGGTAATCCAAGTTGAAGTATGACCATTGACATTGAAGGAAAATGAGGCCGAAGAAAGGGTAGCCTTAATCCATGAGATCCAACGGGATGGGAAGGACATTCTGTGGAGGGTGGCAAAGATCGCGGTCCATTCAATAGTATCAAAAGCTTTTTCAATATCGATTTTGAGCATCATCCTAGGGGAGGACAGAGGTATCATATTCTAAGCTGTGGGCGATTTCCTGGGCTGCAATTATGTTATCATAGGTGCCACGCCCCGGAATGAACCCAGTTTGCTCGGGACTAATTAATTTATGAATCACAGACTTTAAGCGGTTGGCCAAAATCTTAGCTAAAATTTTGTAGCACACATTACAGAGAGAAATAGGTCTGAAATCCAAAACAGAAACAAAGTTATCGTTCTTAGGAATCAAAGTGACAAGAGTTTTACCCCAAGAGACCGGAATTTTAGCGTGAGTAAAAAAAATGAGAAATGTCCTGGACAAGATGATCCCCCAAAACATTCCAATAGAACAAGTAAAATTCCACATTAAGACCGTCCGGGCCAGGACTTTTCCCCCGGGGCATTGAGTTGAGAGTTTGATAAACCTCTCGTTTTGAGATAGGTTTAATCAAAACGTCTCCATCCTCAACATCCAGCATGGGGAAATCATCCGGCATGGCAAGAATCAGGGAATTGAAGTCAAGATTAGTAGGAGAGCTCCAAAGATTCTTGTAGAAATTAACGAAACAATTTTCAATATCACTCTGTGCGGTATAAATGTTACCTGAAATATCTTTGATGCTTTTGATTTTGTTTTTGTGATTTCTAATCTTGACCACTTTTTGGAAAAAAACTCAAATTTGTATCTCCACCAGCTAACCAAAGATTTTTAGCACGTTGGCCCCAATAGATAGATTTCTGTCTGAGCAGAGCCGCATGCCGATTTTTGAGAGCCCTAAGCCAAGTAATCCTCCAATGATCATCCAAAAGGGTGCTATTCTGGTCCATAGAGGAAATCTCGAGTTCGATATTATGGATTTATGAATCAAAATGGCAGACACTGGATCTCCTCCACCTGCATAGATTTCTTTTAGTACAAGAAATGAGATGAGCAAAGGAATGCAAGGGAGGAGAAGAGGTATTAGAGTTCCAAGTACTGGTAACAATACTGTGACACCCCTCATAATCTAACCAAGTATTTTCAAAGTGAAAAATTTTATTTAAAGAAGGAGGGGAGTCAAAAGCAGAGAGGATCATCGGAGCATGGTCCGAGATGAGGCAAGCCAAGTGCTGGTTTGTGAAGGAGTCAAGACGAGCCCATCGATGAGCAAAGCTAGCCTGGTTATTACACCAAGTAAAGCGGGGCCCTACAAAGCCAAGGTTATGAAGACTATTAGCAAGAATAAAGGAGGAGAATGCATTAGATTTAGAAGAATAGTTACTGAAAGACCCCCCCTTGATGTTCGGCAGTAGATGTAATCGCATTGAAATCACCCGTTAGGAGCTGATAAGTTCTTGTGCGATATGAATGCGAAGCATTCTTTCCTTTTGTTGAGCATTACTTTTCTCAGGGTTTTACACTAATATGTGTGTTTTTATGTTACTTTTATGCAGGTAGGGGTGTGAAACCAATTATGAAGGAAAGAAGCCAATGTGGATCACAATGCACCGATTTTTGGAGGAAATCTTGCTAAAGTTCAAACGCCAAGATATAAGTCAGTAAGTAGATGCTAGAGTGTGTGCCAACCTCCCGTATTTGAGTTTGCACAACCATTTGAGGGGCACAAGGGCGATCACACTCAAGCACTCCGACTTATGTACATAGAACAAGATTTCCATCAACTTATCCGTCATTGAAGAAGCAAAGCGATCCACGGCATAAATGTGTGCCCGTTTAGGTTACCTCGATGAAAAGTGGATTCGGGAGTATTTTTGGCGTAGCATCAGTAGCGCATCGCTCACGATCGGGCCGAAAAATGACAGCTTTCAGAGAATCGCGACGGGCGTGTGGAAATTACCCACGCTGCGCGGAAATTCCAGTGGGCGTGTGGATTCCCGATTCCAAAATTTCCTATTTAAAGTCGATTCAGACCCCGATTTCGAGATTCTTTTCTCCATCTTTTCCCCAACTTGAGAGAGGGTTTCGTCTAGGGTTTTGAGAGGTTCTACGGCTCCGACATCGTCATTCCTTTAGAAGAAGGTTGGTAGGGGAGCTTCCGTCGAGGCATATCCTATACCGGACAAGGGAATCCTTGGACGACGAGTAGAGGACTTTCCACAAGACCATCGACACGACTATCGATGGGGTTTCTCTATGGATTCATTACTTTTTACATTCTATTTCTTTTGATTGTACTTAGCTCCATGGAGAGCTAAACCCCTAGTGGGTACTTGGGTATTTGTGAACCCTAGGATGTATTTGTTTCATTGAATCTCTTTATTATGCTTTCAATTAATTGATGCTTGTTGTGAGTTCCAACCTTGAATACTTGATTGTATGAACATTTCCCCTAGAGTGACACTAGGGTTGAGAGTTCTTGTTGGTAACCTTGTGAGTGAGTGACACACCACGAGCGTTAGACAAAGCTAGGTTGGAGAGGGTTGAGAAAGTGAGTCGAGAGGTACATGAGCATCCCCTTTCCCCTCCGATGTGATAGATTCTACCTCCGTTCCTCGAGTTCTTTGCGGCCATAATAGAGTGAATGGTCTAAGGGATGACCCTCTGCTGGGGCATAGTTGTGTATGCAGTGGAGTGAAGTGTTGAGGTGATCTTAGTATCTAGGGCTTAATCGTGGTTAAGGGCCTTCCACCTGGACCAAAGGGTTAGGTCTATAATTAGGAAGAGATTTATCACTTGGAATCCCTAGAGCTCATTGCAACTCTATTCGAGTGCGAGGTTGAGAGGTTATCTAATCTCTCCTCCGGGACATGTATAAAGTTAGGCATAGTTGACCTTAGATTTGGGACTATGTATTTAAGTATTTCCACGACTCACCATTGCATTTATTAGGAAGCATAATAGAGGGTTCTTGCACTTGAATGATTCTGCTAGGCGGAGCATTATCCGAGTATCCCATCTTTATCGATAGCCTTACCTCCTCCTTTACTCGTGCTCTCTTACTTGTTGTTTTTACTTTTGAGAATTGAATCATTGTCACACTTATCACTACGGATTAAGTATTTTATTCCCTACTCCCTGTGGATTCGATACCCGCTCATCCGGGATTATTACTTTGACAAACCCGTGCACTTGTGGGATATACGCAAGGGGATCTTGTCAGGAGCCAGGGCAAGTCCAAGTGCGAGAAGCCCAGAAGGGAATTCCAAAGATTTTTGTGATCAGAGAGAGCCTGGGAGTTATAAATGACTGAAAGGATCCAGGTGTCATTTAAAGAGGAGATGATGAGGTGGAGTACAAGTCTAGAGTTGGCAATCGGCGTAACTAAGCCCATGAAATGTTTCCAAAGGATGATGATGCCTCCAGAGAAGCCATTAGATGGAATAGCCGCCCAGTCCCAACAGCCCTTGAATCTGTTACAAAACGCATGATACGGTCAGAGTTTGACTTAGTTTCCACTAAGCAGATGAAATCCTGTTTGAATCTGTTCATAATATCTTTGATATAATTAATTGTACGAGTATTCGAAATGCCTCTGCAATTCCAAGTAAAGATTTTCATAAGAAACCGAAGAGAGAAAAGAAAAGAGGAAGAAGAAAAGTTAGGTTTTCCTCCCTTTTTTGGCTTTAGAGCCGATTTTTTCAGTTTCTCTACAGGCTAAAGCCTTAAGTTTGGCATCTAGTTGAGACTGAGCTAAGATCATGTCTTCATCCAGATCAGGAAAGGATCCTGAATCATCTGAGGCGAGCTCCTCCATATTATCCTCAGGGTTCACCGCCGATGAGATCAATTTAACCACCTTATCAACCGACCCAAGGTGGCTATCAACAGGGAATGATTCGGGGTCCTGGGCGGGTGACAGAATTGAGGAAATGAGAAGAGGTTCAACTGGATGTTGCTTGTTTAAGGAGAGAGCCAGAAGATTTGGCTTCGGGGAGGCCAACGGACGGGTCTCCATCATGTCAAGGATTTTAATGGGTGGAGTGGGCGGGACAATAGAAGTGCGCTTCGATAAGTCGAGAGGCACCAAAAGAGTGATTGATGTTGTTTCCCCGGGAAGGCAAGGGACGTCGTTTAATGCCAGAGCGATGTTGGACTCGAGGTCCTCGGGATTAGGTAGCGAAGGAACCAAGGCATTAGAGGAAAGAAGAGAATGCCCTCCCCTGCTTGCATGCCCCGCACGTGTCGCACCCACATGAGAAGAGGATGCCACATGTCCGAGAGATGGAAAATCGGGTTGCCACGTGTCGTTTCGTTGATCATCGTCCCCAGGGCACAGCTGAGAGGAAGGGTTTCTATTGCTGTTGCAGTTATGGCCACCGCCCCGGCCACCACCTCTACCGTCGGACCTGTTTCGGTTGGAGAGACGATGACCCATGGGTTTTAACCAAGGCCCGAATTCACTATCTGTTTCCGAGGGTTTCATGATCGGAATCTCAGCGGCGATATCATCTTGTTCACTCACAGCCACATCCATATGCATTCTGAGGTCCTCTAGCACCGGCTCAGAGGAAGATCCCGAGGGCACATGGGGATCAGGCCTGCAGAGATTGCTGTGAGTGGGATAAAGAGAGTCGCCATAACCGACCATGCCACACCTGAAACAAAACACTGGGAGTTTTTCGTAAAGAACAAGAACGAAAACGGAGAACTCTCCGTACTTAACCCATGTTCCTTGTTGCAATGGTCGGCTATGATCTAGCTCCACACAGATCCTGGCGAACTTGGCTCTAGAACGGTCAAGGGTAAGGGAATCGACTTTGAGTACTTTGCCAAACTGGGAGGCGACTGATTCCAGAATATCTCCTCCCCAAAGTTCTATAGGAAGGTGATGAATTTGGATCTAGACGGCCGCCAAATTAAGCTTTTCGAAGGCTGATTGAAAAGTCTCCGACCAAGGAGAGAGTTGCAAGATGCGACCAGCAACGGTCCAAGGACCATCCCAAAGGAGTTTACACTGCATCTCTTGCGATTCACAACGAATGTAATAGAAGCCGTTTGGGAGATCAGCAACCGAGAAAGCCCCAAGGCCACGCCAAGCATCCGCCATGGCCAGCTTTGCCTGCTCAAGAGACAGAGATTTACCTAAGAATTTTGCATAAATAGAGGTTTGCATACCATCTTTGGCCTGAGTCCATAGGTCGTTGCCTATGGTGATAGAGGAGGTGGAATGGAGCTTAAGCTTGTCGAAGTGCTTTTTTTGCAGGTGGGGAGGGGTCTCGAAGGGTTCCTACTTGGGCCCAGTAGAGACAATGTTAGCCAAAGACACACCGGGACTAGCTTTCACATTCGAAGGAGCGCGAGCTGGCCCCGCCGGGGCCATCGGAGAGTTTAGAGCACCGAAGAGTTCAGACAACGTCCATGCACAAGTTGTTGTTTTAGATCTAGGGGTTTTAAGAGCATCTTTAATCTAACCTTTGTTTCATTTTTTTAATACTGCCAAAATTAACATATTGTCAAATACATGGATAATAAATTATTAAACTAAACCATTGTAAATATATGAAAATTTCTAATAATAAAAATAAGGCACTTGAAACCCCTAAATTATAAAAAAATATAAAAATAAATATATAGTTTAAAAATATTATTATGTATAAGAAATGCTTTAGTTTTGAGATTGAAAGCAAAAGAAGGATTTGGAAGATCATGCAACATTTAAGTAAAACTTTAGAGACAGAAAAAAATCAGAACAATGAATCGTATAGAAAATCATAATTAAAAACATTTGAGAATTTAAAACAATGTTTTAATGCTTAAGTATTTAAACATAAAGGGGAGGATTCATAAATAATAAATAAATAAGAATTGGATGAAAACCGTAATAAATAATTATCATGTTGTATGAATTGAAATAAAATAAAAATGTTTACTGCAAAAATATCTGGCTTGATTCTAGTGTAACATGATCAAATAATTTTTCTTTTCTAAAGTTTCACTTTTCATAATTTTTCAATTCTTTAATTATCAAATAAATAAACGTATTTTTTTTATTTTTTGGTTTTTAATAATAATTACCTAGAAATTCTCTTACCAATTTTTGGGATCCTCTCCTTTTAGGATAGCATGAATTTTAATATTCTCACATAATGATATAACCAATAAATAGCAATGTCTTATATATATATATATATATTCAACATCAATTTCACTTGATATTTATTCTTTCTGATTTTCATGCATGTCGCAACCTTATTCTTAATTACCTATATCAAAGTTCAATAACAATTTATTCTAAAATAAAATTTAAACTAGTGATGGCCTAAAAAAAAATTATTTCCCCCCAGCTAACTTCATGTTTTAACCAGTTATTAATTATTATAAATTTGTAATATGAGTTGTCTTTGATATCTTTTTGTGATTTTCCTAATATAAGTATTTGTGTGAACAAATAATTTAGCGATGAAGATAAAATCGTCCCATGAGGATTATGCTTATCAACTACAGAAATTAATCTGTCTCCAATTTTATTTAAATAATTAAATTGAACGTAATTAACTAAAAACAAGAAAAACTAAAATTAGAAGAAAATGGAAATAGCTAAAGGAGAAGAATCCAATATAATAAGTTCTAGGGTTTCCGAGTTCATCAAGATTAATGCAGTCTAAATTATCTAGTTCAATTAATTGATATTTATTCATTGTATAATTTTTCCTTGCGTTGTCATTAAATTAGCATACCCTATTAATTTGCATTAAATATTTTAGAAATTAAAATTTATTTTTAAAATAATAATAAGTTTTTATTATTAATAATATTTTAAAAAATTAATTATTAAGTATACATATTTTGTAAATAAAATTAAGAAAAATAAAGGAACCCAAGGTCCCAAACCATGTTAGGTAGGGGTGGCAATAATCTGTCCGAACCCGCCGGCCTGATTCTGTCCAGCTCGGAATAAAAAGGGTTTGGACATAAGTTTTGCAAATGCGGGCCAGGTCCAGACATGGCTTGGTTGTTTGGATTTAAATCCGGGCCGGGTCCGGACATAGAAATTCAGACAACCTGGACCTTTTAACCTCTAAAACTTTAAAAGCCCACAATCTTAGTTCCATTTGTTTTGAGCCTATTCTTCTAAAAATTTCAAACATATATAGTTTTTCCTATTAAGACTTAGATTTTGTATGATTTGAGTTGAGTTTTGGATTGTTGATGTTTTTTTTTTCACATTTAATGTGAATTAAATTATTTTTGTAAAATTTAATATTTAAGTGAACTTAAAAATAGATTAAAGAATTTGGACATGTTAAGTTTGTTCAGATTTAAAATCGGGCTGGATCTGAATACCAGTTTTTCTATTTATATTCGTAGTTGTCCGAACCTGGTTTTGTCTGCACATGAATTTTTGCCACCCCTAATGTTAGAGCACCAGGGATGACTGCATTGCTAATCTCGATGCACTAGGCACGTACCATAGGCACATGGCTTGGTGATTCTCGTCGTTGTCAAAAGTTCTCCAGGTCACGAGATAATCACGAAGCACCTTCATTTCAAATCTTTTGTTATCGAATTCAATATTTCTTTGAATGATTCTCTCTCCAACATCTAAGTATTTTAAAATATATATATATGTATAATATCTTTGAGGTTTAACATATTTAAATAAAAAAAGACAAAATGGTGTTTTACTTTAAAAAAATTCGTTGTGATTCAGTTGATGCTGATTAATTAAAATTTTCAATTGTTAAGTTTTAATTTTTTGTTAATTTTCTCATTTTCAACTCATGACTCCTTTAAAGTTCAAAAAAATCCCCTCATTTATGAAATTATCTTAGCATATTTCTTCAATCTTTAATATATTATTAACTTCTAGGAAAAATATTACCTACAAATTCTTTTGTTCCTTTTTAGCAACCATATGGGAGGCTAGGATATGAGTAATAAATGTAAGAGGAATTGCATGGAGCATCCCTCCCATTTTGTCAATGGAGTAAAAAGTCCTTTGACTTTTCCATATCCCTTATAAGTCCTCCCTTTTTCTATAGAAATACTTTCAAGTCCAACGAGTCCACTAACGGTGTTAAAAAAAGCAGTAAAAATAGACGGGATTGCCCTCGAGTTGGTTATAAAAATTTTTGAAAATGTAAAAATAGTTAAAGTAACCATCACATCACATCCCCATACTCATTTCTTCTTCTCCCAGAAAAAGAAAGGCTTTTCGTCTTCCTCCATTGAGCGACCATATCGCAGCCCGTACGGCGTTCGTGTCGGTGCTACTCGGGAGAAAAGGAGAAAGCTTGAGGGCATCCTTGCCTTTCGTTTGGACATCGAAGGGAAAAAAGGTTCGAAGGCCGACGGTATTGGAGGCCAACACCCTTTGGTTAGTCTTATCTTGCATTTATAGTTTATTGTTTGTTAAATTGGATTATCATTGTTCATAAGCCACGAAATTCCTTGAAATCTCTTAACAAAGACATGAAATTTGAGTGTGTAGTTAGTTTGTACAATAGGTTTGTGCCCTAATTTCAGTTATAATGAATAAATCCGCACGAATGCATGAAAACAAATGTCTTATGTGCGCAGAATCTCTCTAATAACGTTGATATCAACATGTGGAATTTATTTTAGGGCCAGTATTTACAAATGTATTTGATGTTCAATTTTTTTTTTGGCTAACAATCATGTTACCGATAAGATTGTATCTCTTTAGTTGTATTATGAATGGATGATTAACATTTAGAACCAAAGAAGATGTGAATGGATCATTAACATTTAGGATTCATGCATTTTTATTATGAATAGGATTACTATCAGTGGTTATTGTTTACATTTCTGTTGTTCTGTTCAATTACAGATGACAATTGCTTGCACTGTGAGTTGTTGTTGATATTATGGGCAATTTATATTGTTTGGGAAAGATATAGTGGGTTATGACTTTGTTATTCAATAAGTATATGTCGCCTGACCAGTTTGTTTTGTTTGTGTGATTAGGAAGATTATGGGTGACAATTCAGGAAATCTTGTGAACGGACGTTGTTATTTAGCACCAGTTGTTGATACCATCAACCAGTTGAAGAAGATGATGACACGAAGGCATTGGGATATACTTCGAAGGACACCATTCAGCCACCTCATGGACATTGAGCCCATAGTCCAAGAGCGCAGTGTTTTGGATGCATTAATGCAGATGTTTGATGAAAGGAGCAACACATTCCATTTGGGGGATAGTTTTCTGCAATTCAAGGCCGAAGATGTTTCATTAATATTAGGATTACAATGTGATGGCACTGCCATTGACTTCAAAAGGAAAAAGGAACGTTCTGTATTTGAAGAGGAATACTTCAGTAAAGGAGTAGACCGAAACAGGGACTGCCTGGTGAGGTCATTAATGAACATGGTGGTAAAAAGAGAAAGCAAGAAAGAAGAAAGCTTTGTGAAGCTTTTATTAGTGTACATTCTAGGATTTGTCCTTTTCCCCACAACTTCATGTTCGTCACCGGCATGGTTACCCCACTATGTGGACAATCTATCAACAATAGGACAGTACGCATGGGCACAAGCTACACATAAATGGATGATGGATGATATACCTCTCGCAACCGCTCGTGTGAAAAAGAGATGTGTCGGGAAGCAATCAAGGATAGGATACGTAAGGGGTTGTACTATGGCATTAATCATTTGGTTTTATGAAGTCACAGGTAACGGGAAGAAGATTCACTTTGGAAGGACACCACGCATTCTCTGTTATGGTGTTGGTAGTTACAAGAAACAAGCTGCTGTTAGTGCCTTGATTGATTCACTAGAGGGCAAGAAGGTATGCATAGTTTAGCATGTACTCGTGAATATTCTAATTTCGGTTTTAATATTACAATATAGTACTCATAAGTATCGGTATGAAATAAATATTTACAATTGTAATGTTGTTTCACACCAATCTGTTCACAATTTGGCAAACTTGTTTACTTATTTATATAAATGTTCAGCATGTTATATAAGATGTTTATTTTATGCAAAGATTTTTTATGTATTAATTTCTAATGTACATGTTTTCGTTGATGTTTGTTATCTTCTGCTAGTTTGTTCCACTCATGGCCGACAGAGAATTTGAAATTGAACTTCTCGGATATGGAAAGGTTCAACGGAATAACTCATTGATGGTTTCAGAGACATCCGATGCTATGAAAGCACCTAAGTATATGAGGACAAGGCGAAGGAAATTAGATGGGAAAATGAAGGGGGAGCCCTCCCAGACGAAAGGTCAGCATAGTAGGCAGTCAGATAGCACACAGTTGGATGAATGTCCTCACTTACTGTACTGTCTTACTTCCCTAAGAACAGTCATTACTGTGTTTGAATATTTACTTTAGTAAGAACAGTCATTACTGTACTGTCTTACTAACTTATGCTATACAAATTAACAACAAAAGTCATTTTTGTCTATTACTGATCATATATGCTAGCTCCAAATGACTTACTTGCTTTATACATCACTTTCAATGCTTGCTGACCAATAAAGCTTACTCGTATCCAACTATTGTGTTTGTTGTTTATAAATTGAATATGCAGCTCATTAATGTATGACTACGTTTATATGTGTGGTTTGTTGTTTACTTACACAGATATCAGTTCATTTTCATTAACTGCTAACCGAAAATACTATTTATACTTCAAAATTCGCCATCCACGGCCAGTATTACAAAAACATGCATACTACCTAGTGTTTAGTCTGCGATTACTTCATTACATGTTGCCCTGTTATGTCCGATTGAGTGGCAACGGCTACAATGTATTTCACGCACATGCCATGCTTGTGACTCAATCCGCTTGCGCCTCGGACGACCAGGCCTTTTCTTTGAGATAGGTGGTCGAATACGGAGTTGGCGAGAGTCATCCAACGGTTTGCCATGATCTGGTACAAGGAATATCGATTCTTTGTATGTCAACTTGTAGGATTTGACAGTGTAGTATGGTTCAATGAAGCGATGGACATTTGTATCAGTTTGCATAATCGCTGCGCAAGCATGCTTACATGGTATTCCGTAAACCTGCTAGCGGCGACAAGAGCATGTTCGAGCACACAAATTAACAGAATTACTCTGGTGGTCAACAACCTCGAACTGTTCTCCATCTGAACAACCTATCAGTAAGCACCTACTTTCTTCGACTATCACTTCAATCTTCTTGTGTATCACCGGGCAAAGATGAGATTCCCATTTCAAGCAACAATTACGTCGGTTATACATCATGTTTATCATCTTAAACCTAACAACATGAACATAGGTTGTATCAATTGCACCGTGGAGCATACCATTATGATAGTAAATGTAAAATATAACAGGATTTAGGGGTAATAATGCAAGTACAAACTGTAGAACACATTGCATAATTTGTAAATACCAACTACTAATACTAAATAGTAACGTGATAAACGAAAGGGAAATATAAAATACAGAATTCAAACCTCTAATAGTAAATAGATTAAGCGAAATCAGAACAGTAAAGAACAATATTAAAAGCAAATGGTTGAAAAAAAACATGAATACGGGAAAGCATGTAACAACTTTGCATTCTATTATGGGTACCACCTTATTGCATCTACCATCTTACACACAGGAAGGTGTCGTGCTTCTCTTATCCATGCATTAAAAGATTCTGCGACGTTGGAGTACATTTCACCCCACCGCTGGCCTCTAAACAAGTAATTACACCAATGTGACATGTCCGATTTCTGGAACATCCAATAGTGTGCTTGTCCTGATGTGGCCAATAGGGAGCGTACAGCTTCATCATATTCGAAAGACGTACATGCATATGCAATCTTCATAATCAAACTCCAGCACTCATCTTTTAATGACTTTCCTAGCTGCCCATTTGATTTAAGAAAATTTGCATGTAGATGTCGCAAGCAATAAGCATGCGGGGATGAAGGAAAAACCTTCGCAATAGCATTTACAAGTCCTTTCGACCGATCCGAGATGAATGTGATTATGTTGGTGTAGTCGTCATCACCGTATATTGCATCACCCAAAGTTGATGTAAACCATGTCCGATTATCATCGGGTTTCATTATCCACGATAGCAAACGCCAAATGAAAAAATCCTTCATTTCCATCTTTGGCTGTTGCACCAAGAAGGATACCGCCATATTTGCCCAACAAGTGAGTTCCATCTAGAAAAAGAATAGGCCTACAACCCCGCTTGAAACCATCAAGAGAAGCACGAAAACAGAAAAACCCACGCTTGAATCGTTTCTCCATCGAGTGTCAATAATAACGACGCTACCGGGTTAGTTTCGAAACTTTTGTCAGTATACCATACCAACGGATCATAGCTTGCTATATCAACGCCATGAAGAATTCCCTTTGCTAACTCTTTTACCCATCCGAGGGCTTGTTTATAAGGCAGACGAACACCATGGTCACGTAATATATCTCATTGTATATCCACTGCTCGGTATAGAGACCGATCACGTAATTTCATTACTACCTTCCTACTAACCCATTTCTTTGATGCTCTCGGGTGAAATGGTGTGTTGATACTCCCCACCGCATGTGTGTTCATGTCTGTCTCTGTTTTAATCTCGAATGTAGGAAGGTTTTACGTCTCTTGAGGCATGAACACGCCATTGACAATCTTCATCGAGACATGTCACGATCGCTCTATCTTTATCGTTCTTTATGAACAGAAAGTTGAAATTGCGTTTGACGGCTAAGTCACACAATGCATCCTTAAAGTTTTTCGCATTTTCAAAACGATGACCAATCATAGTAAACTCGACTACGAATCTCTTGTCGGATTACTTATTGTTAAAGGTCCTCCATGTAAAACTGGCGGTAGCATTGACAATGTTTCTCTAGTATGATGGAAAAAAAGTAAGTTGTTAGTTCAATAAATAAACGAAACATCAGTAAAATTGAATTCTTACTACCAACATCTTAATGTAAAAGCAAAAAAATCTAAACTAGAAAACCGAAAACTAACTACAATCTAAAGTGAATAAATATGAAAATGTTTTAATGCGCAAAAAAACCAGCATAACAATCACTGTATCACATGTGTACACCATTAAAATCGAATAGAAGGACAACATCTATCGCGTAAGCAGAGATTTACAAAAAATGAAAGAATAAAAGATATATGATATTTACGATGGTCTCGATGACCCAGAGTTGTCTTCGTGTTACTATCCACAGTCTCTACCAACATATCAACCACGTTTATTTTGAATAACCGGTGAATGTTGCACATTGTTTAGAAGTCATCTTCGGAACTAATGGAAGCCACTGTCTTCTGCTCATCTGGAATTATATACTTAACTTTGACCGATGAAGCTTGAAGGTGCCAATATGTACATATTTCTTCCAATAATAATTCCCACCCACTCAAGATGGTTAAATCTAACACACAACCCTCTCCCTTGTATTTCACAACAGTGTAAAACATGTCCATTAAGCCACTGCAGCAACAAAACAAAAAAACCTTTAGTCATAAACTGCCACCTTCTGAACATGGTGGTTGATAAAAATAAGATAATAATATGAACAAAATCTTTAGGTAGATGATATCGTTAACATACGGTATGCTCAAGATGAGATCCTTGCAGTTGGTGTAATGTTGCACTGGATAGCTTCTCCAGACTGGGGAGACGGAGACAACGAACGAAGATAGAATTGGTTCTTTACATGAAGAGGCTCAAGAATGGAAACAATATGGACCAGAACACCAGCTTCTTCATCAAGATACAAGTAGAAGAAGAATGCAACTTCCAAAGCAAGTTTGCAGTACAATAGCCATGCTGTGATTTGACTTGGTGCCATTATTACCTCCAAACTTTTTCAAGGGTAGTTTTGGGATTAAACAAAAATATCACAGATTGGGGTGACGGAAGGGACGAACGAGTACAAAAACTATAAATGAAGGACGGATAGGGACTTTAATTTTGTCAGAAAGACCACGGAGGAAGTTTAAAAAATTTCAGGGACTTAAAAATAATTTTCCCTAAATGAAAATGCCTTTTTTATATATAAGATACATTTCCAATATATATATATACTATTATTCTATTAAATGGCCCTCTTTTTTTTTTTAATTAAACCAAATGGTCTTTAGGTTCATCACATCACCCACATGGGTGATGTGATATCTGACTCGACATTGACGTGAGCATTTTTAAATAAAAAAATCCCGATTTTTTTCATTTTAACCCATGAATTGTTTTTCAATCGATAAGTTTGAGCTATTCTGGGTTTTTGATCAAATTTTTTTAACAAAAATTTATTAAACTTTTAAAAATTTATTAAACTTTTTAAATAATTTTTAAAAAATATATAAGTGTGTTTTTAATTTAAATCCCTTATTTCTTTTTATAATTAACAAATTATCTTTTTCCCTTTGATTATTTAACCCAAATTTTTATTTAAAAAAATATGTATTTTTTTATTTAATTTATTAAAAAATTAATTTTAAAGAATATATTTGAATATGAAAAACACAAATTTTTAAAAATTTTTAACTTTTAAAAATTATTAAACCTTTAATGAAAACAACTTTTTAAGCAATATATAAGTGTGGCTTTTTATTTGTATTATAATTAACAAAAACTCTTTGATTACTTAACCCAAATTTTGCTTAAAAAAATAATGTAATTTTTTTAATTTATTAAAGAATTAATTTAAATAATATATTTGAATATGAAAACACAAATGGTTCCACCTGTTGGTCGACGTACTACTGGCCAACCAAAGATCAGACATAAACGAATGCATGTGGATAGAAACCCTGATCCTACTAGGCATAATTTATGCTCTATATGTAAACAACCCGCTCATTATAGAACTACTTGCCCTAAGCAAAGGAGAAATATATGATGTAACTTTACTTTATATTTAAATGCAATTATGCTTTTTAATTTTAAATAAATTTAAAATTTATTATTGATTTAATGATTTAATTAAAAAATAAATTTGTGTTTTCATGTTCAAATATATTATTTAAATTAATTTGTTAATAAATTAAAAAAATTACATTATTTTTTTAAGCAAAATTTGGGTTAAGTAATCAAAGAGTTTTTGTTAATTATAATACAAATAAAAAGCCACACTTATATATTGCTTAAAAAGTTGTTTCATTAAAGGTTTAATAATTTTAAAAGTTAAAATTTTAAAATTTGTGTTTTCATATTCAAATATATTCTTTAAAATTATTTTTTTTAATAAATTAAAAAAATACATATTTTTTAAATAAAATTTGGGTTAATAATCAAAGGGAAAAGATAATTTGTTAATTATAAAAGAAATAAGGGATTTAAATTAAGAAAACACACTTATATATTTTTTAAAAAATTATTTAAAAGTTTAATAAATTTTTGTTAAAAAAATTTGGTCAGAAAAACCCAAGAATAAGCCAACTTATTGATTAAAAAACAATTCAGGTGTTAAAATAAAAAAAATCAGGATTTTTTATTTAAAAATGCCACGTCAGCAGCCCAATCAGCGCTGACTGGCGCTGACTCAGCACCTAGTCAGTATATCGCATCACCCATGTGGGTGATGTGATGGTCTTAGGGCCATTTTGGCAATTAAAACGGCCCTAGGGCCATTTGGTTTAATTAAAAAAAAAAAAGGAGGGTAATTTTATTAAATGGCCCATCATTCTATTTAATTTACAATGAAGTTCTTATAATACAAACTTATTTTCCTATATAAACCTCTAATAATATTTGGTTGGAGAATAAAATTTAAATTTATGGGTTCTTGGAAACAAAACGAATTTTAACAAATATAATGGCTAGAAAAGTATAATAAATCAAAATAATATAATATTAAAGGAAAAATATAACGATATCAAGGGAATGAAAAGTATAAGTATTTAAAAAATAATTAATTACTTCAATGATGAGTAATTAATTTCCAAAGAAAGGATTTTCTTTATAAAAATGCTATTTAAACTAGCGCATAATTTACAAAAGTATGTGGTTTTTCTTGTAAACTATTAGATGAACTAATTTAGTGGGGAAGAAGTGTTGCCATAATGTATGCCGAAAATTTCGTGGCTCATTTGTAAATGTCCTCATTTGTATAGTATGTGAATTTTTTTAAAGAAATAATTTTTAATAGTAGATATCATGTTAAATGCACTCATTTATGCCAAGGCTCATACTATATGTGCTGATTTATAATATATTTTCTTTTTCTTTTTAAAATAAAATCTCCTACTAAAAATCATATTAAATGCCGTGATTTTTTTAAGGACTCATACAAAATATGCTAATTTTTAAAATACTCACTATGTTTTTAACTATTTTTTTTTTCTAATAGCTATCTTGTTAACATTTATTTGTGCTTTGGCCTCACAATGTCTAGATTAGTCTGTCTATACTATTTTTTAAATTGTTAATTTTTGTTGGCAATATGTTACATGTGCTATTATATTTGAATTTCTTTCAATACGTACTTTAGTATTTTAGTTAATTATTTTCCTCTACACTCATGTAAGCACATTTATTTTGAAACTGTTTTAGATATTTATTTTTAATATTATTATTTTTTTAGTAAAATTAAATATTAGTGTAGATCATGTATCTAACTTCAATATTATATATAAATACTATTATTCAAACACTTTAAATATTGTTTATCTCAAATATAAAAAAAACCCCCAAGTTTTATCCTCTCGACTAAAAAAAATCTCATCAATCAAAATTTTAGCTAAATAACTAATTCATTATTATAAAAACATAATCGAAACACTACTATCTTAAATGATATTTTTTTAAGTTAATCAAAAATAACATACATGAATTTTTTTTTTTTTTTTGGGTAAAAAGAGCTCGAGAGCTGATTTACTGGAAACTGAAGAAACAAAATAATACAAAGAGGGAAAGAACAAGCTTGGACAAAATACAGACAAGAGGGAGATCGCGGCCACGGTGGAACAAAGAAACCTTAGAAGAACTGGCACCATGACATGCTAGCCTTTTGGAAGTAATGTCCCAATCCTTTGGGATGGCATGGTAGCGGGGAGGCAATCCTTAAGAATATTAATCCAAGGCAGAGCACGCCAGTCACAATTTAATCTGTCATGAGTCAGCACATCATGCAGCTCCAAGTTCATTAAAAGCAATGATTAATGGAAATGTTGGAGCTGAGTAGATGCTTCACAGCTACAATGAGAGCTTTAGCCTGGGCATCCAATTCAGATTCTGGTTGAGTAGGACTACATCCTACAACAGAAATTTGAGCATTAGTATTGGTAACAAAGAAGGCAGCTCCTTTTTTTTTTTAATTAATAATAAAAACAAAGTACAATAGAGTTCAGGATACAATTAAACAAAAGAACAAGACAAAGAGAAATGAACCAACACAACCGAAAAAAGAAAAAAAAAATACAACAAAAAAGATTAACAAACAAAACCACTAACTCTGAAGATCTTCATCAACCACTTGGGAAGCTCCCTACCAAAATGAAACAGGGAAATCTCATGATGGTTAAGATCATGTGTAGCCAGAGAAAGAGTGGCCCTGTTCCAGTTCATCGAAATGATGTCTAGCTTAGGATTACCCACCTATGTTAACAGCTCATTAATGATTGTGATCTGCGAATGAATTCTCCAGGCGTCCGAACAGCAACCTTGCTTCACAGCCATGACTAGATCAACATATGGAGAAAGAGTAGACTTGAAGTGCAAACCCATGGCGATCCCATCTTGTAAAGCAAAGCTGATGGATTTGGCTGCTGCATCCAAATAAGAGTTCGCAGGACACCTACAGCAGCCAGATCTTAAAATGCTAGCATTATAATTAGAGACTATAAATCCTAAACCAGCAATGGAAATATTTACATTAAAGACAGCGACAGTTAGTAATATAGGACTATGAGCAAATGTATAATTGTTTAAAATGAAGTCCTTCCCCAAATGAGGAGGAGGGGCACAGGAATACTCCCTGACATGTGCGATGGCCCACCGAGAAACCTTGTGGCAGTCCAGGTGCTCGTTGTTGAAGATCTTGTTGCATCGAGCTTTCCGAATAAACCACACAGATGAGGCTATAATCGACTGGATAGCAGGACCATTACCAGTCATCTCCTGGTTCAACCACAACCCCGA
The DNA here is from genome assembly GCF_009730915.1 of Dioscorea cayenensis subsp. rotundata. Classification (NCBI taxonomy): domain Eukaryota; kingdom Viridiplantae; phylum Streptophyta; class Magnoliopsida; order Dioscoreales; family Dioscoreaceae; genus Dioscorea; species Dioscorea cayenensis. The sequence continues at coordinate 13,623,459 of NC_052472.1, read as the reverse complement.
AGATATCCCGTCAGATAGATTGATAGGCTTACTAGCGGCAGAACAAATAATATTCCAGATCTCTTGGGTTTTATAGCAGTTAAGAAACAAGTGCTCCACTGTCTCAGTATACAAGTTACAGAAAGTGCATAGTATTTGGGTGCCCAAATTCATGCGATAGAGATACTCATTGGTTTTAACTGCATCATGAAACACTAACCATATGAAGTGCTTTACCCTAGGGGGACTTTGAGTTGCCATAAACTCTTCCAACCATCCCAAATTTTGTCAATACTCTTGCCATGGTTTAAGAACGAGTATACCATTGATGACAATTTAGAACCTTTAGCTCTAGGTAACCAGACCAAGTTGTTGCCCTGATCAAGACCAATTTTACTTTGACAGAGGACAGTGTCATTAAGAAACATGCCAAAAATAAGATGCATGTGAGATAAGTTCCAGTGAGTATCAACCAACAACTTAGAAATTTGCATATTATCATAATCAAAATCCATATTCAAGTAAGTAGGTTTGAAGGCTAAAGGTAACTCAAAATACCAAGGATAATTAAGGAAAGAAGTCATACCCGGATTGAAAGAGTTCATTCAGGAACATTTCGTGGGGATATTCCCTCTCCAGATATCAAATTTGCCATACTTTTGCTCCATAATGGCAACCCACCAGATTTTATTTTTATTAAGCATGCACAATAAATTCTTAGCCATAAGAGAAATTTTCGAGAGACCAAGGTTCCGAATTGACAATCCCCCCTCAGATCGATCAAGCATAATTTCATTCCAACCAACTGAGTTGATGCCTTTTCTATTGCTAACCTTAGACCAAAAGAGGGCCCTGGCAGCCTTGTTGATCCGATCAAGAACAGATTTAGGGACAGGATAAATCGAAAGATAATACAAAGGGGCAGTCATAATATAGGAGTTTATGAGAATAGTTTTCTCTGCTGGAGAGATTCTGGATTTCCTCCAAAAAGAAATTGACTTCTCAATCTTGTCAACCATAGAGGAAAAACAAGAGAGTGCCAATCTCTTAGGGGAAATCAAAATACCCAAGTATGTAAGAGGGAAAGAACCAACCTAATAGCTATGGATTCTGGAGATTCTGTGGGAAAGATGTTTATTAAAACGGCTTGGGAATATAATCTCAGATTTCGAACTATTAAAACTTTGACTAGTCAAGTTACCATAAAATGAAAGACACCTTTTAATATTCCTAGCAGATTATCTGGAAGCCTCAGAAATAAGGATGAGATCATCCGCATACATCAAATGATTAAAGTTGCTATTGAGATTAGAGTTAAAACCAGGGATAGCATTAATTCATAGGGCATAATTGAGAATAGTAGTGAGGTTTTGAGCAACAAGGATAAAGAGGTAAGGAGAGAGAGGATCACTCTGTCTAATACCCCTGTTAGCAGAAAACCAAGAAGTATTAGTTTTGTTGATCAAAAGAGCTTAGGAGACATTACAAATACAAGTTTTGATTCAACTAATCCATCTACCAGGAAACCCAATCTTGGTAAGAGTAGCAAGAATTGCAGACCAACTCAACGTGTCATAAGCCTTGGCAATATCTAGCTTAATCAACATCCTAGGGGGTATATATAATTGTCAATCGAATGAGCCACCTCTTGAAGAGTAATGATATTGTCAAAAGGAGTACGACCATTGACAAAACCACATTGCTCTCTCCTAATCAAATTAGGAAGAAGATATTTCATACAGTTAGCAAGAATTTTTTATATAATTTTATAGCAGACATTACACAGGTAAATCGGGGGATAATCAAAGCAATAAAAGTCTTACCCCAACTATTAGGCATAATCGAGTGAGTGATTAAATACCTGATCACTGAAAAAAGAGAATTGCCTATCTCATTCTAGTAGAAGCGATAAAATTTTACATTGAAGCCATTTGGACCCGGGCTCTTACCAGTGGGAAGAGAGTGAAGCGCATCGAATACTTCCTTCTTTATCACTTCCCTTATAAGAACCTCACCCTCACTGAAGGAAATTTTTGGCAACTCATCCGGAAGATTAGAAAGAATCTCATTAACCTGCCTATTATCCGAATATTTTCAAAGATCTGAAAAGAAACTAATAAAATTCAGACTGATACTTAGAAGATCAGTAAAAATCATGCCATTAAGATCCATGATATTTGTAATAGTATTATAATGATTACGAAAGCGAACAGAATTAAAGAAGGAAGAGTTATTATCTCCATTTTGAACCCACATAAGTCTGGCACGTTGGGCCCACTTGGTGTTGTTCTGTCTATGAAGAGCAGAAAGATTGTTATACATAATAGTAAGAGATTGAGGGGAGAAGTCAATAGAGTCACCTGAACCATCCTTTTCTTCTGCTTCAACGATGGATCTCTCCAATTTCTCAATACCTTCTTCAATTGGATGAATACATTTAGTCTTCCAATCGAGCAGTAGGTGCCTGGTCTAGAAAGAAGATGAGTGACTGCCTGCATGGGGTTAGAATGTGGAGAAAAATTCCAAGCTTTTCTAACCGCTTCATGACACCCCAAGTGTTCCAGCCAAGAATTCTTAAAGCGACATGTTTTCTTTTTACTAACATCATGAGGAGTGATAAATAGAAGGAGGGGCGAGTGATCAGAAATAAACCTTGGAAGATGTTTAATAGGGCAAATATCAAAGCTGTTAGACCACAGCGGATTAACAAGGCATCGGTCCAAATGAGCCTACTGTCTAGCTAAACCCTGTTGATTATTACACCAGGTGTAAGGAGAACCTACATAATTAACATCGTGTAGGTTATTAGTAGCGATAAATTCTGAAAAAACTAAGGCCTTAACTAAGGCCTTTCGGCTATAATAATAATGGGAACCGCCACTATGTTCATCCATGTAAACAACCGCATTAAAATCACCCATGGTAACCCAGGGTAAGTTTAAGGAATTCATACTAGAAAGCTCATTCAAAAGGAGACGTTGATTGTGGATAGCATTGGAGTTATATATGGTTGAGAATACCCAGCTTTTAGACCTGTCTGAAGTAACAACCAAGTGTAGAGCAAACCTGGAACTTACCAAAGGGGTTACTAGCCCAAGATTTTTATTCCAAATTGTGATGATGCCGCCAGAATAACCCTCTAATAGAACCGCTGCCCACTTCCAATGATCTTTAAGTTTAGAGGAGAATCGACGAAGGCGATCGTCATTCGCTCTGGTTTCAACTAAGCAAATCAAGACCAGTTTGAACTTCTTCATAAGGTAAAATATTCTAGAGGTGGTATCAAGACTTGATACTCCCCTGCAATTCCAGTAGGCTATTTTTGTTAGTTCCTTATACATGATAATATTGAAATTGAGCAATGAGATCAAGATCAGAACAACTAAAATAGAAAATAAGAACATGATCAAAACAAAGTTAAAACAGAGGAAAAAAGAGAGCCAAAAGCTCAATGTTCTTCTCCTCCAATTACCACCCTCCCCTTCTTGTGGGAGGTCATATGCATTTGATTACTTTTACGCTACAACGTCTCCTTCTAGTGGTTGTTTTGATATTGAACCAGCGTCATCGAGTCTTTCGGCTCCATGAGATCCCCCCCCTCTGAGGACTCCTCAAGATCATCTTCAGACTCACTCATTTCTTGGTTAGAGTCACTTTGCAGAGTGGGATGTGGGTATTAGGGCCGAAGAGACTCTATCAATAATCAATTGATGAGGCTCCGAAGGGCCTCATGTGCCTTACTCTTCAGAGAGATGTTTTGAAACTCAAAGGACTGGGCGATTTCAAGGCAGGTCCTGTGATGCAGAGTAATTGATCTGTTTTTCTTTTGATGAGACAATAAAGATTAATCTAGTGGGTGTGTCAATAGGCGCACTCTCCTTGGGACTTAGAAAGGGCACTAGGGTTAAGGCCCCCTTGGGAGCCATTAGGAGACGAGCATTAGAAGACGTGCCTCTCTCCATTCCAGCCCACAAAAGATCTGCAAAGACAGGTAAATCATCTTGAGGCACGTGAAATGGAACTTTTTCAAAGGAAGAAGTCGTTTCGTCTTCAATGTTCCTAGTGCCTTGAGCCCTAGTCGTGACAGAGCCCCCTCTGCCCCTCATACTGCTACTGCCACGTGTCACCCATGCAGAGTGATTCCTGACATTCGAGACGTTAGCAAGAGAGGAGCCAGGGTCACATGGTTTCGCATGCACTACACATGATCCAAGACCTCCAGAACCACCGGTGAAACCGCGACCACCACCGCGACCCCTTCTCCTCATCACCAACATCCATGGCCCATAATCCATACTCCGAGGGTCTTCCACAGCATAAATATCTCCCGAGGAGTCTGCCGGCTGGGGTTCCATTTCTGCCGCCATGCCATCGCTAGTGGAGTTGAAACTATCCCTGACCTCCTGCCATTGCCGATCACACTAATCGCTATAACGGGGTGGAGAGGGGTGTTCCTTATCTCCCGGGCTTCGGCATCTGCAGTTATTCGGCCCGTGACCGATGACCCCGCATTTATAACAGAAAGTAGGAAGGTGCTCGTAGAGGACAACTACAAAGACCCGATGATCATCATCTCCCACCCAAAAACCTTGCTTCAGCGGTTTGGCTAAGTCAATTTCTATGCATATCCTAGCATACTTGGACCTGGACAAAGAAGAGGTAACTTCATCAATTTTGAGCAGACGACCAAGTAAAGAAAAAATTGTTTGGTGAAAGCTGGCTCGAAGAACGGCTGCCACGGGGTAAGCTACAGGATGATGCCATTCACTGCCCAAGAGCCATCAAACAATAGTCGATTCATGGCTTCCTACGTTCCACATCGAATTAGTAAGTAGCCATTCGGCAAATCAGAGATCTGGAATGCCCCAAGCTCACTCCACTTGGAACTCAATATTTCTCTTACTTGTTCAAACGGCGGAGACTTCCCGAAAAATTTCCTATACAGCAACATCTGGAAGCGCATCTTCGCCCTTGAAACAGTGTCACGATCCAACCAGAGAAACTCCGTGGTACTAGCTTTCAGTTTGTTTAACACCGGACCATCAACTAACGAAGATGTTGAAGGCTTTCACTGTGCTGCGGCAGCAACATCCGCCCATGTCTTACTCAAGAGGGAAAGCAGAGGATGATGACCCCCACTTGCCATGGCAAGAAGGGGACGGATGACGGAGTGAAGGACAGAGGTTCACTAGCAAAGGCTGAGAGCAAGACAAGCCAGCTCCTCCTTTGCTAGTGTCTCTGTTCCAATAAGCAAAGGAAAAAAATGGAAAGGGCCATGAGAGAAGATGAAATTAGAAAAAAGGAGACATTTTCCAAGTTTAGAGGCTGAGCAATAGAAATACTCCCTGATATAGGATAAGCATCTGTTAGCAATGTATTGACAATCAAGAGGATCCTCTTTAAAGATAAGATTGCACCTGGCTTTCCAAATAAACCAAATAGTTGTAACAATAGAGGTCTTTACAAAATTTCTGTTTTTATCCTAAGAGAGAGTTATCCAATTCCCAGAAGTAATGCCATTGTGGAAATAGATAGAGTTCCCAATACCATTGCTAATTAAGGTCCAAATGACTTGGGCTTTAGGGCAAAGATAAAAAAGATGTTTAGCTATTTCAAAATCTAACCCACAAAGCACACAAATGGTTTGAGAACCCAAACCAATATAACAGAAATAATCACAAGTTCTAACCTTTCCATGAAACAAAGTTCAAATGCAATACTTAACCCGAGGAGAAACTCTAAGATGCCAAATAGCATTCCAACCTGTCCAATTATCACGAAGATTGGACTTACAATTAAAATGAGAATAAGCCTTAGAAGAGATATGATTACCTTTAAAGTTTGGATGTCAAACCCAATAATTCTTACCATCATGATCAATGCAACTTTGGGTAAGAGATAATAAATTCAGATGTTTTCCAAACATAAGATGGAGAGCATGAATATTTTAGTGAAAATCAACAACAAAATCAGAGATACACACAAAATCCAAATTCACATCCATGTTCAGATAAGTCAGCTTGAAAGCAAGAGGAATTTCAAAGTACAAAGGATCCAATAAAATAGAAGAAATGCTCAGGTTGGCTGTTTTGATCCAGAGAAAAGGCTTAAGAGCTTGAGCAATGCGGAAAAGACCCCGAAAGAACCAAGAGCATTTAGCAGGAATAAAATCAGACCAACAATTATAGTTACCATATTTGTGACATAAAATATCAACCCAAAAAACATCTTGCCCATTCAAAAAGCTGAGAACATTTTTTGACATTAAACAAATTTTAGAAAGTTTCAAGTTTCTGATTGAAATACCCCCCCCTCCCCTAGGACGATCAAGTGTAGTATCCTTCCAACTAATTGAGTTGATGCCCTTTCGATCGCCCTTTTTGGACCAAAAAAACTTCCTGGAAACCTTAGAAATTTTATCTAAAATGGTATCAGGAATGGGATATATAGAAAGATAGTATAGAGGGGTAGCAAGAATTGATAAGAATGTTTTTTCCAGCAGGAGAAATATAGGATTGATTCCAGGAGGAGGTCATTTTATCAAGCTTATCATCCATAGAGGAGAAATGAGAAATGGACAAGTTTTTATGAGAAATCAAGATACTCAAGTAAGTGAAAGGAAGAGCACCTGCCTTAAAGTCTAGGATTGCACAAATACTCTTCTTGAGTTTGACATTGAAGCGATTAGGAAAGTAAATTTTAGATTTAGAATTATTTGCAAGTTGGCCAGTCAGATTAGCATAGATTGAGAAGCAAAAATTAATATTGCGGGCCACTTTCCTAAATGCTTGAGTAATCAAAATGAGAGCATCCGCATACATTAAATGATTAAATTATGATAGATATTAGGATTAAAACTAGGGATCATATGATTTCTCATAGCAAAGTTAAGAAAAGCAGTGAGATCTTGACAAAATAGAATAAAAAGGTAAGAGGAGATGGGATCTCCTTACCTAAGACCTCCATGAGAAGGAAACCAAGACGAAGATTTTTTATTAATAACTAAAGAAAAGGAGGCTGAACTAATGCAAGCATGAATCCAACTAATCCAAGTGCCAAGAAAATTCATTTTAGTCAAAGTAGCGAGAATTGCAGTCCTACTCAAGGTATCATAAGCCTTTTCAATATCCAATTTGACAAGCATCATATTGGGATAAGACAAATCAAAATTCAAAGAGTGCACCACTTCTTGAAGAGCAATAATATTGTCAAAAAGAGTTCTTACTGAAACAAAACTGCATTACTCTTTACCAATGAGTTTTGGTAAAACAATTTGAAGACGATTGGCTACGAGTTTGGAAATTGTTTTGTAACAAACATTGCAAAGAGAAATCGGGTGATAATCATTCACAATTTTGGGATTACTTCTTTTGGGAATAAGAGAAATATAAGTTTTACCCCAAGATTTCAATAAAAAAGATTTTTTAAAGAAAAATTTAATAGCAGAAAACAAATGCTCACCGACATCCTCCCAAAAGAAGCAGTAAAATTCAGCGTTTAAGCCATCGGGACTAGGACTCTTACCAAAGGGAAGAGAGAGCAGAGCTTGATGAATTTCATTTTTAGAAACTTCCCTGGTAAGCATGCTACTATCACTTTCCGAGATCAACGGTAAATCGTTAGGTAAAGCCTGAAGCACATCAGTAAAACTCTGATTACAAGAATTTGACCATAAATAAGAATAATAAGCAGCGAAATCATGCTCGATGCCAGTTCTATCAGAATAAAAATTCCCATTGAGATATGAAATATGAGGAACGTTGTTATAATGGTTGCAAATGTAGACAGAATTATGAAAAAAGCTAGAATTATGATCAAAATCATGAATCCACAAAAGTCTTGCTCATTGAGCCCACTTAATATTGTTTTATCTTTGAAGAGCAGCATATTTATTATAAAGGGCCGAAAGATTATTAGAAGTAGGATCATTAAGATCAAACCTGGCATCCTCATTTTCAGCAGCCTTAATTTGGATCTCAAGGCAGTTAATGTCTGTTTCTAAAGAATTCATACCTTTTGATCTCCAACCAATTAGCTGAGACCTGGTCTGAGCAACCAAGTGTGCAAAAAGCATGCATAGGAGAGGCATTAGAGTTGGATCTCTTGATGTTTTTGACAACCGAGTGGCAGCTGATATAATCAAACCAGTAATTGTCAAAACAAAAAATGGAGCTTTTAAAGAAACCTCTAGGACTAGCAGTTAGGAAAATAGGAGCATTATCAAAAAAAGTTTTAGGAAGATGACAGACAAAATAAGAATCAAAATTGGAAGACCATAAAGAGTTAACCAAGCACCGATCAAGTCTAGCCCAACGTCTAGCTAAACAGCTTTGGTTATTACACCAAGTAAAGTTTAATCCTATCAAACTCACATCCAAAAGTTTATTTTTAGCAATAAAATTTGTAAAAAGCCTGGACTTTTTAGAATAATAAGAGCTATGACCACCTCCATCCTTATACTCACTCGGATCAGTCATAGAATTGAAATCACCAAGGACCCAAGGTAAGTTCAAAGAGGACATACCTGATAGCTCAGCCCAAGTTAAATGCTGATCCTAAATTCTAGTGGAATTATAAACAACAGAGAGAATCCAACTATACAAGTTACCAGTTGAGATGACTAAATGGATAACATTACGAGAGGCAGCTATCGGAGTGACCAAACCAAGATGACTCCTCCAAAAGGTGATAATGCCTCCCGAGAACTCTACCACCTCAATAGGAGCCCAATGTCATCTATTGTCCAAGGTAGCATAGAAATAGTCCAGATAAATGGTATCCGTTCTCGTTTCCACCAGGCAGAAGATAAGAGGATTTAATTTACTCATCATAGCGATAATGCAAGAAAAAGTATTGCGACCTGAAACCCCTTGCAGTTCCAACATATTATTTTAGTCAAATATATAAAACAATGATAATTAAATAAGAGAAACAAAAGAAGAATATTAGAAATCTCCTGAGAGCACCAAAACATCATCATAAACATAGTAGTAAGACGAGAGGGGTTAAGCCTCTCCATCCCCTTTCTCAGTCCTTCCTTTTTTTATGGGAAACACTATCAACATAAGGAACCCTTTGAGCTAACACTTCCTTCCGGTAGTCATGATGGAACTAATCTAAGGTAGTAAGGTCATTTAGCTCATCATTCTCAGACAATTCATCATCTTCATCACAGGAGTTACTCATATCTTGGTCTGAGTTTTCTTGAAGAGATTGAGAATGATTGATAGCTTTAGAGACTTTCTCAACTAACATCAAGTGAGCACCTGCAAGCATCTCAAAGAAGGTGTTTTTTGAATTTTGGTTTGAAATTTGAAGGGTCAAAGATGGGATTTTCTGGCGTGGACAAACATAATGCTTTTCCAATTTCTTAGAAACCCTTTCTTCATGACTAGACTTACCTTTATGAATCTTGGAACTCAATTCCCCTACCAAAACAGCTTTCTCAGCAGGAAAAGCCTTATCATTGTAGGTCTTAGAACTAGAAACGACCATTTCTTTAGTAAGCAGCGTAACCAAGGCAAGAGCTGAAGAATCAATAGTCATTGGCATGTCCCAAGAAGCTTCTCCAGGGTCAGCAGAGGCCACCCCATCACCATCTAATGGAGCCACATCAATAGGATTTACAATAATATACCGATTTTGTGACTCAACACGACCACCATGTCCCTGAACAGAAGAATCTCCACGTGGATGACTGACGCAGCGAATAGCCAGATCATTAGAATGAGAAAACATTTTTTTTTTGGAAAATTATTCGATTCCCCTGCTTGCTTCCAAGTTACAAGCATTTATAATAATGGAAACCCTTAAAAACCCCTAAAATGCAAAGAGACCCCTAAGATTAAATAAAATTAAAATAAATATAATAAAACATAAATAAGACTAATTAAAAGGCTATAAAATTAAACATCTTGCTTTAGTCTGCATCAGTCTCCTCCACATGGGAAGAACTCGACCTCGAGTGAAAATCAGAGTATAAAAGAGCTTTTGAATCATGGAACAAGGATAAATCTGCAACATTAAAGGTTTTGGAAATTCGCATACTATCAAGAAGATCAACCATGTAAGCATTTTCATTAATTTTCTTGAGTATGGCATACGGCCCATACTTTTTAGGTTGTAGTTTGTTGTAAGTCCAAACCTTCGGAAGTTTGTCTTCCTTGTGTACTTCCACAACCTATTCTGCCATATGCTTAGTTGTAGTGCTAGAAATACCACCCTTCAGAAGTTTGATCAAGTCAAGAGTGTGTTGCGGTGGTTTAGTGTACACAATTGAAAATGGAGACTTGCCTGTAGAGCTATGAACTGCAAGGGTAGTTTCACCATTATAACGTTGTGGTCATAAATGTTTTTTTTTTTGTAACGTTATGGCCACAAAATTATTCTCCGGTTGCACTGATGGCCACAAATATTTTTTTTGTAATGTGTGGCTACAAAACTATTCTTCGGTTTCACTGATGGCCACAAATGTGATGACGTGGCCACAAAACACATGATCCATGTAGGAAACCTTTGTTGCCACATCGTTATAATGATGAAATATTTGTGGCCACAACATTACAAAAAAAAACATTTGTGGCCATTAGTGCAACTGGAGAATAGTTTTGTGACCACAACGTTACAAAAAAAACATTTGTGGCCATAACATTATGATGATGAAACATTTGTGGCCACCAGTGAAGCTACCCCATGAACTGCATTGTTATAAGCAAACTCTGCTTGTGGTAATGCCAAATCCCAGTGCTTTGGTTTATCTCCACAAATACTGCGAATCAGATTACTAAGAATTTTATTGACAACTTCAGTCTGACCATATGTTTGTGGGTGAGCAGTGCTACTAAAATTCAAAGCAGAGTCAAACATTCTCCACAAGGTACGCCAAAAATGCCCAAGAAATTTACTATCCCTGTCAAAAGTGATTGTCTTCGGAACTCCATGCAAACGGACAACTTCTCTGAAAAATAACTTAGCGACCCCAACTGCATCCGAAGTCTTCTTACAAGGAATAAAATGTGCCATTTTTGAGAATCTATCAACCACTACAAATACTGAATTGACATTTCTTTGAGATTTAGGCAATCCCATAACAAAATCCATAGATAGGTCTTCCCAAATATTTTCAGGTACTGGAAGAGGCATGTATATATAACCCAGTATTCTTAGTTTGTCCCTTCGCTCTATGGCAGATAAAACATCTGTCAACAAATTTGGTCACATCCCTTCAAAGTTGTGGCCAATAAAACCTTTCTTTAACTGATGAATTGTCTTATCACGCCCTAAATACCCTGCCAAACTCCTCCATGAAAATCTTGAATAACCTTCTCTCGTAGGGAAGTTCTAGGCAAACACAACTAATTTTCATGTATCAAATAACCATCATATATATATAAGAGATGAATAGACTCATTGTGCAACACTTTATCCCACACTTCAGGAAAATCTTCATCATCCTCATAAGTTCCATTTATCTGCTCAAAGCCTACAATCTCATTACTTAGGGTAACTAATAAAATAGCTCATCTACTCAAAGCATCTGCTACTTTATTATGTACACATGATTTTTGTTGTAATTTAAAAGGGAACTTCTGTAAAAACTGAATCCACCTAGCATGCATATCACTACTAACTCGCTTCTAGCTATTTAAATATTTCAATGCTTCATGATCTGAGAATAGCACAAACTCTTTACAAATTAAATAATGTTCCCAGGTTTTAAGAGCATGTACCACAGAATAAAATTCTTTGTCATATGTACTCCACTGTCTTCTGGCATCACTTAGCTTTTCACTGAAAAATTCCACCGGCCTTTTTTCTTGGGACAAAACAGCGCCAATTCCAACCCCACTTGCATCATAATCCAGTTCAAACAGTTTCTCAAAATTTGGGAGTGCAAGAACTGGAGCAGTACAAAGTTTCTCCTTCAAGAGTGTAAAACTATTATCTGCCTCCTCACTCCACTAAAATTTACCTTTCTTTAAACATTCTGTCATTTGGGTTGCAACTGTACTGAAGTTATTGATGAATCTCTGATAAAATTTGCTAACCCATTGAAACAGCGAAATTCTGACACATTTGTTTGTGTAGGCCAGTCTCGAATCGCCTTAACTTTAACCTCGTCAACCCTGTATTCCATCAGCAGATACCACGTATCACAAGAATAACAATTTGTTGGCCATAAAACTGTATTTCTTAAAATTAATATATAGCTTGTTCTCCTGCAAGGCAGTCAATACCTCCCTCAAATGCAATATGTTGTCTTCCTTAGACTAACTATATATCAAGATATCATCAGAATATACCACCACAAATTTCCCAATAAAATGTTTCAATACCTGATTCATCAACTTCATGAATGTGCTTGGGGCATTAGACAATTATAATGACATTACCATCCATTCATACAACCCCTCCTTTGTCTTGAAAGTTGTCTTCCATTCATCACCAGGCCTAATTCGAATTTGATGGTACCCATTCTTCAAGTCAAGTTTGGAAAACCACTTTGCCCCATATAATCTATTGAGCATGACATCCAGTCTTGGAATAGGGAATTTGTACCCTACAGTAATTTTATTTATAGCCATGCTATCAATACATATCCTCCGACTTCCTTCTTTCTTTGGAGTTAATAATGCTGGCACAGCACCAGGGCTCATACTCTCCTGGATATGACCCTTATATAGCAACTCTTCTACCTTCTATTTTAAGATCTCACTCTCTTTCGGATTCATTCTATAATGAGGTAAGTTTGGTAAACTAGCCACTGGAATCAAATCTATGTGGTGTTGTATATCACTCATAGGCAGTAATCCATCTGGTATCTCCTCTGGCATCAACTCCTTAAATTCTTGAAGCAAGGAACACACCACTTTAGGTTGTTCTTCTTCCGTAATTACACCAGTCATTAATGTTGGCTTCACAACCAAGGCATGGACTTGCCTCATCTCTTTAACCACTGCCTCGAATTCCCTGGTGACTATCAAGAAAGTTTTCTTCTTGGAAGACATCTGGTTGTTTGCTGGCAACAATGTGTATTTAATTCCATCCTTCCCCAATTTGTACACATTATTTCTCCCAGAATGACTTGCATCTGTGCCATATTGCCATGGCCTACTAAACAACAAATTGCACACATCCATATCAATAACATCACAATATACCTCATCATGGTACTCACCAATAGAGAAAGGCACCCTACAACGTTCTGCCACTTCAATCTTTCTTGCTGCTGTTTTGATCCATCCTAATGTGTAGGGATTAGGATGCTTTTCTATAGGTAACCCCAACTTTTTCACAGTCGCTTTCCCAATAATATTTTCACAGCTACCACTATCAATAATAACACCAAATACCTTATTGTTAATAGTGCACCTGGTTCGAAACAACTGATGGCGTTGAGTTTGCTCTTCATGTTTTGGGGATAGCATCAGTCGCCTTACCACATAGTTATGCCCTTCATCAGCTTCATAATCTCCATCTTATTCACCATCTGGCTCACAGTAAATTTCTCCATCTTCTTCCTCATTTTCTACAATATTCACAGTTTTCCTCAAGGGGCACTCATTTGATTTGTGTCCAGGTTGGTTACACATAAAACACTTCCCTATAGTAGGTTTAACGTAGGGATTTTCTGATATCCTAACTTCTTTATCTTTCCCTTCAACAATAGGCCGTTTTCATGACTCTTTATCTCCTTGATAGCAATTGTTGCTTCGAGTAGAATATTCTTGAGCTCCTTGAGTAGCCTTTAATTTTTCATTAGACCCCGCAGTCTTGTAACCATCATAATTTCTCCTACTTTGCTCTTGCTGCATTAACTCTACCTTTAGGGCCATATTCTTCGCCTCAGATAAGGTGTGGATAACTTGTACACCAATTTTGTCTCTGAGTGCAGGCCTCAATCCCTCCAAATATCTTGCAACCTGCTACCCTTCTGACTCTAGGACGTTGTTTCTTTCAGCCAGTCTCATGAATTCCGCAGTGTATTCATGGACAGACCAACTGCCCTGCTAACAACGCTGGTGTTGTTGAAACAGGATCTGCTCAAAATTTGGGGGGTAGAAACTCCCTCTTCAATAAATACTTCATCCTGTACCAAGTTCGTACAAGAACCTTTACCTTCCCATTCTCTCCTAGATTGAATCTGTTCCCACCATGCCGATGCTCCCCCTTTCAAACGGCATGCCACCAAACAGACTCACTTATCTGGAGGAGTCTCCATATAATTGAAGAATCGGTCTATTTCTGCAATCCAATCCAGAAATTCTTCTATACCCATGCTTCCGTTGAAAGAAGGAATGTCCACCTTCAAGCGGAAATTCCCATTGTCCCTTTCAACACCTCCATGATGATTTCTCCCTTTGCCCCCCTTATGGTTGATGACGACCAAACCGATTTGGTTCAAAATCATCTTCTTCCTCTGAATCATCATCGTCGTAGATAATCTATTTACGGATAGGAACAGGACCACGTCTGTCAATAGGATCACCGCGAGCCAACTCCACTCCCGGTCTTCTATTGTCAACTCGCCTCCTATGTGCATCAATTCCTAGAGCATCCAGACGATCCATAAGTTCTTTAAAGCGCTCTTCAAAATGCTGGAATCTGAGATCCATTCGTTGCTCCAAACGTCGCTCCAATTGTTGAAATGCCTCATTCCCCAGAGGAGCTCTAGCCTCCTGGTCAACGTTACGGAGACCATCACCGTCACCACCAGTTGACATGCTCTCTCTGATACAACCTGACGCATTGGATAGCCCGATCACTAGAATGAGAAAACTTTTTTTTTGGGAAAATTATTCTATTCCTCTGCTTGCTTCCAAGTTACAAGCATTTATAATAATGGAAACCCTAAAAAAACCCCTAAAATGCAAAGAATAAATAAAATTAAAATAAATAAAATAAAACATAAGTAAGACTAATTAAAAGGCTATAAAAGTAAAGATCTTGCTTTAGTCTGCATCAATGACGAGCCGTGATATCACAGAATTCCAAAGCTTTGGAATTATTATCTGCATTGGCACGTGCACCATGAGGATCGGCACATGAGGCCGAACTTCTAGCTCCACCATGAGAGCCACTGCAACCCCGTCATCAGGAAACCAACATCCAAGGACCAAAGTCAGTCTTCGATGAATCTAGCTCATTAATCACTTGCTTTCCTTTTGAATTTGGGACAGACAGCTGGCTCAGACCAGTCACCACCTCCTGGCCAACATTTGGTGGAGCTAGAGGGACCTTGACCGCCATCCCCTGCTGGCCATCTGAGACATGACAAGGGGTGGAGGAGGGCCATTAGAAGTCTCCAAATGTTGGCAACTACAGTTATTGGATCCTTGCCCAACCAGCCCACAGATGTAGTAGAATGTAGGAAGTTTCTCATATAGAACGACAACGAAAACCCTGTGATTGTCTTCGCCAAGCCAAAAACTCTGCTTAAGAGGTTTTGCTAACTCGATTTCAACACAAACCCATGCGAATTTCGACCTAGAAAAAGTGGTGGTATACTCGTCGATTTTGAGGAGCCTACCAAAATGAGAAGTGATTGATTCCAGTGAATCTTCCTCCCAAAAGTCCACCGGGAGGTTATGCTATTGAACCTAAATTGCTGCCGTAGTTAAGTTGGAGAATGCCAGTTCGAAAAAAGGCTGCCATGGGGTGAGATGCATGACAAATCCATTAACAACTCAAGGGCCTTCAAACAAGAGCTTATTTAGCATGAATTTATTACATCTATTATTCTTCATGTACGTTGAGTAAATTTAAATAAATATTGTTAAAAATAATGCAATATTTTGAATTTATAATTATTTTTCTGAATAAACATTATATATTATGATTTTTTTTTTTTGTTTGTATCTATGCATAGGTTCCATTTGGTTCAAATGAAAAAACTCCGCTCATCCAACAGCTCCTTATATTTGGTGAGTGAGGCTCAAGGGAGGTTTCCTCGTTATATTGTTCCTTAAAAATCATGAATAATAATCACACACACACACATGTATATATATATATATATATCAATATATATTAATCCTCAGAACATCAACATATACTTTTAATGCTATAGTCTAGTATAAACTCTTCATGTTAATATCTTAATACATATTATGTGGCTTTTAGAAAATAAGAGAAAAAAATGATTTTATTCTTTTGGTTATTGTATAAACTCTTCAAATAGATTTTTAAATTTTCCGGTGATCTATTTGTAAATATTGTAAAAACAATGAGAAATTATGACAGTAAAGCTAGAATATAAAATTATATAGAAGAAAACTAAAAATTTCTATATGGAATCCTTGTTTATTTCATCACTAATATATTTTAAATAATAATAATAATAACGCCGAAATAAAAAAATTTAAGTATACGTGATCTTATGCTTATAAAATGGTTTAATGTTGTATTTGTGAGTTTTCTCCAACATCTTTCTTTTTTAAAAAAAAATTAAATATAATGATGAGATTTAATATAGATTATAAATATGATAAATCATATAAACACTATGATAAACACTTGTCATGTTGTTGGATTGAGCTTAATAATGATGTTTTACTTAAAAAAAATGCAATTCTTGTTGGGTATAATGAATTATTTTTCTTTTTAATTTTAATATTCATTGATTTTTTTTTCAAATAATTTTTTTTATTTTTGAATTTAATTCCTTTTAAAAAAATATCCTTTTATTTAATATTTTGTTTTCTTATTGTTTTGAAAATAATTGCAAAACACATAATGAACGAATATCTTATATGTCTATTTATATAATTCATATATATCATATCCTACCATGGCCTACTTCAAACGTAAAATAAAATAATAAAATGCTATCCAATAGGTTATCTGGTGTGCATTAAATATAGGATATAATATGAGCTTATCATTCTTATATCCTTTTCTACGTTTATTTGTGCAAATTCAATCTTATCCACCAAACATGCCCATCAAATGCATAAAGAACAAAATAAATAAAAAAATAAATAAAATATTATTTTCTGAAAAATAATTAAATTTATTTGTCATTCTGTCTTCTAAATATAACAATCTTTTGCATCTGTCTCTAGACATCTTTATTTTGTCTTCATTAGGGCAACCTCATATTTATCGTTTTTATACAACTAAACAATAAAACAAAAGCAACTCAAATTTGAATTTGCACTAAAATTTTGACCTTTTCATTTTGGGTGAAAAATACCGATGAAATTCATATTTGAAAAGCATTTAACAAATCTAAACATACGAGAAAAAAAAATTAATGAATACACCATGATATAACTTTGAAAACATTTTTTTAATTATTTAATTATATTTGTCAAAAGTATTTGAAGAAAAATGGACTTCATAATATATATATATATTAATGTACATTTAAAATTTACATGATAGGAGATTCATTATTTATCATATTTTTATAACACCAAGTTTGCAATTAAGCAAAAATTTGGGCTTTAAAAGATAAATAATACATGAATTTAAAAAAAAATAAAAACATTCAAAGTATTGACTTAAAGAAGACCATTATATAAATAACGGCGCTTAACAAAATAATAGTATTGTAATTAGTGACGAACTTAAAAGGCTAGTGCAAAATATGCAAATGGGATGGTTGATTGGTTAGATTAATTAAATGGCTAATTTAAAAGCTAATACATGAGGGCCTTTGGTCTAACGATATTGGTTTAATTATGAAATGCGTTAAACACAGTGGTACTAAGAGTTCCCAATTGTAGGTGTAGGTTTACAGTCTAATTTGTGTTAGTTAAGTGAGGGCGTATGAACGGACTATCATTGCATTTTATACACAAGACCTTGGTTGTATATTTGTTTGTCACATTCATAAAATAAAAAAAAATCTAAATTTTAAATCACACATTGACATCAATTTAATCATAGTAAAAGAGTCATCCTATTGTCACTAAAAAATAATAGTTAAAAATTAGCACAATTATTATGAGCCCATATTAAAAAAAATGAGGGCATTTAACATGATCTCATTTAACAAAAATCAATATTTGAGAAACCTAACATATATTTTTACCAATTAGCACATTTAAAATTTGTCAATATCCTAAAAAATTTGGTTTATAATAAATAATTGTTCTTACAAATTACCACATTGTAGTTAGTCATATTGTCATACTTGGGAAACATTAACATATAATAAATTATAAATAAGCAATATCATACTTGACAAAAATTGATATCTAATAAATAATAGAGTATAACCAATAAGATACTAGACAATAATCTTCTAAGTGATTAAAAATATATAGAACCGAGTAGATTACTTCAATTAGAGTTGAGGAAACTTATGAAAATAATTATAAATCATTATTTTCATAAATCATTAAGGTGAATAAAATGTTTTAAAAATTGACCTTTTATTTAGACTGCCCTTTCCAATTATTATGCATTTGGAAATATTTTTTATTTACTTTAATATATATATATATATATTAGGTAGGATAACCCTCAAAAGCATACGTGAGTAGGGAAAAATCACTATACGTTTTCACCCTAGTTAAAGTGTAGAGAACAGTTAAGCGAATCGAACTCACATCTCACTCAAATAAAAAGACCTAGGGTATCACTTGGCTACACGCTCTTTAATATTTCAAAATATTATTATATGATTGTTTCATCATTGAAAATTATGTTCTTTGCTTTATTATATTTTATTGCAAGCATATATATTAATAAAGAGAAGCTCTATAGACGCCAAATAACATTGGTACGTTTTTCCTGTTGAGATCACAAATTTAAATTTAATTTTGAAGCTATTAGTGTTTTACATGAGTAAAAAGTATAATGAAACTTAAGTAAAATAATTATTGTGTGAAAACCATATAGCCCAAGTAATTTTAAGTGCATAGATGTTGAGAATATAGAACTATATATATATTGAGTTATCGGTAGTCTATGCACAACCTCAAGAAACCATCCTTCTTCTTCACAAAAAGCACTGGCGCACTCCAAGATGAAACACTTGGACGAACAAAACCCTTGTCCATCAAATCTTGTAACTGAACCTTTAACTCCTTAAGCTCTACTGGTGCCATCCTATAGTGCTTTAGAAATTAGGGCCATGCCGAATAACAGGTTGATAACAAACTCAATCTCCTTGTCAGGTGGTAATCCCGGTAACTCCTTAGAAAACACATCAGAAAACTCCTCTACCACTGACACTCCTTCTAATTTTGGCTCCACCACACTAGCATCCACACATGGGCTAGGTACACTTGGCACCCATTA
This sequence comes from Dioscorea cayenensis subsp. rotundata, assembly GCF_009730915.1. NCBI lineage: Eukaryota > Viridiplantae > Streptophyta > Magnoliopsida > Dioscoreales > Dioscoreaceae > Dioscorea > Dioscorea cayenensis. The sequence continues at coordinate 13,604,229 of NC_052472.1, read as the reverse complement.
CTCAGCAACTTCCTAGCTTCAAGGAATGAGATCAAACATGTCGGGAGAGTCCTCCTCTCTTCCACAAACACCACTGGTGCTTCAAGAGGTCCTCGGAAGATCACTTCCTTCTTGAAGCAATTAATGGAGGCAAAGCTTCACTCTAAACAAAGGAATCCAAAGAAACAACCAAGTTTTATAGGTGCCCAAGAACCTTAGCAAGAAATGGTTCAATGATACATTCAATCAAGGAAGCATAACAATGCAAATCATTCTCTCAAGTTCGGATAGCAATAATCAAGAAAAAGAACAGATATTAAGCCTTAATCCAATCCCTAGTTCATCCATCCATCTAACAACAAGGAAGAGCAAGAAGATGCTAACCTCTAGATTGCAAAGAACAAGATGGATGGATCTTGGGGATCCAAAGTTGGAAGAACAAGGGATACCAAACCTCTTTTCTTGCTCCAAAGAATGACAAGGAAGAAGAGGATGAGAGGACAAGAGATCATTGAACCCGAGGTTCGGGACAAGAAGCATATCAACAACTAAAGGACACAAATTTCACTATTTTAAATGTGGTTTCACACATCTAAAGTGGTTAAAGGATTTCACCGTCGATCTCGTGTCTGAACAGGGAGTTTTTATACAAATCTCTTCTTTGAGCATATTTCTCTAATTGGATGATTTTTCTTTATTTTTCCTAATTGATTTTGATATGATGTATTTATTTTGCTACATGTATGGATTGTAGGTTATTATAAAGGATAAGTTATCTAAGTGTGAGTTTTGGCACCGTGAAGTGGGTTTCCTGAGGCATGTTGTATCCGGAGAGGGAATTTTTGTTGTCCTGAAGAAAGTGGAGGCCATTGTCAATTGGCAGCCGCCGAAGAATGTGACTAAAGTTCGGAGCTTTCTTAGTTTGGCGGGTTACTATCAGAGTTTTGTGGATGATTTTTCCTCGATTGCAACTTCTTTGTAGAGGTTAACTCATAAAGAGGTGAAGTTTGTTTGAGATGAGAAGTGGGATAGAGTTTCCAGACTCTTAAAGATCATTTGACATCCTCACTGATTCTTGCCTTAACCACTAGCGGGAAATAGTTTGTTGTTATAGTGACACCTCACATCAAGGTCTGGGTTGTGTGTTGATGCAAGAAAGGAGGGTAATAGCCTATCCTTCTCTACAGCTTAAGAAGCATGAATTAAACTATCCAACCAATGACTTGGAGCTCACAGCAGTGGTATTCGCGTTGAAGATTTGGTGACACTATTTGTTTGGAGAACGGTGTTGGATTTTCTCATACCATAAGAGCATGAAACATGTTTCACCTCAGAAGGAGTTGAATTTGAGGCAACGACGATGGTTAGAGTTGATCAAGGACTATGACCTAGTCATAGATAACCAGCCGAGCAAGGCCAATGTGGTAGCGAATGCCTTAAGTCGGAAGTCTTCTTCTACTTTAGCTTTGATGAGGGTGTCATACTTGATAACTCCAATCCATCTGAGAATTTGTGATAAGTGCTAGTGTATTAGTAATACGAAGTATTCTTTTCTTACGTTGAGCATTACTTTTCTCAGATTTTATCGCTAATACATGTGCATTTGTGTTACTTTTGTGCATGTAGGGTTGTGGAGACAAATATAGAAGAAAGAAGCCAAAGTAGATTGCATTTGCACTTTGTTGATAAAATCTTGGAGTGAACAAACGCGAAGACACAAGTTGTGATCTAAGACACGGGAGTATGTGCCAACCTCCATTGTTATCAAGTTAATACATGTTAGGAGGGGCACAAAGGCAGTCATACTCGTGTGTTCCAACTTGTGCAAAGCTAGCAAGATCATCGTCAAATGTGATTGTTATTGAGGGATGCAACGCGATCTACGGCATGGACGTGTGCCCGTCTATGTTGCCTTGATGAAAAGTGTGGATTCGGGAATGTTTTAGCAGTTTTTGTGCAGAGAAATTAAGTTCCAGAAATCCACACGGGCGTGTGGAAATTCCACATGTCCGTGTGGATTCCCAATTCTATCCCTATTTAAGTCCCGATTCAACCCAATTTCAGGACCCTTCTTTCCATCTTTCCTCCATCTTTTGAGAGGCTCACGGCTAGGGTTTAGAGGGGCTTTGGCAAGGCTTTTGGAGTGGTTCTACGGCTTTAACACCGCGTTTCTCTTAGAAGATAGTTATTGGGGGAGCTTTCGTTGGCACCGATCCAGCGAGGTGTGCCCTAGGCTTGACAAGGGAACTTTTGGAGAGGACGAGGCTACTCCACAAGACCATAAACATGAATACCGAGGGGGTTTTACTTATGGATTGCATGTTTTTACTTTTTATTTCATTATCGATTATATCTTACTCCATGGAGAGCTAAACCCCCTAGTGGGTACTTGGACTTGTAAACCCTAGGATGTTATTGTTTCATTGACCTTTTATTATGTTTTCCTTAATTGACATCTTTAATTGAGTTCCAATCTTGAATGCTTGTTGAATAATTTCTCACTTAGAGTGACACTAGGGTTGAGAGTCTACATTGGTAATCTTTGTGAGTGAGTGACACACCATGAGGGTTAGACAAAGCAAGATTGGAGAGGGTCGAGAGGGTGAGTTGAGAGGTAGTAGAGCGCCCCCTTTTTCCTCCGGTTCCTAGAGTTCCTAGAGTTCTTTGCGGTCATAATAGAGTGAAGTGCTAAAAGAGAAACTCTGCTGGGGCTTAGTTGCACGAGCAACAAAGTGAAGCGTTGAAGTAATCCTTAGTATCTGGTGCTTAATTGTGACTAGGGGTCTTTCGCCTGGACTAAAGGGTTAGATCTATATATAGGAATAGGGTTTATCACTTGGAATCCCTAGGGCTTTTTGCAACTGTACAAAGTGTGAGGTGTTGAGACTGAGCGATTTCTCCGTCAGGGCATAGTGTAGAGTTAGTCACAGTTGACCTTATGTTTGGGATCGTGTATTTTAGGATTTCCACGATGAATTAAGCATCAATTAGGAGACATAACATTTGGTCTTGCACTTGTAACAATAATCCTAGGGTGAGCAATGTCCGAGTGCCCCACTTTCTATCGATTGCTTTTCCTCTCATTTTATCGTGCCTCTCTTTCTTATTTTCTTTAGTCTTGTTTACATTGAATTTTATCCGCACCATCATTGTTTCATCTTCACTTAGTTAAGTACCAATCATTGTGTTTCTATTCACTATTCCCTGTAGATATGATAACCCACTCACCTGGGATTTATTACTTTGACAAACCCATGCACTTGTGGGTCACACGCAAGGGGTGTGTCAGTTGGGTGTAGAAATCAAAGCCGAAGCTAGTGGACCTTTGTTGGCAAGCTTTGTTGTGAGACAGTCCCTGTTGGAGCAGATTTTGAAATCCTAGGGAGTTGGTGATAGGTTTGTCAGTGAGAGATAGAATTTGGAGGAAGGAGTTGCTAATGCCTTCAAGGTGTTAAGTGATGGTCTTTAGGAATTTCGAGGTAGAGTGTGCATTCCAAGAGATGACAAGCTTCGGAGAGCCATTTTAGAAGAGGCACATTCTTCGGATTACACAATACATACTGGGAGTACAAAGATGTACCGAAATAGTAAGGGAGATTATTGCTAGCCAGGAATGAAGAAGGAGATAGTCGAGTTTATAGCTCGATGTGTGGTCTGCCAACAGGTGAAAGATGAGCATCAATAACTGTCAAGGTTGTTACAGCCTTTATGAATTCCCAAGTGGAAGTGGGAACATGTGACCATGGATTTTGTGGTTGGTTTGCCATGTTTTCCTCAAGGTTCTGATGCAGTTTGGGTGATCTTTGATCATTTAACTAAGTCAACTCATTTTCCAGCTCTCCACACCAAGTGCTCGTTGGAGAAATTGGCAAGATTGTATGTGGATGAGATAGTCAGGCTCCATAGAGTGCCAGTTTTGATTGTTTCTTATTGTGATACAAGATTTTCTTCATAATTTTGGAAGAGATTTCAGGAAGCGCTTGGTACTACATTGAAGTTCAGCACAACATACCACCCTTAGACAGATGGGCAGTTCAAGAGAATGATTCAGACTCTTAAGGACATATTGATATCTTGAGTCCTTCATTTTCATAGAAGCTGGTCAAATATTTGCCACTTATTTAGTTTGCCTACAATAATAGTTTTCAGGCTAGCATTTGCATGGCATAGTATGAAGTGTTGTATGGGCGGAAGTGTAGAACCCCTCTTTACTGGAATGAGGTTGGGGAAAGGAAGTTGCAAAGTGTGGAAGTTTTTAATGAGACTGTGGAGAAAGTGAAGTTGATTCGAGACAGGTTGAAGACCGCTCAAGATAGGCAGAAGAGCTATGGTAATACCAAGAGGAGAGAATTATAGTTTGAGGTGGGTGACCGTGTGTTCTAGAAAATTTCTCCTTGGAATGGGATGATTTGATTCCATAGCAGAGGAAAGTTGAATCCCCTGTACATTGGACCCTTTACCATTGTTGAGAGGATTACGCCAGTAGCTTATCGCTTGGAGTTACTGATAGAGTTGGAGAAGATCCACAACGTTTTCCATCTTTCCATGTTGAAGAAGTATCTTCCCAACCTGTCACACACTTTTGAGACCGCTCTGGTGGAGTTGTGAAAAGAATTTAGTTTTTTTCTTACAAGCGATCAAGGTTTTTGATCGACAGGAGAAGATGTTACGTTGGAAGGTGATCGCGATGGTTAAAGTGTTTTGGAGGATCGACTTAGTGGAGGAAGTGACTTGGGAACCCAAGGTGGCGTTAAAGCAAAGCCATCCTCACATGTTCCAGGAACAAAGTAAGCTGAAAATTTCGAGGAGGAAATTTTCTTTAAGGGGGAGAGGAGGGTAGAATGTCTTATATTTTGGTATTTTTTGAGTGCGTCGACTCAAACTTTGGTTTAAGCGTGTTTTTTTTGCCATTGTAATTTAGACAGAGTAAATTTGAGTGTGTTTCATTTGTTTTCAGACCCGTGCTGTAGAGCGTGCCCATGCGCACTCGCCTTCTCTGCTTGGGTCGTAGGATGAGCTATGTGCCCGCACCTGTTAGGCAACCATCGGGTTGGTTGTACCCGCGAGGCGAGCACATGACGTGCCCATGTGCACCCCCATAGGACCCTAAGCCCACTATATGGGTGCAGTGGATACCTACAAGGTGTCCGCGCTCACATGACGGTCGCACGGTGCTCCCTGGCTAAGATTTTTAGCTCTTTTGTCCTCTTTTATATGGTGTTTCCTACTCTCTCTCTCTCTCTCTCTTAGCACCATCTATTCTCCTCTCATCCTCCTCTTCCTTGAGCATTATTTAGAGCAAAAAAAGAGGTTTGTTAGCCCTTGTTCTTCTAACTTTGGAGTCCCAAGATCCATCCTTCTTATTCTTTGCAATCTAAAGGTAAGCATCTTCTTGCTCTCCCCTGTTGTTAGATAAATATATAAACTAGGGCTTGGATTAATTAATCTTTGTTTTTCTTCTTGATTATTGTTACTCGAACTTGAGAGAATGATTTGCATTGTTATGCTTCCTTGCTTAAATGTATCATTGAGCCAAAACCTTGCCAGGAGTTCTTGGACACCTGTAAAACTTGGTCATTCCTTTGGATTCCTTGGTTTACAGTAAAGCTCAGACTTTTAGGAATTAATTGGTAACCTTAGAACCCAGTTTTGAGCTAACCCTAGGTCTTGTTAGGCACTATTCTTGTGTTTCTTTGCTTATAATTATTTCTTGTTTGTGTATGTATTTGATTGGTTAGGTGGTGAGGGCTCTTCGCTAGGCAAGGATTAGGCGGAGGAGTAGCTCGGTTGAGGTTTTTCTTGCCTAAGTTGTGAGTATGTTATGTGATTGGATAATTCTAATAGAATATATATATTGTTTAAGTATCCTATTTGTATGAACTACAGTGATTCATGGTTTATCGTGTTGAACCAAGGTTTTGATTTATTTGGAAAGGTTTTCCATGTTATTGTTGTTTTATGAAATGCTTGAAAATTGAGTGAAGATACCAATGATCATATTCATATTTTGAGATTGAATGATTTACTAAACCATGCTTATATACTATTGTGATTTTGCCATCGATACTTATGGAAACAATTTTCTTTCCCGGTATAGGATGTTGTCCTGGATCTGAACTTTAGGTGTGATGTGCATATTTCATATTATTGAGTTTCCTTGTTATAGTGGGCGGTCTTCACGACCAGCCTATAAAGGTGGCGTGAAGACCAAAATTTATTGTTGTCCACTTCAAGTGGGAAGTACATCCCTGGTTGGAAAAACATCGGGAACTCGAGGATACCACATGAATTTCCGGTGGGTCAACGTCAAGGGCATGAAGACCTTGATGGCTCTAAACTTAGTTGCAACCACGGCTAGATTTTAGAGAGATTTTAAACTGCCACTTAATGATCGAAATGTTGGCAATAAGGAGAAGGTCCCACAATGCCCCATCTTTGAGTTCTCGTAAGGCTCAACACAAACCTACTATCACAAACTTACTAAAAGAAGGAGACAATTTCAACAATAAAAGCATGATTTATCAATAGTACATGCAAGTAAAATTTTAAACACATTGAACATAATTAAAAATATAGTCTTGCCTCAAATAATTCCCGAGCTAATCGTGGTCGCGACTAGATACGGGACGACCAAGGTGTTTTTAAACTTTTTAAAATCCAAAAATGTTGTCGTCCTTGTTGTTGGCCGTTTAGATCCTCGTGTGGTAACCATAGGTTTCTCACATAAATGAAGGTATTCACCTTCCTGAACCCTGCTAATGGCTCTACGCACCTCTTGACTAGGGTTAAACACAGGGTTGATCATGCTGCCTCCCATCAGGTTAGACCGTGGAACCCCCACTATAGTCTTGGACTAAAGTTTGTAATTACCATCAAAGTCAAATACAATCAATATAGATATTTCTAATTTCCAACTCAAGATATCAATCATACAATAGTTAAATATAGAAATACACATCAAACCATATTCACTTGGAATGTAAATACATACGCATAAAAGTATATTTCTTTCAAAATAAATATGTATAAGCATTCTAGGGTTTAACCATTACAATAAAATTCATTCTTGATAGATAAAATGAAATATGATTTGATATCAGAAATAGAATATAAAACATACAAAAAAATACTACTATACTCTTATAAAGTCTATACAAATACGAATTCAACTACTCACAGAACTCGTCGTCTCGCCTAGTCACATACTATTATTAAGTCTATACAAATACGAATTCAAATACTATTATACCCTTGGAAGATTCTTCTCTACCTAGTCACAAACAGGGAATCCAAAACGTAATGAACACAAGAATGAAAAACTAAAATGCATGCGAATGCGATGTTACATGTCAAACATGCAACACTAGGGGTTTAGGGCAAAACAACATCATTTTGGACCCCAAATGACCTTAAACTGGAGTATAACTAGTTCTATTGAATTTCAAGTATGAATAGCTTCAATTTGGACCAAAGAAGTACAAGAATTGGTAAAAAGATCTCGTTACTATAGTAAAACCAGGATTGCTCTAAGAACTGCTACAGTAAATTTGACCTTAAGAAATGATTTTCTTTTAATTTACATCATCAAAAAATGAAATTTCTTTACAATCATCAACAACAATGAATCATAAGATCAAAGGCATTTTAAGCCCATAATCTCCCATAAATCAAGCATACTCTATGAGTTAGATCTAGGTTTTTAAAAAATCAAATACGATGAAATACAACAAGCGGAAGAGTTTTTGGTCTTTGGTTTGCCAGAATTGGTCGCCAGAGATTTTCTAAAAAAGAAGAATCATTCTACTGAAGAAGAAGAAAAGAAAGAAATGGCAATTTACCAGAAAAAGTCAAATAGGTTTTCTCTCACATTTTTTCTTTTTTGGAAATGACAATTTACCAGTTTGCCCTTCTACTAAAAGAATAATTAAGAAATGGTCCAAATGACTGAATTGCCCTTTTTTTGGCTGAATTTTACACATAAGCCACTGTGAAATCATGCAAGGATGTCACTACTGCTAAATAACTATTTACTCCTAATACATGCACAAAAATCTAAAGAGACTTGAGGTCCAAAAATTTGGACCGGGTACAACATGTGATAGCTTTTATATCTTTTGGAATATTGTTTTGATGACGCATTTTACGTGTCAGAGCTATTAAAACTTATTTTACCCGAATTCTCAGGTTTTGAATTGTGGACACTCTCATTTGAGCAAAAAATAGTTCTTGTATGATATTTATGGTTTCTTTACTCATATATATATATATATGTTGTTATATATGCTGAAAGGTTCTAGTCTATAAGTAATATTACCATCGCTTGGTTTTATTGAGTTCATCGATTATTTTGTATATTCTACCAGAATTATGCTAAACCACTCACTGAGTGACCTAAGTTACTCACCCTCTTTCTTCCTTCCAGGTCTAGCAACCAGTAGTATTGCAGCGGGACAAAGTGCCAGACATCTTTCTTTCTTTACTCATTGATGACTTCATTTTATATAGATATTTTATATACCCTATCGCATGATTATCTTGTCCTTTGTGTATTCTTTTATTATAAATCGATGCTACTTTAAGTATATTTATTAAATGAAGCTGATAATCAAGTCTTAGATTGAAAGGAATGAATAGAGACGAATTCTATTGTAAAATGGAGTTAAAAGGTACTTTTCAGGATAAGGATGATCAGGAAGCACAGCCATGCTTATGCTCGTGCATTTCATTGGAGTCTGAGCAAAACTAAAGAGCACAGTTTCACTGCCCCTAGCACCATCGAGCTTTGGAAGCATGGTCGGTGAGCACAGGCGTGCTTAAGACCATGCATTTTACTGGGACTTTCATAGAGACAATAACACGGTTCCAGAGCTCCTAGCACCAGCATGCTCCTCAAGCATGGGCAACAAGCACAGGTGTGCTTACACTCTTGCTCTTTTCAGATTGGGCTACAATCACACCGAGAGCAGGTTCCAAGACACCCCGAGGAAATCATGATCAAGAGCACGGCCGTGCTTGCATCGGGAAAGGTGTTTTTAAGCCCTAAAGTTATGGTTTAAGGGCATCTTCTTCCTTTTCTTTAGAGACAAGGGCTTGGGCAAAGCTAGGTACCATTCAAGGCCGGATCTGAGTGGATAGATCATTGCTGAAATAGAGGAATGCTAGTAACATCATCATAGATTGCTCTCTGACAAGTATTGTAAAGAAAGAAGGAAGTTTTATAAATAGCATTTCTTTCTCTTGTTGCTTTTCTTTGACGTGTTGAAGAACCATGAGGGGCTAACCACCAGTCAGTGCTCTGGATTATGAACCTTGACTTGTCATGTATTGATTTAGTTGCTTTTGTTAATGAATTTCTTGTGATCTCCCTGTTGTTTATCTGGATTATATATCTTTGTGTTAATTGCCTTGATGTTTGTATGTTACAAAACTTGACGTTGGAATTGCTGCTATCTGCGTGAGCATTGATATGGCGTGCATGTTCTCCATAGTTGTAATTGCAGTTAAGAAGCATGTAAACCTTAGTTAGGTATCCGATATCTAGATGGTAATTAAATGATCCATTTTGCTAGGCACACACTAGGGAAGAGGTTGAGTCTTCTCCCACATTTGAGTGAGGTCATACGTTATCAAATCCTCCATAGGTGGTCACCACGGTCAAAGAAGATGTACATGTAATTACTACTTAGTCAATTCATTTATCGAGGGGATTAATCTGGGGCACTGTCCTTTCCACTGTAGTCTTTTCAACCCGAACCTTGTCTCTCTCTCTCTCTCTCTCTTCTCTTTATCTCCGTGCTTCTTTAATTGTTTTTAAATTAGAATTCAACCAAATCCTTCAAATCGGTTACATATTAGATATTGAGCGTGTATTGAGAGATATACCAGTCCCTGTGGATTCAACTACCCAACCCACTAGGGTACATTATACTACTTATACGACTCGTGCACTTGTGGATACGCAAGGTGCGTACCAAGTTTTGGCGCCATTGTCGGGGACTGGCAACTCTTTAGAAAGTTTACATTTTTAGTAATCTAGCCATTTTCTTTATTTTTGTATATATTTCATTCATTGATTTCTCTTTCGGTTTTAATTTTTGTTTTTCTTGACTTTTTCCTCAAGTACTCTTGTATGACATGAGGAAGTTCCTCATCTCCACTTGCAAGCACTGATCTTGACATTGAAAGAACTTTGTATAGAAGAATAAGAAAAGTGAATATTAGTGACACAAGTTCGATGGAGATAAGTATTGAGGTTAATCAGGACGAAAACATGGCCAAAACCCTTACAGTATCTCAAATTATGCAAGGCCGAACTTGGAGGGAACAAGGTCCAGTATTGTTCGCTCTCCTATGACAGTGAACAACTTCAAAATGAAGCTCAATTTTATTCAGATGGTGCAGCAATCTGTCAGTTTGATGGGTTTCAAGATGAGGACCAATATGCTCGTTTGTCTAGTTTCTTGAAAATCTGTGACACCTTTAAGTTGAATAATGTATTTGAGGATGCAGTCCATCTTCAACTCTTTCCATTCTCAATTCGAGGAAGGGTAAAGTAATGGCTAAGTTCCTTGCCACAGGGGTCGATCACAACATGGGCACAATTGCTCAAGAAGTTCCTTACTCGCTATTTCCCTCCAGTGAAGATCATGAAGTCGAGAAGTCACATTTTCTCTTTTTGGCAAATGGACTTTGAAACCTTGTATGATACATGGGAATGGTACAAGGAGTTGTTAAGAAAATGTCCCCAACATGGAATTATCGAATGGATGCTAATCCAAATTTTTTTATAATGGGTTGAATATAGCGACAAAGCAGATGTTAGATGCAATAGCTGGGGGTTTTTGTGTAGAGAGCCCTAATGGCGCTCAAGCTTTGATTGAAGGCATGGCTCCTAATGGTTATCAATGGAACTCTGAGAGAAACAAACTAGTGAAAGCCATTAGTATTTATGAGGTTGATGCACTGACTACATTGGCTGCATAAGTAGAGGCTATATCAAAAAGGTTGGATACAATGCAAGTACAACCTCAAGCGCCAATCATGAGTTGCGAATCTTGGGGCAGCCAAGTAGGGCCTAGTTGTTCTCCATCTGATGGTAATTCTAGTACAGAACAGGTTGACTACGTGGGTCAGAATAACAGGTTTTAGAATAATCCTTACAGTGGTACCTACAATCTTGGGTGAAGAAACCACCCAAATTTCTCTTGGAGCCAATCAAGGAAGGGACCACAAGGATAGTTCCATCAGTCACACCCTCAAGCTATACCTCCTAGGCAATTGCTTCAAGAAAGAAAAGGGCTGAGTCTTAAAACCTTGTTAGCAAGCTACATTCAAGTGAATAATGTCTGTCTCACGAGTCATGAAGAGTTGATGAGGAATTAGCAAGTGACTCAACAAAATTTTGAACACCAAGTAGCACAAATTGCCAAGACACTTGGTGAACGTCCGTAAGGATCACTTCCAAGCAACACCGAGGTCAACTCACGAGAATCCCGCAAGGCTATCAAACTAAGACGTGGTAAAGATTTGGCACCACCTATAGTTTGAGACACTAACAGAGCATCTGCTACAACTCAAGAGATAGAAATTGTAGATAAACATCTTGTTTTAGATGTTGAGGATGTTGAAAAAGGGAAAATCAAGGAAAAAATGAGTGTACCTGAGTATCAACCCAAGTTTCCCTATCCTGCTATGGTGAAAAAGGATCAACAAGATGAGCAGTTTAAGAAATTCCTTGAGATGTTCAAAACATTACACATAAATGTCCAATTTATCAAGGCCCTTGCCCAAATGGCTCACTATGCCAAGTATCCCAAGGAGTTGTTGACCAAGAAGATGAAGTTAGAGGAGATGGACACTGTTACTTTGAGTAAGGAATGCTTTGCCATCATCTCCAACACAATCCGCAAGAAGGAAAAAGATCTGGGAGATTTCACCATCCCGTGCACCATTGGGAGAATGATAGATGAGAAAGCACTTGCTGATCTTGGGGAAAGCATTAACTTAATGTCCTACAAGAATTTTCAAAAGTTGGGGCTCGGTGAGCTCAAACCGACGAAGATGACATTACAACTTGCCAATCGATCTGTTCACCACCCTATGTGCATCATTGTAGACATTTTAGTCAAAGTGGATCGATTCATCTCCCTTGTGGATTTCATCATTCTAGATTTAGAGGACAAGGTTGAAGTCCCTCTAATCCTTGGTTGACCATTCTTGGTGACTTCACAAGCTTTGATTGATGTAAAGATGGTCGAATGGTCCTGATTTTGTGAAGTATGCGTGGATGAAGGATGAATTGTCTGAGATCCTTGAAGAGGAAGATCCTCCTGATGAGTTAAAAGATGGCAACCACGATGATGACTTTGGGAGTAAACAAGAGAAAAGACCTAGCTTGGTCCAGCACAAGGTCTGCCAAAGCAAGAAACGGTGGAAGAACTTCTCCACCAACAAGAAGAAAAAGAGCCCACCTGCCACTCCCAAATCTTGTGTAAATCCAATGGTATTTACTAAGGGAGAAATTTCTTTAATTGAAACACGAACACCTTATTCTTCTTTTCATGCTTCACGAAATAAGGGGGAAAGTCGATTCCATGATCCTCCTTAAGTGTTGGAGGGTACGTCAATCTAGTGATGTTAAACAAGCGCTTCTTGGGAGGTAACCCAAGGGTTTGAGTTTTTGTTTTAAGACTTGTCTTGTGTGGCTTTGTTTTTATTTTTATTTTGGATGGGTGTTTAGTCGGGCTTGTTAATCATTCTGTGGGAGGTTTTCATTTCTTGTTCTCTTGTTGAGGTGGGTTGTTGTGCCAAAAGCTTGCTCATTTTCTTTGTGGTTGTTCTGGAGTGTTTTGTGTTGTGTCTGCAGCTTCTCAATTTTTCCAGATTAAGCATAGTCATGCTTATGGCCATGCTATTTTTAGGAGTTGTATAAATTCTGAAAACATGGCAAGCATGGGCCTGTTCTTGCCCGTGTTGTTAACCGTGCTAGTATGAGCATGAGCTGACCGCTCCTTGCAGGGTTGTGCTTTCCTTCCAGAGTTTTGCGAACTTTTCTAGTAAAAAGCACGGCCTCAAGCATGGTCGCAAGCATGACCGTGCCCTTCGAGGGCATTTTTTTTATATAAGGGGTTAAGCACGGTCTCAAGCACGCCATGCTATTCTGGTGTGCTCGTGTGTTACCTTTCCTCTTCTGTTTTTTCCTTTTATGGTTGGTCGCTGGTGTCTTTCATCTCATTTTCTTGCCTCCCAAGCTTTTTCCATCTTACGTCAGTATGTGTGGTTTGGTTTTCTTGCTGGACTTTTGAACTTTTTTTCATGGTTTTCTCTCACCAGTCTCTTTCTCTTCTTCGAGCAAAGGTATGACCTCTTCTCTTGTTTCTAATTTGATTTTAGCATGTGCTGTTAGGTAATATCACAAAAATCAAACAACATTAAAATGGCATGCGGAAGCAATAATATATTTTGAGTATATATATTCTAATTGTTCTAATGAGCACCGTAATTTAATTAAAAGGTCCTAGAAAAATTACCTCTTAATGATTTTCTTTCTTTTTGATGCTGCTGAACTTATCTCTCGGATTGTCGAGATCTCCTAGCGCGAATCGAAAAGTTCCACGCCCTCTAGATCACACGCCGGAATCAAGAGACAATCTCCTCTTCTTCTCCAAATAGCGGCTAGGGTTAGAGAGGAAGAGAGAGCTAGGGGATTTTTCTCACTAGAGAATTAATTGAGTTGAGTCTATAGTTGGAGAGGAGTCATATTTATAGAAACTTCATAAAACATGGTAAACATTATTCAATTATGAGTTCTATTCGAAATATGAACCTTCATAATATGATAAACATCATTCAATTATGAAGTCCTATTCAAAATATGAACCTTCATAATATGATAAAGATTACCATAGAAGTTCTATTAGAAATATGAGTCCTAATCTAACTAAAACCACTTTTATCTTTGAGTCCTCATAATTTTAATTATCCATTCGACTCCATCGAATTTAAATCAAAATTTAAACTTAAGATAAAAACCCTAGACTAATTTACAATTTCACTCATCCCATGAAGTAAAATTATAAATTGATAATTTTACCCCTGTACTCAAAACGAGATTGATTCTTTATCCCTTTAAGCGTGACTCCCTAGGTTCGTTCCGATTGGCAATGGGAGGATACCAAAGGACGTGGGTGACACCTAGCCAGCCCGTGGCCCCACGTCGTAGCCCAATTGAACACGAATGAATAGATCATTACGAACCTTTCCGATTATGATTACCATATGTGTATAAACCTTTCGTTCTTATATCCCAACCGAGTGAGAGCCATGGTAATTGTCAAACTCACTGAACTCAATCACATGCAAATAACTATAGTAGGGTGAGATTACCAAACTATCCTTCATGTCCCACATGATTAGTTTGACTGCCTTGGCTAAGGTCTTCTAATCTCACATACTTATAGTCGCATAGGATACTGACTCGTTTACTTCCGAGAGAACGAATTCCTTTTTGGTGATCACTCACAACTGCTACCTGCCCGACATAGTCGCACTTCGAGGTCGGCCCTACCAAAAGGTGAACTGAGCCTAACAACTCTAGTAACAGACTAGACGTCACAAGTACATTGTGATCATGATACCTCAGGTCTAAGGTCCACTCATATGATCATAACCAACAATCCCAATCATTGATCGTTAAAGAGTAAAAACCCATGTGATTGGATTGTTGCGAGTCATGTTCGAATACACCAATTCCCAATGATGCATTTATGGCATATGCTCCCACTATTCCATAGTGTTCAACTAGCACTCTTTGTCAAAGTATATGTCATACAAATCCTTATTAACCTTTAATGCCCAATTAAAGGTTCTCCGATTTGCGAACTATTTAAGTGTATAAGTACCAAACCCTTCTAGTGCTCTCCTCTTTATTCCACAAAGAGTAGAAGTTTTAACTTAATACACATGGACTATAATATTCAAAACTAATTATAATGCCATCACAAGATTTATATGAATATCAAAATAAATGCCTACTAAATAAGAATGTATAATACAAATGAAATGCCCTAATACAAGTATCCTCGTTGGCATTCGAGGGCATAATCCTAACATGTGCCTCGCTTGTAAACTCTTGTATGTGACCTTGGCATGTGTTATTTCCTTTGTAATGCTTGATTCATGACTAATAGGACTAGAAACCATGCTTGTTTTTCGTTATTCTGTTTGGGAAGATGATTGAGCACGAGCGTGCTTTGCATAAAGCACGGTTGTGCTCTTCTATACCTTAGGTTGTTTCCAGGCAATCACACCTATGCCCTGACCTCTCAAGCACAAGCGTGCTTTTGTCTTTCCCTAGTTAAACTTGCAGCACACCAGTGCTCTGTTCCAGTTAGCACACCCATGCTGTATATGCAGCATGGTCGTGTTGTGACTGATTCTCCTGATCACTGACTTGTTTATTAAATTTTTATGCATGATTATGCCGAGGAAGAAGACTATTACATTTGTTCCTACGCCAAAGAGGGCCAGGATTGAGAGCAGCTCTTAGGCTACTCCTACAAGGCCCTAGTTCGGTATAACCATTTGAGCACCAGACGCATCGGTGAGTCCAGAGAGATCAACAAGGACATCCTACATGATGTGAGGCTCATTGAGGAGGTTTGTGGTCTCTTGAGAGTGGGATCCTGGTGCCAGCACTTTGCCATCACTGACAATACCTACATAGAGCTGACATTAGAGATCTTGATGACTTTCGAGCTCGAGCACGGGTTGATCAATTTCCACAGAGCCGACACCGTCCAATTCTAGGTGTTTGGCTCCATGCATTGGATGAGTGTGATGTAGTTTTCAGTGCATCTGGAGCTCTACAATGAGGCATTTACTAGGACACCAGAGTATGATAACCTCCTGATCGAGCCCCCACCAAGTGAGTCATTGGAGTCCTGTTAGCACCTATTGAGCACCAGCAGCGAATATAATCCTGATGGGCCTTCGAGGAGGGATCAACGGTATGAGGATTGAGGGCAGTAGTGCCCCGATCACACTGGAAACCCTCCGGGCCATGAGGATGGTGTAGCTGATTAGGACTGCACACGGGATCTGCTACTGTGTCACAGGTTCCACTACCTCTGTTGGACCAACTTCTCCATCATCCCTTCCAGCTCCTCGCTCTCCTTCGATGATACCATCTCGACCTTCTACCAGCCACGCCACACTGCCATCGAGTTCACCACTCTACCGGCATTGGCTGGGCAGGAGCATCATGAGGATCTCGGTGTCCGATTGTCTCCTTCACCATCTTCTCCAGCCCTCGCACAGTGCCATATGGGGGTCGATACAGCTGATTTGGAGTTAGAGGAGTCCGAGGCCTCTGACTCTGAGGGTGGAGATGACTCAGGTAGCGAGGGAGGACCTTCTTCCTGAGATGAGCCCACCGATGCTACTGACAATTCAAATTCTGATAACCCAAATGCCACTGAGCCTGAGTCTGACTAAGCATCATTCTATCATTACTTTTCAGTCTTTTATTTCAGTTCATGTTCTTTTTATTACTTTTGAACTTGTACTACTTGTACAGTTAGCAAGGGGAGTCCCTTGCTAAACTGTGTATCTTATTTGCTTTCTGTATTTCATTTCAGCACTTTACTTTATTTTAATTTATCTTATTTTGTGTTTCTTGAGATTCACGTGTATACTCTTCTTGCTTTACAGGATATATGCTGTATTTGGAATGTTGTAGATGTTCACGTTGAGAGCTGCACCATCACTCTCCGTGTCTAGGAAAGCCCTAATAACTCTCCTCAATTTTCTTCAACTACCTTCTTTCTCTTTTGTGTGTGCTTGCATGGGTTACATTAAGGACAATGTAATGTTCAAGTGTGGGGGAGGGTTATCTTTGTAATGATTGTGATGATGCATGACTTAGGACGATCTATGACTTCTTGTTAAGGATTCACATTACTAAGGGTGACACTAGAGTTAGTGTTATTTTGTTGTTTTAAATTGTTAGTCTCACTCGTGTCCCAGAAACCCCTTTCTTCTTGCACTTTACCCTAGTTGTGGTTTTACTTGTCCTTAGGAAGGATTTTAGCTTGTAGACCAAGTCCCTTTGTTACCTTTGTTAAAAAAAAAGGTGTGTGTATCGGAAAGTCGAATTCATTTGAATGCCCTATCGATGTTTTGTAAATAGTGTGTATAGAAAGATGGTAGAAAGAGTTATCTCCTTAGAAGTGTGAAAGCCACCCTTGAATAGTCGGATCTTGGGCATCTTCAATGTTCACTTGATGATCTACCAGGGGAAAGGGCTACCTCTAGGGTGTATGAAGCTACTACCCAATTAGTTTTGTGGAAATAAGGTCTTTTGAGCTAAGCTAGTTTTTCTTCCAAGGTTCATGGGGCACATATTAAGGGTAAATTCACACACACACATGGGGAATATGGAGTATGGGTGATCTCTTGCTTAAGGAACAAGCTAAAAGCACACTAGTCTCTAGTGTTCATTTGTTTGTTTGTGAATTTCCTATCCTTTATGAGATCAGAGGTCATGCACTCATTTTCTTTTCTTGTGAGCCGAGTGTTTTGCTTAAGGACAAGTAAATGTTCAAGTGTGGGGGTATTTGATGAGTGCATTTTATATAGATATTTTATATACCCTATCGCATGATTATTTTGTCTTTTGTGCATTCTTTTATTATAAATCGATGCTACTTGGGGTATATTTGTTAAATGATGCAGATAATCAGGTCTTGCACTGAAAGGAACAAATAGAGATGAATTTTGGCGTGAAATGGAGTTAAAAAGCACTTTTCAGGATAAACAATGTCCGGAAGCACGGACTTGTTTATGCCGGTGCACTTCACTAGAGTCTGAGAAAAACTGAAGAGCACGATTTCACTACCCTTAGACCATCATGCTTTGGAAGCACGGTCAGTGAGCACCGGCGTGCTTCAGCCCATGTATTTTATTGGGATTTTCACAGAGAGAAGAGCACTGTTCCAGAGCTCCTAGCATCAGCATGCTCCTCAAGCACTGGGCAACAAGCAAGGGCGTGCTTATTATGCCCGTGCACTTTTCAGATTGGTCTACAATCACACCGAGAACAGGTTCCAAGACGGCCGGAGGAAAGCACAGTGAAGAGCACGGTCAAAAGCATGGCCGTGCTTGTATCTGGAAAGGTGTTTTTAAGCCCTAAACTTATGTTTTGAGGACATCTTCTTCCTCTTCTTTGGAGACAAGGGCTAGGGCTGAGATGGGCACCATTCAGGGCCAGATCTGAGTAGATAGATCATCGTGGAAATGGAGGAATGCCAGTAACATCATCCTAGATTACTCTCCGACAAGGATTGTAAAGCAAGAAGGGAGTTTTATGGATACAATTTCTTTCTCTTGTTATTTTTCTTTGATCCATTGTAGAACCATAAGGGGCTAACCGCCATTCGGTGCCCGGGATTATGAACCTCAACTTGTTATTGATTTAGTTGCTTTGGTTATTTAGTTTTCTTGTGATCTCTCTTTTGTTTATCTTGATTGTTCATCTTTGTGTTAATTGCCTTGATGTTTGTATGTTGCAAAACTCGACGTATGAATTTCCGCTATCTATGTGAACATTGATGTGGCGTGCATGTTCCCCGTAGTTGCAATTGTAGTCAAGAAGCATGTTAACCTTAGTTGGGTATCCATTGTCTAGATGGTGATTGAATGATCCATTTAGTTAGGGCTCACACTAGGGAAGTGGTTGAGTCTGCTTCGAGCCTTGAATGAGGTCGTACATTATCAAACCTTCCATAGGTGGTCACCATGGTCCAAGGAGATATACATGTAATCATTGCCTAGTCAATACATTTGTCGAGGGGATCTAGGGAACGGTCCTTTCCACTGCTATCTTTTCAACCCAAACCTTCTCTCTCTCTATCTTTCTCTCTCTCTTTTCTCTTTATCTCTGCACTTCTTTAATTGTTTTTAAATTAGAATTCAACCATATCCTTCGAACCGGTTAGATATAAGAGATTGAACGAGTATTGAGAGCTATACCAATCCCTGTGGATTCGACTACTCGACCCACTCGGGTATATTGTACTACTTATATGACCCGTGTACTTGCATATACGTAAGGGGCGTATCACTCATTCCAGTATTATGTATGTTTATTTTTTAGCATTAATTCATTGTATCAAGATTATGGATCCACTAGTGTATTTGTTTTCCTATGAGTAGTAATTGCATGACTTGTATGTTGACCACTTTTATTGAAATCTTTGATGTATTTGTATTCAACTTGTTTCTTTAAACTCTGACATCATGTTATGATATTGTTGGTTTCCTTGTGTATCGTTGTCCTTCCTATTTTGTGTATTCTATTTAGTGTTGTTCGTTCTAGAATTTTGTTAATCTTGCAGCAACTCGAGAATTGAGTGGTGTATCCTTACTCGGGTTGCCTTGGCTATTTTCACATAATGGGCCCACAGATCGGGGCGTGACACCAATATCTTATATTAGTGTTTGTACAAAAATCAAAAAAAAATTTATTAAATAATTAAATGCCTCATTCTAAAATTTGGCTTTAGGCCTAAAAATCACATCAGCCTTCCCTACATAAGACTAAAGAAAATGTAATAATAAGAAAAGGAGTAATTTGTTAGCTTCCCCGGCATAAGAGTGAAGAAAATGTAATAATAAGAAAAAAAAAGTAATTCATTAACGTAGTTTCATTGTTATTTCATTAAGATCCTCCACCTTTGTCATTTATTGGATCGAGGCTTAGGGTGTGTTCATTTGGGGGGATTACTTGGAGGAATTTGATGTGTTGTTCAACAAGTCTGGCTTGAATGAGTCTTAAGTTGTTAGGCATTTTCAGGGGGGGTTAAGAGAGGAAATCGAATTATCTGTGTAATTGTTTAAGCCTACTACTCTCCAATCAGTATTTTCTCTTGCAAAGGTTCAAGAATTATTGTGGATGAAAGCGGAATTCTTGAATCTAAGTATGGAATCAAGGATGGTGGTGCTAACTCTCATCTGTCTAATGCTATGGTTAGATATTTTTTTAATACAGATAAGAATGTGGAGTCTAACAAATTTGGAAGAATGAATTCTGTTGGGGGAAGTACTCCTAATAAACATACAAAGAAGTTGACTAGCAAGGAGGTGGAAGATAGAAGGCAAAAAGACTTATGTTTTTGGTGTAAAGAGAAGTACATGCCAGGACATAGATGTAAGAGGAAGCAATTTTATATGATGAC
>NC_052472.1:13469756-13583016 GCF_009730915.1 Dioscorea cayenensis subsp. rotundata | reverse complement strand
GGTTACGCATTGCTGGATAGAAGATTAAAAGAAGGGAGAGCAACATGGAATCATCGTCGACTAAAAGAGAAAAGATCCGATTTGAAATCACCGAATTCGGATCGCGGTACTATATCTTCCATTAACACACATGCATGCGCGTATGATATTATGCAGACAAAGAAGAAGGAAAGATGTTGAAAATTTGGCATTATAATGTTCCACCTATATCATGTGTAGGTCCCGTTCTTTCAATATTTTTAATGATCCATGCCAAGCAATGCGTGGTTCATAAAACACTTTTTGTATGTAGGCATGAAGGGCCCAGCACACGACTCTACCACATTTCTGCACATCATCCGGAATGTAAAAGAGAACCATGGATCTTTGTGGATTACTGTTTGATGCGGTGAGTACCCTATGTTTTATATTATTTATGCATGATTTATATAGATATATTAGATGTATACTATGACAGCTGTTATATGTTGGTTTTCCACGCCCAACACCCTTGAAACCATGTAGTTTCCTTCTATGATAGTGATGTTCGTGTGGGTTGTGCGTGCAGTAAGTCATAGACATGTTATTAACCCACTGTGACATAGGTTTGTTTAGATGCTCATACTGGCAAATACCCCTTTTCACTCTCTTGAAGTGAAAATTTAGGGGTCATTCTCAACATTTTGTAAAAAAATAAATAAACAAATAAATGGGCAAATATAGGAAAAGTTCTGGGTTTGTTTGCAAAATCAATGGTAATGTAGAAGAGAGAGACGAGGAGAGAGAGAGGAAAAAGCATAAAAAATTCTCGAGGTTTTGTTGAAGAAGAGCATGGAAATGTGAAAATAGCGAAATTAGGAGAGCTTTTAATGCAAATTCATAGAAATTTTAAAAAAAATTAGCATTTCTTTGCAAATTGGTGTGAAATTTTGGAAAGAAAAAAAAAACAGTTCAGGGAACTTAATTGCAAAATTCATAGGGGTAATGTGAGAAATGTTAAAACTCATATTTATTTGCAAAGTTGTCAAAAATGTGATATGAAGAAATTGGAGGATTTGTTTAGGAAATATGGAAGAGTGAAGCTTTTAAAGGGTATGGTTGGACAAATCTTGAACTTTCATGAAAAGTGTAAAAAAACAAGGTGTTGATATGAAAAAATAACGTGGGATGACTTAATATAAACTCGGGAGAAAATAGTGACTTTGATTGATATGGGGGTATTTTTCATAATTTTTGCAAGATCCTCCTCTTGTTAAATTTTTATGAGCACTTTCTTGAAATATACCTTGAGGTCTTGACACACATGGGGGTGGATAGGAGAGGAGAGAAAAAAGTTTATGAAAATTCTCTTTGAAGCCTGCCTTGGGGTCTCGACACTCATGGGGATGGATAGGAGAAGATAAAAAATTTATCTTTAAAGCTTACCATGGGGTCTCGACACTCATGGGGGTGGATAGGAGAGGAGGAAAAAAAAATATGAAGATTCTCTTTGAAGCCTACCATGGGGTCTTGACACTCATGAGGGTGGATAGGAGAAGAGGAAAAAATTATGATCTCTGCAAGCCTACCATGGGGTCTCAACACTCATGGGGGTGGTTAGGAGAGGAGGAATAATAATTATGAAAAATATCTCCTTAAAGCCTAGCACGGGGTCTCCACACTCATGGGGGTGGATAAAAAATGAAAATCTCTTTGAAGTCTATTATGAGGTCTTGACACTTATGACGGTGGATATAAAAAAAATGAAAAACTCTTTGAAGCCTACCATGAGATTTTGAAACTCATGGGGGTGGAGGAAAAATTTATAAAAATTTTCTTTGAAGCCTACAATGGGGTCTTGACAATCATGGGGATGGAGGAAAGATTTATAAAAATTCTCTTTGAAGCCTACCATGGGGCCTTGACACTCATGGTGGTGGATAAAACATTTATGAAAATATCCTTTGAAGCCAACCATGGGGTGTAGACACACATGGGGGTGCATAGGAGAGAAGGAAATTTATGGAAAATATCTTTGAAGCCTACCATGAGGTTTTCACACTCATTGTGGTGTTAAAAAAATCATGAAAGTCTCTATTGAAATCTACCATGGGATCTTTGACACTCATGGGGTGGATAGGAGAAAAGAAAAAATTTATGAAAATTCTTTGAAGACTACCATGAGATCTTGACACTCATGGGGGTGGAGGAAAAATATATAAAAATTCTATCAAGCATACCATGAGGTCCTAACACTCATGGGGGTGGATAAAATTTTATTAAATCTATTTCAAGCCTATCATGAGGTCTTGACATTAATGGGGGTGCAAAAAAATAAAACTTTATGAAATATTTTTCAAACCTACCATGAGGTCGGACACTCATGGGGGTGGCAAAAGAGTTGATAAAATTATTTATTATCTTAATACTCATTGTGAGGTCTCATGTTTGACACTCACAAGGGTGAGATGAAAATTTTTAAGTGTTCTCTTCAAAGCTAACTGTGAGGTCCCATGCTTGACACTCACAAGGGTGATGGGAATCATTTGAAGTTTTCTCTTGAAACCTACTATGAGGTGCATATGTTTGACACTTACAGGGGTACTGAAAACTTTCAATCATGTTTTCTTTTTCTAACTTACTATGAGATTCAATGTTGGACATTAACAGAGGTTAACTGCAAAAGTTTTTATGATGAATTAGTCAACAGAAATCAAGTTTATAATTACGCCTTGAGATCCATTTTAAAAGTAAATCAAAATTATTAAGTTAACGACCCAATCATTTTGAAGGTCATGACTTGAAGCTATGATGGTCAAGGCTTAAAATCATGGAAGGGCAAGGCCTAAACATTTCATATAAATGACAAATGCAACTTTGAAGTCCCAAGATGCAAAAAAGTCAAAGACCTAAGAGTTTGCAGAAGTTAGAGACTTGAAGATCTCATAAGCACAAAATGCTGAAGTCTTCAACAATAAAAAAAAACAAAGATTGTCAAGTAGGCAACTCATAAATGTAGAGTGGCCGTAGCTTGAGAGTTATGCTGTGTGTCAAGATGCAAGCACAAAAAAAAAATCGAAGAAGGCCATGGTCATTGCATGTTCTTAATTGATTGTTACATGTTGATGTGGATGAGGAGGATATGCCCCTATGTTGATGATGGCCATGCCATGATAGATCTATGCATGTTCTTCGAGGTTAGACATAGCTAGGTTTCTAGAATAGGGATTGTTTGTCCCTTAGGTTTAGGGTTTGATTGATCTCTTCTCATGGGATTCCCGCACTTAAGGAAAACCTTAGAGACTTGGGTGGAAGAGATTCCATCTTAAGTTCCTAGTGGTTTAGACTTAGTTACCATGGCTTATTGCGGCTAGTAGGCCTTTGAATTCTTCAAGTTCGATCCTAGAACATGATTGACACTTAACGCCTATCATAATTAATAATCAAGATAACTATAGTACATACTCCCAACTCCTTTTAAGTGTACTTAACATCATCTCCAATTGTATTGTTTAATAGTGGTGTACAAGTAAACTAAAGAAATAGCATAAATAATAATGCTATTGATTAAGTGAAAAGGAAGTAATAGGAGACTCTTGTTGTTCCTGGGGAAATATGACCCTTATGCTCACCCACAATGTATTACTTGATGGCCCATACACTTGCAGTAGAATGGACCAACTATAGTATTAAGTGCATACTTGCATATTTATATATTTGTATAATTTACACATCCATAAGCCTTCCGTGAAGTATCCTCGATCATGATTATGTATTGGTATACTCTTTGAAATCATAGAAAAATTAATTTTTATCTTTTCCAAATCATTTCTCATTCACACTTGTTTTCTTAATCGGAGGTTTCTACGATAGTGTCCAAGGTAATTAACATCAGGAGGCTTACCCCTTATGGAAGTCATGAACCCACAACCCCTTGAAGTCTAAATAAATTAAAATTTAATTTGTGATCCGTCATTTTTAACCAACTAATACTAATTAAAGGCCGAATGAAAATAAAGAAGCCCACAAATTCTGGCACACCTGGTGGGGACTTGACTTCTCCTCCAATCTTCGAAACAAAGTGTGTACAAGAAATAAAAAAAAGATTAAAAAAATGAATCAAACAGTGTTGTTAATGTGACATTTTCTTTCAGGTTTTCGTAATGGCACCAACAAACAACACTAACAATGTCGCTTCATCATGCACCATTTTCCTTAGGGAAGGCACCCAGGTGAAGATGCCCTATGCTCCCATCTACACAGGTGTTGCTAGAGCTGAGATCAAGTTTGGGATGGTGTCATACTATGTCAACTTTTTGCCAAGCCAACCACCATCACCAACTAAGGTTCATGTCCCATGCTTGCCATGTTATACCACTTGCTAAGGTTTAAGAGAATGCCCCTACTGTAGGAACATTTGTTTTTGATTGGCTCACTTTTTCTAAGAGATTCATAGACATTAAAAAATGAGAAGATAAGGAAGAGCCTTCATTCATGATCACTGCTAAAGGGAAGGAGAGTGACATCTTCAAGAAGACCAAAGCTATCCCAACAAAGTCATTTCAAATAGGACAGCTAAGACTACATAGGAGGAAAATGCCTTCATCGCAAGAGATGGCAAATTTTGTTCCATTCCAAGTAATTCATCTAGTTTATTTAGAAATTCTTTAGAACCATTAAGAAGGGTGAAGGAGAAATCCATGATTGGTGAGCTTCCCTCCCAATCATAAACAAGGTGAAAGGGGGAATGCCATCAAAGTCTCATCTTTAAAAGTTTACTTTTGCCAAGAAAATTTATAACAACTACACATCCTATAGGAAGCTACAAACCGAAAAGATAACACCGAAGGAGTTTTACCTAAGAAAAAAGAACTTATCTCGGAGTTGTGAGCTTCTGTATTTAATAGGCTTGCAACACCGAAGAGGCAAGCTTACAAGTTAAATGGGAGGCAAGTGACCATGCCTTCTACTTCCCGTTCAAGGTTCCAGTGGATAAGAAAACAAGATCAGTAAATGGAGGACCTTAAGGTGCATACTGTGAGAGTGATTACTAAAGGGACTCAATACCTACTTGAGTCAAAACACCCATACACCAGATTGAGGAAGAAAACCCTTATTGGTCCAAGTGGCATTATAGATGAAGATTTTAATCAAGCAACACAAGAAAAAGCTAAGGCTATGTCAAAGGTGGGTTCCATACTCCTCCAAGGAAGAAGAACTCCTCAACTGATGAAGAAGATGACAATCCTATTTTCACATTTAACAAAGACCTAATGTTTTCTAAACTAAATTAACAATTGGATTAATGAGAGAAGGATTACATATCTATGATGCAAACAATTGCATCTCTGACTAGTGTGATTTCTCATTTAACCAATCAGGTCCAAAATCTACTCCACAAATTTTGAGGGTTCATAGGCATGAACCATCTACACAAGTTTTTGAAGAGGAAGAAGATGATAAAAAAGAAGTGCTTAGGTTGCATGAGCAATCTGGAATGTCAGTAGTGCCTAAGCCAATGATATCTCAAGAAGAAACACAAAAATGTTTGCTACACAATTGAAGTAAGCTAAGGGTGCTTCACTAAAAAGTGATGGTGAGAAAACCGTACTCAAGCTTTCATGATTAAGTGGCTTATCATGAGGGATAAAATGTTATTAATGTTAAGCAGTTTAATGTTTTAGGGAACCTTGATCAACATTTGGCTAATTTTGTAATAGCATGTGGGGATATATAAACAGTAACCCATCACTCTTGTTATGATAATTTGCTACCAGTTTAACTGGTGTGGCTTTTGAATGGTATGTAAACTTACAACCTGAATCCATTCAGACATGGCAACAAATGAAGGAATCTTTTAGTGTCCGATTCGGTAGAGTCAATAACAAAATCTCTATAGCTGATCTAGCCAACACAAGGTAGAACAAGGATGAGAAGTTCATAGACTATGTGATGAGGTGGCGTAACTTGAGCATCAAGTGTTAGTAGCGACTCGATCAGGCGCAAGCAGTGGGGTTATTGGTTGGAAACATTGATAATTTGATATCTCCTTTTCTCAGTGCATTTGACATTCATATATTCTAAGACTTGATCTCTCAAGTTAAAAAACTAGAAAGAACTAGTCCAAGGGTGGTATCTATATTGCAAGCCACCAAAGTGGATGAAGAAAAGCCAATAAAGCCAGAAGGTGTTAAGCATGTGGCTTTTTGCAACTGATAAAGTATAGGATGCCACTGCACCATCAAATTATAATAAACCAAAGCCACCATCACTTAGGAGTGGAAGTGAACCTCTTAAGCCTCTAAGCTCTCTTCAAAAAAGGATGAGCAAGAAGTATTCATTTAGAAGTGTTAGAGTGATAAAGATATTTAAAGATGCATTGAAGTTGGGTTTGCAATTGCCAGAGAGCAAGCAACCTGATGAACCAGATAAGAAAGATTATTCAAATTTCTATCCATACCACAGAATATTGGGTTATTCAATTGAGAACTACTATGTATTCAAAATTTGGCTTAAGCGGCAGTATTAGGAAGGGAAAATCACTTTATCTAAAAGTGTATTACTCGATCAACCAGCGGAGCACACCAACTATGTGTCAATTGCACTACAAGAAGAAGCTTTATGGAGACAAGATTTAGGGGGCATGTAAGAGGGCACGCAAGTTGAGGAAAGCCCTCAAGTACCTAAGGAGCCTACTCCTCTTTTAGTTCGAGAAGGCTTACAAGAAATTTTTATCTCAAAGAAGTCAAGAAATTTGTTGAAGAAATTAGGAGAGCTCTCTGGTATCAAGTTGTAGAGAGCTTAAGAACCTAATGAAAAGCCTAAGGGAAAATCCAAGAAGAATAAAAAGATCAAGAACAAGAAAAAAAATAGAAGCAGGTAACGGCCGTTGAATTCCATCATAAGAAAATGATCATTGAAGAGTATATTGACTCCCTAGAAGATTATCAGCAAAAGGAGAAATCTCTAATTATGTTAGGGATTACTTCCTTGATGAGGTTAAGGAGATGCTCGCAGATTTGGACAAGTCTCAAGATGAGGAGCCCATGATTGAGACTTGTTGACTCATTACCTTATATGAAGAAGAAGCATGGGATGATGTTGATGATGAAGATGAGCTTGAGCTCTACTACCCAGATGAAGATGATTCTTTACCTGGGCAGTTGTTGATCAACATGGGAAACCATGTGTGAGTAAATGCAAGGTTTTAAAGAGAGGGTTCGTATGCCAAATGCAAGGTTGCAGGATGCTCTAGCACAACCTTCTCAAATAGGCCAACATTATCTGAAGGAGAGAGCAAGAAGAGTACCCAAATATAAGATACTCAAAAAGGTGATGCCATATGAGGAGATTCCATCCTTCATCCAAAAGGTGACATATGACCTCACTCATCAAAAGCCACATGTTCCAAATAGTGATGTCCTTGGAACGAGTTTGCAATGGTAGAACCTATGAGCACTCTTTTAGCTCAAAGAAAATACATCCTCAATATAGTGAAGTAACAAAAACTAATTTGGAGGAAGGAAGAGTACCTCAACCCCTCAACAATATTAAAGGAAGGATCTTTGCCATAAGAAGAGACAAACTATAAGAATTATTTTAGAAGATGGTTAAGGTAGAGGTGTTGATTATAAAGAAGAAAGGGAATGTTGTAGCTCATCCTAAGTATTATCTTTTTCATTGTATGATAGGGCATGCACTGGAATATTATCATGATTTTAGGAACCGGTTACATAAAGTACTCATGTCTGATGTTATACACTTACCCGAAGAGTACTTTTAGTCATCAAGTACTTGTTATGCCCCAACAATTAAAGAATGATCTTATGAGCATAATCAACAAGATGAGGACAAGGAACCTCGAATGATTAATAATGTGCGAAGGCTTCTCGAGCAAACACTTGGCACTAAAGATAAAGGAAAGGAGAAAGTGATTGACATCATTGAAGACATTATGCAACCACATAGGACCTCTACTTCAAAGACACAAGACTACAATATTACTGCCTATTTAAAGAAAATTCCAGCTAAACTAAGCGTCTTTGATGCATTAATGATGTCACAAGAGCTCAGAGACACATTGATCCATGTCTTTTAAAACCTAGAAGAATACTAAGCTTATTTTGCTGAAGCTCATTTGACGAAAATTGTCTATGCTTTTGGTACTTTAGCGATTAAGTTCTCAAAGAAAAACTTGTTGTCGGGGACAAAGAAGCATAATACACCCTTATATGTTATTGGGTCTTGTAACGGGATGAGAGTCAATTGAATCCTCATTGACCTAGGCTCATTAGTAAATTTGATGACACTAAAGATTTTACATGCCTTCGCTTTGGAGACATATCACCTATCAACTGAAAAGATCATTGTCAAAGGCTTCAACCAGCATAGTCAAAAGGCCCTTCGGTCAATTACTCTCCCTTTCAAGATTGGGAAGCTGACATCAGAAGTGAATTTTCATGTCATCAACATTGTTGCTTCTTATAGAGCAATTGCTGGGGAGACCATGGTTACAAGAAAACTATGTGGTTCCCTCCACTTTTCGTCAATGTTTGAAGTATATGAAGGACGATGATGTATACCGTATAGATGGAGAGATTCAGTCATTTGGTGTACATGAAAACAACTATGATGATGCACGGTATTTTTGCTAATACACCAAAAAGGGACAAGCTTTTTATAGCCAAGGATGATGATCTCATGAAGGTCACTAAGACTACCAAGCTCACTCAAAAAGTTTCATTCTTGACTTTGAAACCACACTTTGGATGTGAGACTGAGTCTTCAGAAGAAGAAATGGATGATGAATATATACAAGCTACTTATCCATCTTCATGTCTTTATAAGAGAAACCAGCATTTTGGAAGTGATGATTCTAATGGAGAGGGAGTTTACTCATATTAATTAAAAAAGAAGATGATGATGAAAGTCCAATAGAAAGTTCTCTTCCTATTACAAGAATGCTGGAAAGCCTTTACAAAGCTCTTAATGAGTTGGATGTTAACTCAGTAGAATGGCTCATCATCTTCTATGTTCCTTCTAGTCATCAGGAGCAGAGAGGGATCCACTTTGATAAGTCTAGTCCTTATAAATCTAATGAAAAAGATATTATGATGACAAAAACCATGGAGCATGATGAAGCTTGGCACTTAAGGATTCAAGATTATTACTCTTCTTAGCTATGAAAATTAATAAAGCAAGCTGGAATCGATTTGAAGCATTTGAGAAACTTTGGCATCCTTTCAATATTGCTATGCAAGGTCAAGGTTTGAGCAAGAAGGGACTTGGGTTTCAAGATGAATCAGTACATAAATGTCGCATGGTGTTAGCTATGGATGGGTTTGATATAAAGGATGAAGATCCAGTTGAAGAAGCATCAGATGATCATCTTGTGAAAGATTTAAAAATGAAGGATGCATCCCGTGAGCTTGAAGATGGAGGGTAAGCGACAATAGATGATTTAGTGGAAATCAACTTGGTAAGTGAGGACCATCATAACTCCACTTTCCTAAGTGCATAATTAACTCAGGATGAGAAATAAGCCATTCACAGTATTATTGTAGAGTATATTGACTACTTTGTATGGAGCTATAAGGAGATATCAGGTCTTGATACAGAGGTAGCAGTACACAAGCTCACCATTGACCCAAATTTTCTACCAGTATAAGAAGCACAAAAAAAGATGAAGTTTGACCTGGAAGCGAATGTTATTAAAGAAACTAATTGAAGCTGGTTTCATAAGGGAAGAAAAATATCCTAATTGGATCACCAGCATAGTGCCTGTCAAGGAGAAGAATAGGCAAATTAGAATATGTGTGGACTTTAGGGACTTAAACAAAGCATGCCCCAAAGATGATTTTTCACTACCTGCCATGGAGATCATGATTTATAACACTTCTTTTTATGAGAAATTATCTTTCGTGGATGATTTCTCTAGGTACAACCAAATCAAGATGGACTCAAAGGATGAAAAACACACTTGGTTTTGGACACCGATAGGCATCTATTGTTACAAGGTTATGCCATTTGGACTAAAGAATGTGGGTGTAACATATCAAAGAGATATGACTAAAATCTTTGATTACTTGATTCACCAAGTTATGGAATGCTTTGTAGATTACTTGGTGGTAAAAACACAATCAAGAGATCAACACCTCAATGACTTGAGAATGGTATTTTACCGTATTAGAAAATACAACTTTAAAATGAACCCTATGAAAAATGCATTTGGTGTATTATCTGAAAAATTCCTTGGGTTCGTCGTAAGGAATCGAGGAATAGAGATTGAACCATCAAAAATTAAAGCAATCATAGAAATGTCACCTCCAAAGACATTGAAACAACTAAGGTCTTTTTAAGGGCATCTTGCCTATATCTGAAGATTCATTGCCAATCTTTCTGAGAGATGTAAGCCATTTTCATAGTTGGTGAAGAAGAATGCTACATTCAAGTGGGACGATGAATGCCAAAACTCTTTTGAAGAAATCAAGTGCTACTTACTGAATCCCCCAGTGTTAGTAGTGCCAGTTACAGGAAAGATACTGATCTTATATACAATGGCTTTGGATGGATCCCTTTGAGCTCTGCTTGCTCGAGAGAATGAAGAAGGTAAAGGGAACACTCTATACTATCTTAGTAGGATGTTGGTGTATGTTGACAACAAATATACTCCTATTGAGAAGCACTGTCTCTCCTTGGTGTTCGTAGTTAAGAAGCTTGGAAAAAAGTTTGCTTAGGAAGTTCCTTCGCTGAGCACAAGAGAATAAAGAGGAATTTGTTCCATTACTTCTTATTATCAAAGAGAAGGAAGGAGAAAAACCAAAATCTTCCAACTCGAACAATAAGTCCTTTTGTTTACAAGTCTTATTTATATAGTAATTCGACCTATTGCTCCAGATCCCCATTTACTAGGAAGATAAGAATCAAAAGGATCATACTACCTACTCATTTTTCGGAGGTGAATCATAGAACAAAAAAAGCTATGGTATCTTATAGGCCTAACATAGGTCATATCCCTCATAACATAAGATTGAAAGATCCAGACCTTCCTCTTTGGAGCGAAAATGAACGTGGCAAAAACATATAAGAAAAAAATAAAGAAAGATCAGCTTTGGCATTATTTGTTCTCACATAAGGTAATTCTCATCTCAAGGATAGACCTACTCAAGTATCTGATGACCAAGCCACTGCCCACTAGAAGATTAGCACAATGGGTGTTTATACTCATGGAGTTTGACATAATTTATACTCCACAAAAAGCAATCAAAGGACAAGCATTGGTAGATTTTCTTGTGACGCATCTTTTGCCTAATGAATCTTCCTTGAGATGCTATCTTTTTTATGAAGAGACTTTTGGCAATAGAAGAAGGGGAACAATGTTGGAAAATGTACTTTGATTGAGCTTCATTGATCCAACCAGCTGTGAGACCCAAAATTCCTCAAGTCAAAGCTGGTATATTAGACTCATCTTCATTTCTCTTGAGGGTGGAATTCTAAGATACTCACTTTCCTTGTTGAAGAGATGTACTAATAATGAGGTCAAATATGAAGCTCTTATTGCTGGATTGGAGTTACCAATAAAGATGGGGATTCAAAGTTTCCATATATATGGTAACTCACAACTTGTTATAAGGAAGAACTTTTTTAATATCACCAGAAAGTTACAGAATTACTAAAGCAAATTCCTAATGTTAAGTTGGAAAGAGCTTTTAAGTCTGTTAATGGAAAGGCAAATAGCCTTGCCAAACTTGCGAAAGAGCTAGTTGATCTAGATTAGGAGGAAATCTAAGTTACCATTCTAAATATGATGGTCTTGAGCTCATGTCTTGATGAAGAGTAAGAATAAAAAACACAAAAAGGAAGTATTCTAACGGTAGCTGAAGATGATTGGAGGGAATCTTTCATTAAATACTTCAAGTATGGTGACCTTCCAGAAGAAAAGTCTTTGGCAACATAGCTAAAGGAAAGAACAATGAGGTTCACCCTTGTTAATGATCTTCTTTATTGGAGATCATATGATCAACTCCTACTAAGGTGTCTCTCAAAATAGGAGTTTGAAGAAGTCATGTTTGAAGCCCATTCTGGAATTTATAGTGCTCATTAGTTAAGACCAAAGATGCAACTAAAGATCAAGCATATTGGGTACTATTGGCCAAGCATAATCAAAGGAATAGAGTCGATTACAAAAAAGTACTAGTTTGAAAGGCTCGTTGGAATCGATCCAAGCTCATGGGGATTTTATTCATCAAAATCCCAACCCTTTACACCCTACATCATAAAATAGATTGGAGGCATTTCTCTATCTATAATGCTAGAGCAAATGCTCTCACAGAAGCATTCAACAAAACATTATCCAAGTTGTTGAAGAAGACAATTTCAAAAAATCGAAGAGATTAGCATGAAAGGCTCCTTGAAGTTTTATGGGCGCACCGGACAATGTATAGAACACCAACTCAATCAACACTATACTAATTGATTTTTGGTACAAAAGTTATTCTACCACTTGAAGTTCAAATCCCATCATTAAGAACTTCCTTACAGAGTAAACTAACAAATAAAGACATGGTTTATTTGAGTTTGGATGAGCTTGATTCCTTAGATGAAAGAAAACTAGAGGCTCAGTAAAATCTTGAAGTCTACAAAGTAAGGATCACACGATCTTATAATGAGATAGCTCGCATTTGAACTTTTGAGAAAAGAGACATAGTTTGGGTGTTAAGAAAACTAATCATCACCAACAAGTATGCTAAGGGCAAGTTTAAGCCAAATTGGGAAGGCCAATACATTATAGAAATCATCTATGAAGGAGGAGCTTATTAGCTAGTGGATGACGATGAAAAAAGACCTATGCCTCCCATTAGTCAGTGTTTCTTGAAAAATTATTATCCATGATATACATGTAATCCATGACAGAAAAATGTAAGGAAAAGAAGAAGAAGAAGAAGAAGAAGAAGAAGAAGAAGAAGAAGAACTTGTGTTTGAGCAAGTTGGTTAAGCATGATATATGCTTCTCGAGACAAATTATGAGTTCCATTATGTTTTTTCTCTTCTCAATTTGAATAAAACATATTAGAAAAGAAAAAAAAACTTGTGTTTGTCTCTGATGGAATGTCCAATGCTCTTGTTTGAGCAAATTGGTTAAGCAAGTGCAAGACTAATCATTATGTCCCCTAGCTGCCGTCTAATGAGTCTTGGATATCCTAAAACACTCGGTCCCAAGCCTAAGATCAACTGTGACTAAACCTACACTATGCCCGGCAAAGAAATTGTTCAGTTTCAATACCTCACACTGTGCAAAGCTGCTTAAAGCTCTAGGGACTCTAAGTGATAAACTCTATTCCCTAATATAGGTCTAACCTTTTGATCCAGGAGAAAGACCCCTAGTCACAATTAAGTCCCAGCACTAAGGATTACTTCAACGCTTCACTCTATTGCTTGCGCAACTAAGCCCCAGCGGAATTTCTCTCTTACCACTTCACTCTACCACAAAGAACTCTTGGAACATGGAGGTAGGATAAATCACACCGGAAGGAAAATGGGACATTTCGCTACCTCTCGACATACCCTCTTGACCCTCTCCAATCTTGCTTTGTCTAATTTTCATGGTGTGTCACTCACTCACAAGAATTACCAATGTAAATTCTCAACCCTAGTGTCACTCTAAGGGAAAATCAATTTAACAAGCATTCAAGATTGGAACTCAATTAAAAACATCAATTAAGGGAACATAATAGAAGGTCAATAAAACAAAAACATCCTATGGTTTACAAGTCCAAGCATCCACTAGGGGTTTAGCTCTCCATGGAGCAAGATACAATCTATGGTAAAATCGAATGTAAAAACATGCAATCCATAAGTAAAACGCCCTCGTATTTCGTATCGATGGTCTTGCATAGTAGCCTTGTCTTCTACAAGGGTTCCCTCGTCAAGCCTAGGGCACAGCTCGCCAAATCTATGCCGATGAAAGCTTCCCAAATAACTCTCTTCCGAAGGAACGTGATGTTGAAGGTTGTAGAACCACTCCAAAAACCTTGCCAAAGCCTCTCTAAACCCTAGCCACGAGCGCCTCCAAAGTTGAGGAAAAGATAAGAAAAAGATCCTTCAAAACAGCTAAAATCCCGACTTAAATAGCGCTAGAATCGGGCATCCACATGCCATGTGAATCTCCAGGAGTCGAATTTCTGCGATCTGTAAACAATAACTGCACATGCAGTTTCTACAATCCACTGACTACAGTACATCACCAAAATACTCTTGAATCCACATACTTCATAGAGGCCACATTAACAGGCACACATTTATAGGGTAAATCGTGTTACATCTTTCAATAAAAGTCACATTGACGACAATCTTGCTAACATTACAAAAGTCAGAAGACACGAATGTGACTGCCTTTGTGCCCCTCCAAACCATGTATTTTGCTTGAGCACCATGGAGGTTGGCACACAATCATGTGTCTTTGAGCACAACTTGTGTCTTCGCGTTTGTTCACTTCAAGATTCCATCACAAAGTGCATCCATGATCCTCTTTTAGCTCCTTCCTTCCACTATTATCTCTATAACCCTATATGCACAAAAGAACACAAATACACATATATATGAGCGATAAAATTTGAGAAAAGTAATGCTCAATATAAGAAAAGGAAAATACCTGGTTTTTGATTTCCCTTCCTCCTCACTTTAGTCAGTTTGAAGTGAATTATAACTTCCAAAATGGAAAATTAGATAGTAAAGATACTCATCTCACATTTAGCATAAGAGGAAGACTGGATGAAACAATGTAAGGTTAAGAGTGCTAATTTGGAATATTCAACCTTTTAGAGGAGAAAGAGTTCAAATCAGTGGTTCTATGAATATTGTGCTTATAGGGATACACTCCATTGTTGTGGATCCACTTGCATTAGGGCCTATATTTTTAACAAGAATGTTGCTTATATTATCAGCATTAGTAAAGATGCTTGACTAGTAGGAGTTAATATTTAGTTAGCTTAATATTTGACATTTCTAAAAGATTTTATGAAATTTCTAATTTATTCATTATTTTACTTTGAACTATGATCTCATAAAGTTTTTTAAAGTTAAACCAATTGGAAATAGACAAGCGTAGATCGCGAGGGGGTTCGACTCCGAGGGAGTGCGAATTAATGCCCCACTAAGAAAAACAATATCTAGATTGTGATGAGTTCTGTTATTGGTCTCACTGAGGTGGGTCTGGTCTTTTACAAAAATTTTCACTCCCTAAACCCAGCTCAATGGACCGGGGACGCTAACAAATGGTCGTACATCTACAAGGCCGAAACCGAATAGGCATATAAGGCCTCAAAACCTGATCTAAAATAGAATAAAGAATCATACTGAGTGTTTGCAAAAACAAAAGAACTTATTCAATTAAAACTTAGGCCAACAAAAAAACAAGTACTTATTACAAGCTAATTATTCGACGAATTGCCTAATAATCCTTGTTAAGCTCTCCACCACTCAACTCTACTCATGATCTGAAAAATAAAATCATAATTTACCAAAATCAAAAATAAAAAATCAAATTTATTTCAAATAAACGTAAATGTCAAAAACTAAGCATTTAGGTCCCCTAAACAACTAAAATAACAAAATTTATATATTTACCCTGGGTGACCAGAGCCAGAATTATCAAATGTTGTTATTCTTCACCGACGAAATGGTGTGAAACTATAGTTTCTATGTCAAAAGTACGTGTCACCATGGTCAGTGTTTAACCCCTAATGACAGGTTATTGAATAGTTTATTGGTGAACTAACTCTATGGCAAATTATTTCATGTTCGTAACATAATAACTATCAAAGTCAATACCGAGCTAATACAGAGTAATTGTATGATCCCTTTTTTTATATCAAAATAATCAATTAACTAAACTTGAACCGACAATTTATAAAAAATTATCAAATAATTGAATAATCCATATAATTCCAAAAATATAATTAATCAAGAAACTATATATACATATACAATTTTCTAGCAAATTCAAAGAAATCTACGCAATCTTAAATTAAATTGATAAACTAATTCATAACCCAACATTTCAAAAAGAAATAAAAAAATCATTAATTAAATAAATAAAATAACTCAGAAAAATATCATGAATTAGTAAAAATGATTAAATTAACAACTAATGAGCTGAGGTGGCATAAAATCTCTAATTAAATAAAATATCATAAAACTAATAAAATAAATAAATAAATAAATATTACTAAATGTTGAATGTGATTATCAACATAATGACAAAATGCATAACTTAAGCATTTGAATAGTTGTAACAGTAAAACCCAAGTTAATTAAATAATTATGTAGATGATTATCGGAAATAAAAATTTGCATATACATATATATACAGATTTATATGTGGTGTACTTATCTTGAGATCCCGAAAATCTAACTCCAACTCGAAGACAAGATTAATCCCTCTTGAACAACCCTAAAAGCATAATCAAAATCTAATAGCTCAAAACAATAATTTAACGCAACCCAAAATATGGATCAAAACCTATGCCAAAAGTCAAAGACTCACTTTCTACTTTATCTACCATTAAACATCTAATCACAAAATAACTTAGCCATACAAAAGCCAAAAATCATGTTTCAAGGGAAATGACATTTCAACAAACACCTTGTAGGCATAACCAAAACTAAGCAATTAGCCAAGTAGACAAATAAGGCACATGCTATTCAATGCAAACTAATATCCTTTACCAGCAAAGCACAGAAGAACTAATCAGCTGGGCTAAAAAAATATAATAAGCTAACATCATCTCGTTTTCATCCACAAGCTTGGCAACCTAATTAGCAAGAACAAGAAAAATTTCCCCAAACATAAGGCTTACAAGGTTGGATGATGAAAATTAGACTGACAACAAGCTCTTGAGTACACTCCTAGTTCCATGGTGTGCAAGAGAAAAAGTCTATAATTTTCATTAGCTCACTAAGCAAGGGAGACACAAAGGAAGATGGATGAAGTTTTTGATCACCGGATCATCATTTTGAAGCTTCAAACCCAACGGCAATGACATGGCTAACGGTGAGGTCGATGGTGAGGCTAAGGAATAGGGAGTTCCGGTTGAGTGAAGAAACAAATAAAAGAGAAGGCTCATGGCTTTAGGAAAGAAGATAGAGGGACTTCATGGGCTAAAGAATGGAAAAATAAAAGCAACAATTTTTTTTCTCTTATTTAAGGCAGGTGGGGTCTATGTTTTTCTTTCTTATTTTAGGGTGATGGGGTAGATCAATTGGTGAGAGGAGCTCACTTTAAGTGTGACAAAAGACTTAGGTCGATGTTCTACTCTGAGGGAGTGTGAATTAATGCCCAACTAAGCAAAACAATAGCTGGCTTGTGATGAGTTCTATTCTAGGTCTCACTGAGGTGGACCGATCTCTCACAAACTCCCTCTTAATTAATAAATATTCATATATCGATAAATTTAAAATTATAATTTATCCATAAATAAATACCATTTATAAATTAATAATTTTTCTCTACCCTAAGAGCAATATTTTATAGAGGTTTTACTCTAGTTCATCTTATCCAACTAGACGTTCATATAATTAAATTTTTATTTGTTTTGTATTATTTCATATGTCTCATTTTAATTACCTTACATTTATTTTATACAAAAGGGTATTTTCTCTTAAAAATAAAGGGTAATTCTATCATGGGTAACTTTGAATTAACTAACTAAATATTGAAATAATTTACTATATAAAACTAATAAAACATCCAGTAATGTTATTACTTAGAAGCTCCATTATAATTTATGCCTCATAATCCCCTTAATTTTGAAATGAGCCTTGAAAATATATCAGTCACAAGTAATTAGTTTAACAACTTTAATTAAATAGATTAAAGAATTTTCAATAGACTCATAAATTAACACTAAACAATAAATCTGATCAAAGTGAATACTGTTTACGGCCAAACATACTGTTTCCAATAAAAATTCTATTTTACAAATTATATTAAAATTTTTATATTTGTACCTATATAAAACATCTAAGATATGTATAAATTATTGTAAAAATAGAATCTATGATACAATGAAATATTTTGTTGATATTATTTTTTAAATTTAGCTAGGAAGGAAATCATAAACTTTTATTTAAATAATATTGATAAAATAAATATTTTTAAATTTTCCTAATATTAATCAATTACTAATTAATTGAATTAATTGAATCTTGAAAAAATATATTTACTGGCGTTATCCCTTGATTCCTTGATAATCCCAAGTTATATATATATATATATATATATATGCTTCAATTCTCATTCATAAAATGAATAATAGAATCTTTAATTGAAAACTATTGGAAATAAAGTTTAAGCAATTAAATAATTCATAGGTATATATATTGTATATTTTTTTGGAAGAAAGATCTCAATGAACTTAAGTGAAACCTTAAAAATTTTAAATAGTAGCTTTATTTAACAGAGAGCTGAACATGAATCTTCTCTTTGGGAGTATATTAAAATAAAAAAAATAATTTTAATTAAAATACTAAAAAAAAGAAATGTAATTATTGTATTATTCTAATTACAAAAATAAAATTTAATTCTTTAATTACTCACTGGTTAATAATATTACAATTCTTTCAAAAGTCATACTAAGGGTCCATTTGGATCACGGAATAGGAATGATAATGATAATGAGAATGGGAAAAATAATGGTAATGGTAATGGGAAAAGTAATGATAATGGTAATGAAAAAGATGTTTGGTTGGAAGAAATAAATATTGGGAATGGAAAAAGTGATATAGAGAATTGTATGTAAATTACTTTGATGCCCTTAATATAAGTAATGATAAATTAATATATAAAATAATTACATATAAATAAATATTTAGTCTCTATAATTATTATAATTAAATATTTAGAATAAATAATTTTTTATCAATAACCAATTTAATTTAATTATAATATTTAAATGACTCAATTTTTGTTTATTATAATTTAATTTAATTATTATAATTAGTCATTTAAATTAATTATTATTATTTAATTAAGTCTTAAGTAGGGGCAAAAATGTTATTTCACTTTACTTATCATAATTAAATACTTTTATTAATTATTTTATTTAATTAAATCTATGTAAGGGCAAAACTGTCATTTCAATTTAATTATTATAATATTTAAATGACTCAATTTATGTTTATTATAATTAAATTTAATTATTATAATTAGTTATTTAAATTAATTATTATTATTTAATTAAGTCTTAAGTAGGGGAAAAAATGTCATTTCACTTTACTTATCATAATTATTTACTTTTATTAATTATTTTATTAAATTAAATCTATGTAGGGGCAAAACTGCCATTTCACTTTAATTATTATAATATTTAAATGGCTCAATTTATATTAATTATTATTCACTTTGATTATTATAATTAGTTATTTAAATTAATAATTATTATTTAATTAAGTCTTAAATAGGGGCAAAAATGTCATTTCACTTTACTTATCATAATTAAATACTTTTATTAATTATTTTATTTAATTAAATCTATATAGAGGCAAAACTGTTCATTTCACTTTAATTATTATAATATTTAAATAGCTCAATTTATATTAATTATTGTTTACTTTAATTATTATAATTAGTTATTTAAATTAATAATTATTATTTAATTAAATATTAAGTAGGGGCAAAAATGTTATTTTACCATCAATAGTGTTTATTTCCCTCCATGCCCCCCAATTTTGGGGGTAATCAAATTCCTTTACTATGCATCATAAAATTACCTACAGCACTCATTACTAAGCTAATAGTAAATTACCCAAACATGGGTATATATTTTAAATGGGTACATTAGTGAGTGGTTTTAGTCTATACTTGGACTATTTAAACTTAAAATTAGTATAAAAATGAATATATTTAACCGATATTCATTAAACAATAATACTTATATCTTGTTTTGACTGTTGCGTACATTTAATTGTAAATATTTATTAATTGGAAATAATCAACTTATTTTAATGAAATAGTTCACTATAAACTCAATACCTTTTAAAAATAACATGGTAAATTATTCTTGACATTAGAAATAACCAAAATATTTATATATGTTATGAAATTAAGAAACGAGATCTCAATCTTGATCTCATTAATAGTAATTAAATTAGAGTGCTTATTGAAATATCATCAGAGAAAGATGTAATAAGAAAAAAAAAATTAAAACACTTATTTTTTTCTAGTACAGAGATAGAAAGACACATAAAAGATAAGAGATGGTGTCATTAAATATGCTATTTGCAATCTTATCCTAAGATTTAACTTTAATCTACTTCAAACCTGTTGCAAATGCTTGAGTGTCAAAGCTACAATAAAAGTTGAGAAAAACGGAGGAAGTAAAATTTTTGAAGAATAAGATTTTGTAAAAGATTTATTAAGCTGTGTATTAGAATTTTGGATTGAATGCCTCCTCCTGCCTTATTTTTAAATTTTTTATAATATAAATATTAAAAGCTAATTAATAAACTTTTATGTAGAAGTATTACTTTTTAAAGAAAATTTAATTTCAAATGTCTTGCAAAAGGGTTCTAATGCATAACGACAAAGAAACAAACACTTTGCATGAATTTTGTCATACATTTGATCTAGTTTGTGTTTTTCTTTGAATTATCACACATATATGATGATAGGGACATTTCGGCACCTACAGAACCCAAGTGAATGTGTCAACCAAGTAATAAAATATGCTAATAAACAAGGTATCAATCCACATAGAAAATAAAAATTACTAGTAGTAATCCTGATTTGAGAATTAGCCTAATCAATAATGGTGTGATGTAAGAACAAAGTAAGGGAGAGACAAGAGTAAAAAAAATGCTAAAGAAAATATGGCTAATTAAGCATAAGAAAGGGTGTTCGTGCATAGATTCCTTTTAAGGTTTGTTAAGTCCAGAACAGTGGTTGTAAAAGTTTAACTGACACACTTTTTGCGTGTGTACCACAAGTGCATAGGTTGTCGAAGTAATAATTACCCTGGTGAGTGGGTAGTCATATCCACATGGAATAGTGATCAGAAACACTAGAATTGCTATTTAACTATGATGATGATGATTCAAAGATGGTGTGAACAATATCAATGTGAACAAAAATAAAGAAAACAAGAAAGAGAGAGACGCAATAAAATGAGAGGAAAAACAATCGATAGAGAGTGGGGCACCTGGATATTACTCACCCTATGACTATTATTTCAAGTGCAAGACCAATCATTATGTCTCCTAACTGATGTCTAATGAGTCGTGGAAATATTACAACACATTGTCCCAAACCTAATATCAACCGTTACTAACCCTATACTATGCCTTGGCGGAGAAATCGCTCAGTCTCAACATCTCACACTGCGCAAAGTTGCTTAAAACTTTAGGGAATCCAAGTGATAAAACCTATTCCCTAATATAGGTCTAACCTTTTGGTCCAGTCGAAAAACCCCTAGTCATAATTAAATCCCAGCACTAAGGATTACTTCAAAGCTTCATCCTGTTGCTTGCGCTACTAAGCCCCAACGGAATTTCTCTCTTAGCACTTCACTCTATTGTGACCACAAAGAACTCTTAGAACATGTAGGAGGATAAATCACACCGGAAGGGAAAGGGGACGTTCCGCTATCTCTAGACTCACCCTCTTGACCCTATCCAATCTTGCTTTGTCTAACTCTCGTGGTGTATCACTCACTTACAAGAATTACCAATGTAGATTCTCAACCCTAGTATCAGTCGAAGGGAAAATCAATTCAACAAGAATTCAAGATTGGAACTCAATTAAAAACATCAATTAATGGAACATAATAGAATGTCAATGAAACAAAAACATCCTATGGTTTACAAGTCCAAGAGCCCACTAGAGGTTTAGCTCTCCATGGAGTAAGGTACAATCAATGGTAAAATCGAATGTAAAAATATGCAATCCATAAGTAAAATGCCCTCATATTCTGTGTCGATAGTCTTGTGTAGTAGCCTCATCTTCTTTAAGAGTTCCCTCGTCAAGCCTAGGGCAAACCTCGCCGAATTGATGCCGACGAAGGCTCTCCCAATAACTCTCTTCCGAAGGGGCGCAATGTTAATGGCTGTAGAACCACTCCAAAAATCCTTGCCAAAGCCTCTCCAAACCCTAGCCATGAGCGCCTCCAAAGTTGGGGAAAAGATGAGAAAAAGATCCTTCAAAAAGGCTGAAATCGCAACTTAAAGAAGGCTGAAATTGGAACACGTGAATGTGGCTGCCTTTGTGTCCCTCCAAACCATGTATTTTCTTGAGCACCATGGAGATTGGCACATAATCACGTGTCTTTGAGCACAACTTATCGCTTCGTGTTTGCTCATTCCAAGATTCCATTAACAAAGTACATCCACAATCTACTTTTAGCTCATTTCTTCCATTATTATCTCCACAACCCTATATGCACAAAAGAAAACAAATACACATGTATGAGCGATAAAATTTGAGAAAAACAATGCTCAATGTAAGAAAAAAATATTCAGTATTATTAGTACACAAGCACTTATCACTAACAATCCAAATTGAACCAAGATAATTCCTAAATTATACTACTTTCTCAAGATGAATAGTAATTGATCCAATACAAAGTTGATATAGACAACACTACGACTACAATACACTCTATGAACTCGTAACAAGAATAGACAAGTATTGAAAAAATAGACAATTCTTCTCTTGAAGTAATCAATCATAATCCTATACAAAGTAGAAACGAGATCTCTTTCTGAAACTACTCCCTATGATTGCAAAGAGGATGCAATTACCTATTAATTCACTCTGAAGGATTTTTGATGGAGAACTCTCAACTCCAAAGTACCCCATCTCTAGGCATACTTACAATCCCTTTCAATCGTTGTTGGGTTATGCTAGGTGGGTTTCTCTACTCATCACACAAGCACATTAAACATAAATCTAGGGTTCTCATTTCAATAGCATTCAAGAAATGGAGACATACAAATGAATTCAATAATAGTGGATTGCAATTTAAAATCAATGTAAAAGCATGAAAAATCCAAAAACAAAAGTCAATTAAATCATAAATCTTAGAGTTCAACTATGGCCAATTACCTACAAAATAGTTCTCCATCAAAGGAGAATGATCAAGTAAGTCATAAGAGACAACAAATATGATTGAAAGCATAAAACCCCCTTTTCTAATATTGTTGCTTGAGATTGTCAATGAATTTCCCCCTTCCTTCCATAAATGCCGCCTTGCTCCTCGATGAGACTTCCTATAAGGTGGGTAAGTCTCATCTCCTTGATGAATGGCCCTTAGAAATTGGGAGAAAGCCATCCCTTCTTGTTCTAAACTTGGTCGTTAAAAGATCCCCTCAATACCCTAATTAGAATCTT
Organism: Dioscorea cayenensis subsp. rotundata; assembly: GCF_009730915.1. Taxonomy (NCBI): domain Eukaryota; kingdom Viridiplantae; phylum Streptophyta; class Magnoliopsida; order Dioscoreales; family Dioscoreaceae; genus Dioscorea; species Dioscorea cayenensis. Next base: position 13,559,678 of record NC_052472.1, on the reverse strand, counting down.
TTATACTTAGCTACTTATGGGCATAAGAACGAGGCCATAAAGGGCTGGAGATGATGGGTTGTGTTCTTTATAGAAAAGCTTACGACGGTAAGCCACACCTAAAAAGTCTTGGGTTTGAATGTTATGACACAGCTTATGGCCGTAAGTGTCGGGCCATAGTATTCTCTGGATGGCTCGTGCGACCCCCTTAAAGGTGTATGTGGCTTCCCATAAGCTACTCTAGACAACCTTTATAGTCTGGTTTACAGGCGTAAACTTGCCTGTAAGTCCCCTTTGTTTGATCCTTGTGCTCCTCCTTATGGGATATAAACATGCCTGCAAAGCTTTCAGGATGAGGTGTTCTGTTTGTCGGCAAGGTGCTTTGTCTAACCTGTTCTTCAGTTGTTGATCTCGAAAGAGCTTCATCTCTTCATTTTTGCGCTAAATTGCTTCTTTTGGCCTCCCCCTGCCGATTCTACCCTTCTCTCCTTATGCACTACTTGATACATGCAAACATAACTTTTACCATGTTTAGCATCATCTTACATAAGGATACTCTAATACATGGTGAATAAGTGTATAAAACAATATTAAATGATGCAAAATTCAATATATCATTTTATTCACCTTACATTTATTTCATATAAAAAATGTATTAATTTTTTTGAAAAAAATAAAGAATAATTAAAATATTTTATAACTTCGAAATAACTACCTTATGTTAATTATATTTTTTTTACTATATAAAAGGTGAGCATGTTTTCTTTTAAAATAAGACAATCAATCATATGAGATATTAGAAATAACCAAAATATTGGTAGTACACATTTTTTTTTTAAAATAAAAACTCTCTACATTACCTAAACGATTTATCAGGAAGTGAGTAAAATTAATTTATTTAAAAATCTTATTGTTGAAACTGAGAATATTTAATTTTAATCTGATGGTTCCGTGGGGGTGTGATGTGTTAAGTTCACTAAAAAAACTCACTCAAAGATTAAACACTCACACACAATCAAAGCAAGATAAAAGAGACAAGCAAATTGGTAACCCAGTTCGGCACAACCTTGCCTACATCTGGGGGGCTAGGCCCGGAGAAACAATCCACTAAAAGAGGTATATGAACAAGGAGTACAACACTCACTCACTCTCTCAATACAAAGAATATCCTCTCAAGATTGCCAGACGGCCATACACTCAACTCTCACCGAAGAGTCTCTCACTTGTTGGCTCCATGCTAAGTCTTCAAGCAAGATCTCTTATATAGACGCACCGACGTCTACAAAGTTACCTCTTTTAGAATTCTCCGCGGCTTCCTAACTTGGACACCTTCCAAAATTAGATGTTGCAACACCCAGTTGCAACATGGCCCACCTTACTTAACATGACTGAGTTCTAGCCAGATGCACCCGAATCTGCGATCTTCAACATCCCGGTTCCTTCAGTCTGACTCGTAGCAGTTGACTCGACCCGAGCTCCTCCTGCCTGCAGCTACTTCCTTCCTCACGTCACTTCAGAAGGTCTCCCTCTTTTGAGGGACGTGCCCACCAAGGCACACGTGACCATCCAACCGAAGATAGCCACCGAAGAACTCCCGATCTTCCTCTCAAACTTGGCCCAAGTTTGGTCTTCCAAATGATCTTCGTTTGACTCATGGAAATATTGTTACTAAACTTGATCTTGTCTTCATCCAAGTTTAGCCTTCAATATCTTTAAGTATGATCTTTAATCATCCATGCTTGGATCTTCAAATCTCTAATCATATCTTATGCAATCTTCAATCAATCTCCTCATATGACTAGTCTCCATGAATAGTTCCGCCCATAGATAGCTCTTGAATCTTCCTTCAATATAGTAATGCTAAATATGGTCTTGATGATCTCCTTGGTATATCTTTACCTTATTTAGTTTGTGTCTTCAAATAGGTTTACACCAAACTAAATCTTTGTGTCTTCAAATAGCTTCATACCAAAGTTTTACTTGTGTCTTCTAATAGCTTCAAATAATCTTTATGATCTTGAACTCTTGCCAATAATAGAATATTTCTCTCTCTTCAAATAGATCTTTCTAAAAAGGAGCTCTATCAAAGATATGAATTATCATCCCGGATCTTACCAAGGATAGATAATCATATCTAAAATAAAACTTGCTTTTCTAGAAAAGATCCTATAGTCTTGATGCACTTTCCAAAAATAGTTTATCATCACATGATTGTATTGAGAGAAATATCTATTAAATCTAGATCTTAATCAAATCTCCATGTTGATCTCCATTAAATCTCTACCTTGATCTTCATGATAACATCCTTTGCCACATCATCATCCTAGTCATTTTTTCCTTTGATGAGTCGTCACATGCCACGTCATCATCCTCTTGCCATGACACCACTTGGCTTGTAATATAATGCCAATCCACGTCAACAGACTTAACAATCTCCCCCTTTGGCATTATTTGACACAACCTCCTCGATTTTACTCCTGTCAGAGTGATTCTAGTTACAACACCATGTTACAACATGTACTGACAAACGGACATGACTTTAGGACTATTACAGGACTGATTGAATGACATATTACAAACAACTAGTTGATGAAAACATGACATAACAGAAGAACAATCAACTAGATATTACAAACAGAAGTCAGTCCAGTTCATCAAACATAAGGACAATTAAATTGTTCACATATGAAATGTTCACAAAAATATGAATATCAGCATCATCAGTCCTATCTCCCCCTTTGTGTCAGAATCATGGCAAAGTGTTCTTGATAGCTCCCCCTAAGTTGCTGCAGTGCTGATGGAAGCTCCCCTTTGCTTCTGTCTAATAGCATGAAGTTGGCTTCTTATGCGTTGCCTTTGTTGAGTAATTATGATCAATTCTGCAGACAGAGCTTTATGCCTTCTCTCCAAATCTTCAAGCTATTGTTCCAGCAGCTTCTCACAATCATTAGACATTGGAGTGCTTGCACCTTCACTTTCTCCAGCCATTGAAGAATGTCTCCCAATAGGTAGATCAATTACCTTTCCAACACCAAACAATTTGGGAGAAATTTTTAGTTTCTTGATTCCAGTCACCAACTCAGAGTTCCCCATTGGAACACCACTCTACATCATAAACTGTGTAATCAAGACCGGATATGCCAGATGATTGACTGTAGAGGTGACATTGACCATGTAAGTGATTCTATCAAAGATAAACTACCCCAGGTTGAACTGTTTCCTCGTAACAATGGCATAGAGTAGCATGGCCATTTCCTTCAGTATACTTGAGGTATGGGCAGTAGGAAACCAGTTGAAAGCACCCAACTTGAACAATACATTGTACTTTACTGTCAACTTTGAGGTAGAGAGCCTTGCTTCTGATCCCCAACTGCTGTATTTACCACCAGTTAGTGCATCCACTATTTCATCAGAATATTCAAAATCATCATTGTACACATATGCTCCATTTTCAACTTCTGTAGGACACTCCAAGAAATCATTAATACCCTCTGGTGAGAACTTTACAGTCTTTCCTCTCAAAAAGATTTTATGGTAGCCTGATGCCCTGGGAGACTTGATTTCTGGAGATAGATTACTGTAGAACTCCTGAACAAGAGTAGGGCTGTAGTGCTTCCCATAAGTGACAGATTTCATAAGCCCCTTGTCATTCAAAAAATCTGTCAACCCATATTGATCAAATGCTGCCTCATCAATGATCCTTTCTGCAATTACACCTCTTTTGCTTATAATCTTCCATTTCTCCTTATAGTCTTCATTTAAGAATTTATTAGCATCTGGAACTTTTGGTGTTTTCTTGCTTGCCGAAATAGTGGGGGCCTTATTTATTGAGGGCTTGGGTTGAGTTTCCTTCTTTTGTGTTGCCACATTCTTCTTTGACCTTTTTGCTTCAGCCTTCTTCTGACTTCTAAGAACAGGTCCCTCCTTTCTATTCAACCCACTTCCTTCAGTCTTCTTCTTCTTCCTGAGTTCCTCAATCTTGTTCTTCAGGGGAACATCCTCTAAACTGTGTGAGCTCTCTGATGTACTGTGTGAACTCTCTGATGTTGCAATAGGTGATGGAACATAGTCATCATCTTCAACACTTGGTTTCTTTCCAGAGTTTTTCAAGTCTATCAGTATCTTCTGGACTGTCTCCTCGGGGTCTTCATCAAATTCTGATCTGTGACTGCTAGAGGATTCACTTGATTTTTCTTCAGATTCTTCAGCTATTGCTTCCTTTCCTTTGAGTTTACCAGACATGTTATCAGTTTTAGATTCTTGGACTTCTTCTGTTTCTACCTCAGGTTGTGTTGTAACATCACAGGCAGTATCTTCAGCAATAGGTTCCTTCTCCTGAACCTCTTTTGCTACAACCTCTATTGTCACAACACCAGTGGTTTCTTCAACATTGTACTGCTCTGCAAACTTTACAGCCTTCTCAACTTCGGAATAATCTCTGAACAAATCCCTCTTCCAGTTATAGTCTTTCTTGCCCTTTGTACTTGAAACTTCTTTTTGAGAACCCGAATTGCTTTTTCTCTTGAATATGCCTGGAAAGGCGTCATTCATCCATCCATAAGGATCGGGTGTAGAGGTCTTACCTGCTGTAGAAGAATCTCCAGGCCCTTTCTCTTTTCTAAACAATTCTGGAAACCTCTGAGTAAGCCATGCTAGGGGATCCTTTCTCTCTATTTCTGATGTCTCTGGATAGGCAATGCTCAATGGTGCAGGTGGGACATACGGAATCAATGCCTTGGATAGGTCCTCCTTGGCTTATATTGATTGGTTGCTATCATCTCCGGAAGTCTTTATGCCTTGAGAAGAATCTCCACTCCATTTCTTTTTGCCAGGATACCTGCGAGCCTCCCTCTTATACTTCATCTTGATTTCCTCCTTTCTTTCTTCTCTGAAACCCTAGATACCGTTGGGATTTGAGGTTAGGGCTCCTTTTGAATGTTGGGAGTTGAAACCAAATAACTTCTTTTAATAACTCCCCAAAAAAAAACTTCTCATCATAATTTTCCCAAAAAAAAATATTGAGGGTTTCCTTCATTTTTTTTATATATGAAACCCTCTTTTTATATTTATTTTTTATTTTTTATTTTTATTTTTATTTTTTATTTTTTTATTTTTTTGGAACAACAAAAAAAATCATGGTGGATCAATACATCTCTTCCCACATACTGTCCTTCCCTCATTTGATTTCTGGCAGACATAGTTAACAGTATGGTTAGATTGATTCATTGAGCATCCCTTCTCCTTGTAGTCTCTCCTGATCCATATCTTCTTGATAACTATCATCTTTCCTCTGAATTTCTTCTTAATGGTTTCATGCTCATATGCAATGATTCTTCCTTCCTTCAAGTCTTCTTTTAACTTGATACACTTGGACCGGATATGCCCACTTTCTCCACAATGTAAACATGTGAGAACTTCTCTTTCATCCTTCTCCATGTGTTGATGAGGCTTCACAAATACTTTTTCTAGTTTGTCTTTCTTCACCCCTGAGGATTCACCAATGTAACCAAGTCCTTTCTTTGACTTCAGAGGTCTTTGAGTAGATGGGATTTCATCCAGCTTCATCTTTCCTTTGTTCATGGAGTTGATAGCCCCTTCAGCAAGAGATAACTTCTTCTCACATTCAGTCAGCTTATTCTGTAGGTTTTCCTTTTCTTCCTCGAGACATTTGTTCTGCAAGATCATTTTGTCAAATTTCTTCAACATGAGCTCATATGCTTTTAGCAGGTCACTTTCACTTATGCTCTTGTTACTGTCATCACTATCTTCTGATGTTGCTTCAGGATAAGCTGCACTGTTGCTTTTTAAGGAGAGTATAGCTGGAAAGCCAATATAATGATTTGTCAGGCCTTCTGGTTCTTCTTCAATGTCTTCTTCACTTCCTTCGGACTCATCACTCCATGTAGCTTTCAGTGCCTTCTTCTTTTTCTTTAAGGTATTGGCACATTCACTCCTAATATGTCTGATGCCTCCACATTCTCGGCACTTGATATTCTTGCTTCTCTTGTTACTCTCCTCTTCATCCTTCTTCTCCTCTTCATTGTAGTTTTCTCTTTGTACTCTTCTATTCCTAGTCTGGTATTGCCTGAACATCTTATGAAGTTTCTTTGATAGCAATGCAATTTCATCATCGCAGTCTTCCTGGTGTTGCAACTCCCCATGTTGTAACATCTTCTGCATCTCAGCTTCAACTTTCAATGCCAGCCCTTCTTCTTTTCTATCCATCTTCCGATTCATCTAATATGCTTGAAGTGATCCCATCAGCTCATCTAAAGGCATAGTAGAGATATCGCGAGCCTCTTCTATTGCTGCTACTTTTGCTTCAAATCTCTTGGGTAGTGACCTTAAAGTCTTTTGAATTAACTCCTCGTCAGAATATCTCTTGCCAAGTTGAAAAGCCTGATTTGCTATGTCCATCAGCTTGGCGTTGAAGACAGCAATATTTTCATCCTCCTCCATCTTCAGACTCTCGAACCTGCTTGTTAACATCTGGAGTTTAGAGACTCTCACCAGGTTTGTATCTTCATGTATCCTTTGGAAGATGTCCCATGCTTCTTTTGCTGATTCACAGGTAGTCACATACTTGAATTGATTTTCGTCTACTCCTCCGAAAATAGCATTGAGAGCTTTCCCGTTTGCATTAGCCTTGCTCATATCTTCCATGCTCCACTTGCTTTTCTTCTTCTTGATCTCATACTTCTCATCATCAAGCTCGACCGGAGGAGACCATCCTTCTTCAACAGCTGTCCATGCGCTTTCATCAAGGAATTTGATGAACGCCCTCATCCTTGCATTCCAATATGGGTAGTTGGAACCGTTGAGTAAACGTGGTCGGGTCACCGATGCTCCTTCTCTTGCCGCTATCTTCAGAACTTCTTGCTTGGATCTCGCCGGCCTTGACACCAAAGCACACACTGACGACCAACACTCTGATACCACTTGATGGTTCCGGTGGGGGTGTGATGTGTTAAGTTCACTAAAAAAAACTCACTCAAAGATTAAACACTCACACACAATCAAAGCAAGATAAAGGAGACAAGCAAATTGGTAACCCAGTTCGGCACAACCTTGCCTACATCTGGGGGGGCCAGGCCCGGAGAAACAATCCACTAAAAGAGGTATAGGAACAAGGAGTACAACACTCACTCACTCTCTCAATACAAAGAATATCCTCTCAAGATTGCCCGACGGCTATACACTCAACTCTCACCGAAGAGTCTCTCACTTGTTGGCTCCATGCTAAATCTTCAAGCAGGATCTCTTATATAGACGCACTGACATCTACAAAGTTACCTTTTTTAGAATTCTCCGCGGCTTCCTAACTTGGACACCTTCCAAAATTAGATGTTGCAACACCCAGTTGCAACATGGCCCACCTTACTGAACATGACTGAGTTCTAGCCAGATGCACCCGAATCTGCGACCTTCAACCTCCCGGTTCCTTCAGTCCGCCTCGTAGCAGTGGACTCGACACGAGCTCCTCCTGCCTGCAGCTGCTTCTTTCCTCACGTCACTTCAGAAGGTCTCCCTCTTTCGAGGGACGTGCCCACCAAGGCACACGTGACCATCCAACCGAACATAGCCACCGAAGATCTCCCGATCTTCCGTTCCAAACTTGGCCCAAGTTTGGTCTTCCAAATGATCTTTGTTTGACTCATGGAAATATTGTTACTAAACTTGATCTTGTCTTCATCCAAATTTAGCCTTCAATATCTTTAAGTATGATCTTTAATCATCCATGCTTGGATCTTCAAATCTCTAATCATATCTTATGCAATCTTCAATCAATCTCCTCATATGACTAGTCTCCATGAATAGTTCCGCCCATAGATAGCTCTTGAATCTTCCTTCAATATAATAATGCTAAATATGGTCTTGATGATCTCCTTGGTATATCTTTACCTTATTTAGTTTGTGTGTTCAAATAGCTTCACACCAAACTAAATCATTGTGTCTTCAAATAGCTTCATACCAAAGTTTTACTTGTGTCTTCTAATAGCTTCAAATAATCTTCATGATCTTGAACTCTTGCCAATAATAGAATATTTGTCTCTCTTCAAATAGATCTTTCTAAAAAGGAGCTCTATCAAAGATATGAATTATCATCCCGGATCTTACCAAGGATAGATAATCATATCTAAAATAAAACTTGCCTTTCTAGAAAAGATCCTATAGTCTTGATGCACTTTCCAAAAATAGTTTATCATCACATGATTGTATTGAGAGAAATATCTATTAAATCTAGATCTTAATCAAATCTCCATCTTGATCTCCATTAAATCTCTACCTTGATCTTCATGATAACATCCTTTGCCATATCATCATCCTAGTCATCTTTTCCTTTGATGAGTCACCACATGCCACATCATCATCCTCTTGCCATGACACCACCTGGCTTGTCATATAATGCCAATCCACGGCATCAGACTTAACATAATCAAGTAACTTACTACTAGTTTAAACAAAATAAATCATTTTGGAGACTACTTGTTGAGACCACTTGCCTCCGAAAAAAACTCTATTTTTAATGTATAGAACAAACAACTATTTGTATTTGCAACATTTGCAAAGTATCTTTACATTTATCTAACGTATTAGCTCTTTATTTTGTCAAGACAAAAATTAGTTATCATATGTAATATTTGTTAAGATTAAAATTAATAAAATATAGGGGTTCACTTAATTGAGATCTAAAATTGGAAGTATCATGAAACCCTAAAATTCATAATCCATCAAGAATCAACAGAATAAACAATTAAATATCACTTTTCCAGTCTGAAAGACTCTCATTTTCTCTGATGGGGATGGAGAAAATCTCTTTGGAAAACTTCACGTGTGAATCAGGGACCACAACCCTTTTAGTAATCTTTTTAATTGTACTTTATTCAATTTTGTCCCTTATCAAATTAAAAATTATATATAGTCTCTACACATAAATCCCATAATAATTATATTCCTAAACCCAAAAATAAAAAACTTAATTAGATCACTTTAACTGTGGTTAAAATAAAAATAGCAAATACACATCTAATTTACATATGTGACCCTGTTAAATTGGAAACTTTCCAACAATATTGTCCTCATTGTTGTGCCTATATATTATGAAGTTCAACCAAACAAAAATCATATAATAATTATAAATCTCTTTCAAAAGATATGCTAAAGTTATATATGGACCTTTTCTCTAGCACATGTAAGTATGCAATACAGTGGAAATTGAAAACCTAAAATTTACATCATCTCAAGTCAAAATTATTTGCATATAATTGTAACAGAGATGGTTAGAGTATTTTTTATTCTTTTTAAACCTCTTACTTTTATAATACATATTACGGATCTAAAGTTGTGGGGATTTGGTTTTTATAATAAATTATAATGTTTGGTGCTTGCATTGCTTGATGTGGCCATCTAACTATTCACCACAATCTGTTTTTTGTTTTGATCTATTGTATTAGTATTTTTGAACGGTAGGTTTGATTTAGAAAGGAGCAAAATCAGTTTGCCAGGTTTCTCCCTTTCATGATTTCAGAAATTTTATATATGGAAATTAGGATTTTCGAAGGAAGGTTTGTTAAAGTAGTGTCATCAAAAGAAGGTTTTGTTGTTACTAGACTAAGGGTGCATTTGGGTCAGAAGCAGTCCACTGAAGTGATGGAAGTCTTGAAGTGCCACTTCAGTTGAAGTAAAAGTTTTAGTTTAAAGCCTTCAGTTCCATGTGTTTGGTTGAGAGGGAAAATGTCAAATCATTAACCACTTTCTTGTTTGGTTAGTGGAAGTAAAATTTAAAAAATAATGGATATGAAGCTCTATTCACCCCTTCATGATGAGGTGAGATTACCTTTTGTTAGGTGGAGTTTATAATTATTTAACATGATAAATTTTTAAAAATATTTTTTTTATAAACATTGAAAAATAAACAAGAAAATATAATTAATTAATTAAAAAGAAATAGTAAAAGATAAAAATAAAAGATAAAAAAGATAAAAAACAATAAAAGACAAAAAAATTAAAAATTAAAGATGAAAGAAGTATAAAAAGTAAAATACAATTAAAAAACTAAAATATAAAAAGAACAAAAAGAATAAAAGAGTAAATAAATAAATAAATAAATAAATTTGGCTGATTTTAATTACCCACCTGAAACCATGTGGCCGAAGTAACACACCGAAGTTCCACTTCAGCAAAATTTCCCCAAAGTTAACAAGAGAAGTGAAAAGTTTTGGAACTGGTCACTTCCACACTTCGGCCTCTACTTCAGTAAACCAAATAAGTGGAAGTGTCACATCAGTTTTAACTTCAATCATTTCGTTCTCTACTTTGGCTAACCAAACATGCTCTAAGCATGAGTTCATTCCATTCCTTTTGAACTTTTGGCGTACTATTTATGGTAGAGGTAGGGATCAATATGTTGTAGAATTTTGGTGTTTATCATATCTCGAAAGTGGTTTGGACTTAGTAATCAAAATATGATTTGAGATTTAATATCAAGTTATTTTTGAATTTTGATTTATGAATTATCTATATTTTTGAACTCGGTGTCGATAGTTATCAATAAAAAGGCACAATTAAGTGGGGGATTTATGCTTTGCCTGAGAATTTCATATTATATGACACACCCCTTGCGTGTGTACCGTAAGTGCACGGGTTATCAAAGTAATAAAATACCCTGGTGAGTGGGTAGTCGTATCCAGAGAGAATAGTTGTTAGGAAGAAAATAGTGATGCTATTTAGCTAAAGAGTGAAGCAATTTGTGAGTGAGTGAATAATATCAACGCAAATAAAAGGAAAGAAAAGAAAGGAAAGCACAATAAGGATAAGGAGTGGCAATTGATAAGAAAATGGGGTACCTAGACATTGCTCACCCTAGGACTATTGTTTTCAGTGCAAGCTACTAATTATGCCTCCTAATTGAAGTTTAACTAGTCATGGAAATCCAAAGACACATAGTCCCAAATATAAGGTCAACCATGATTAACCCTTACACTATACCCCGGCGGAAAAGGATGTTCTCAACGCCTCACACTGTGCGGGGTTGCAAGAAACTCTAGGGACTCCAAGTGATAAACCCTATTCCCTAGTATAGATCTAACCCTTTGGTCAAAGCGATATACCCCTAGCCATAATTAAGCCACAACACTAAGGATTACTCCAACACTTCACTCTTTTGCTTGCGCAACTAAGCCCCGAATGGAGTTTGCCTCATAAAACTTCACTCTATCATGACTACAAAGAACTCTTGAAACATGGAAATAGGATAAATCACATCGGAAGGGAAAGGGGACGTCATGCTACCTCTCGACTCACCCTCTCTACCCTCTCCAACCTTGCCTTTATCTAACCCTAATGGAGTGTCACTCATCCACAAGGATTACCAAGATAGATTCTTAACCCTAGTGTCACTCTAAGGGAAAATCAATATAACAAGTATTCAAAGTTGAAACTCAATTAAAACATCAATTAAAGAAACAAAATACGCGTCAATGAAACAAAATCATCCCAAGGTTTATAATTCCTAGCACCCACTAGGGGTTTAGCTCTCTATGGAGCAATACACAATCAATAATGAAATCGAAAGTAAAAGCATGCTATCCATAGATAAAACCACCTTGTAGTCCGTATCGATGGTCTTGTGGAGCCGCCTCGTCTTCTCCAAAGGTTCTCTTGTCAAGCCTAGGGCACACCTCATCGAATCAATGCCGATGAAAGCTCCCCCAATAACTCTCTTCTAAAGGAACTCATTGTCGAAGACCGTAGAACCGCTTTAAAAACCTAGTCAAAACCTCTCCAAACCCTAGCCATGAGCGCCTTGAAATATGAGCAAAAGATAGGGAAAAGACTCTTTAAAACTCCTCAAAGCGCAGTATTTATAGGGGCTAGAATTAGGCATCCACACAGGCGTATGGAAATTACCACACTGCCGTGTGGATTTTCAAAAATCGATTTTCTCCGAGCTGTGAATAGTAACTACTACAGTGATTTTGCTATAGTAAACTGCTACATTACTTCACCAAAATGCTCCCGGATCTACTCTTTTCATCGAGGCCACATGAATGGGTACACATCCATGCGGTAGATCGTGTCATGCCTTCAATGAAAATCAAATTGATGGAGCTCTTTCTACTATTGCACAAGTCAGAACAAATTAGTGTGACTGCCTTTGTTCCCCTCCACTTTGTGTATTCTCTTGAACACAATGGAGGTTGGCACACACCCATATGTCTTTGAGCACAACATGCGTCTTCACCTTTATTAGATCCAAGAATTTCATCACAATCACGACCACAATCTACTTTTGCTTTTTTTCATCCAACTTTGTCTTCACAACCCTACATGCACAAAAGAACACAAATACACACGAATATGCGATATAATTTGACAAAAGTGATGCTCAATGTAAGAAAAGAATACTTCGTATTACTTAAACGCAAGCACTTATCATTATACAGAAGGGAGAATACCATAGCAGGCAAAGGTTGGTTTGCGAAGATTGTGCTCTATTTGCTATCATGGATTTCATATTTGTTGATGTGCTACTAATAATTAGGTTTGGATACTATTATGGTCTTGTTGCTAGAAACCATCACTTTACTCTTGATTCTTATAATCTCTTGCCTTCGAATTGGTTTGTATATTTTTGACTAATTTTTTTTTTTATATTTCACAGATGTTAATTGGACAGATTCCTGCTTCCAATTACTTGTATTCTATTAAGCTTGGTCCATAAGCTGCTTTTGGTTTATCTAATTTAGTCAAAGAATCCATCACACATTTTGGGATGGTGGTATTGTCCAATCTTTGGGCAAGAGGCTTTTAGTTCTACTCATATGATTTTAATATTACTCATTGCTCTTTGGAGACAATATTATATGTATCACTAATAATTTTTTTCATTGCACATGTTCAATTTTGCTTTATAATTGGTCCAGTTTGTGAAGAATGCATCTTTTATAATTTGGGTGTTGCTTGAGCTTGGTATCTTCTAAATTGGGGTTTTAATTCCTATAGTACAATATTGTATCTTCCAACCAATTGATCTAAAATATTTGATTTTCTTTTTTCTAGGAAGCAAGAATTGGTTGCCAATGGATGGTGCTTGTCTTTCTAATGAACATTCTTTATACATTGGCTACTTTTAATATCAATTGAAGGATTATTGTTACTTCATGATTATTGTTATCACTAAATCAAAAGTGGTAGAACTTAAGCAGAGGGTTTCTCATTAATAATTCTAGAGGGGTTTCATATCACCATGCAAAACATGCAATGAAAAAACAAAACATGGATTTATTACACTAAATTGTTTTTGTATTGTGTTCTATTCATTGTTCTTATTTTTTAATTCTAGATGTCTATCTACAAAAATCATCCTAGAGCTAGCTCACTGTCAGAATTTCCAAGTTTCTTGTCTCTAAACATGGTGTCATCCAAAAAAAGGTTTCATGTGATTGCACAAAACATTCTTTTATTTCAACAAAGTTTCTTTGTTTTAAGATTTATATATTATCAGTTTCCTTAACTCTTATTGACGTTGTGAGTTAGTTTGTGCTATGATAGAATTCAAGGGTTTCATATCTCCAAAGCTTAGGACCTTCCAAAAGGAAGTTTCTTATCTCTAGAATTTGAATACCTTCCAACCTTCTATTTTATGTAACTTACTAGTAGTGTTTTTAGTCAATCTTTATAGTCATCATTTAGTTCTTTGAATTTTTGATGAAATTCTCTTTAGTATGTTATTTTTTGTATGTTTGAACTTCAAGTTTGTAGCTATCAATATTGAAGAAAGTAGTTGGACTTGCCCTTTAGTAGATAGTTTCATATTGATATGTTTCTAAAGGTGTGCTATTCCTATTTAGGATTCTTTCATGGTTGGGAGACGCCTCCAACGTTAGTGTTCTTCTAGGGTGGAAAGTTTAGTTTTGAGTGAATGTGGTTGTGGAAATATTTTTTCCCTAATTTTAATTATTTATTTCTCTATTATATTAAATCGCTGTGTGGATATATTTACTTGATTTCAAATGTTTGGAAGCAATGGTTGTTTTGCTAATTCAATTGATATTTTTTATTTGATAAATAGGCTTTTCTTTTTAGTTCTTAAATGGATTTTCAAACTTGTCTAGTACAGAGTTATAGGCATGATTTTAGATAGAAAGAGGGTCTCTTATGCAGCTATAGAGTGTAATAGTGTGTTGGTAATATTCTCATTTTATTAAATATATAACTATTGATACTCTTTTTATCATTCAATTTGTTGCAACTGTAAGTACATGATAAGTGCTTCTGTATTAGCAATATGAATTCTTTTTTTACATTGATCATTACTTTTCTTTTGTGCATGATAAATGTGTATTTGTGTTCTTTTGTGCATGAAGGGTTGATGAAATCTTACAGTGAACAAACATGAAGACACAAGTTGTGCTCAAAGACATGTGAGTGTGTGCCAACCTCTATTGTGCTCAAGTAAATACATAATTTGGAGGGGCACAAAGGTAGTCACACTCATGTGTTCCAACTTGTGTAATACTAGCAAAGATCTTGGTCAATGTGATTTTATTGAAGACGCAATGTGATCTACCACATGGATGTGTGGCATCATGTGGCCTCGATGAAAAAGTGAGGATTCGGGAGTATTTTGGTGAAGTACCATAGCAGAATGTTGTAGCAAATCACTGTAACAAATTACTACAATCAGTTACTGTTCACAACTCGCAAGAAATCGACTTCAGTAAATTCACATGAGTGTGTGGAAATTCCATACCGTCGTGTGGATGCCCGATTCCAGCCCCTATAAAAACTGTGATTTCAGACGTTTTAAAAGATCTTTTTCTCATCTTTTTCCCATCTTTGGAGGTGCTCACGGCTAGGGTTTGGAGAGGCTTTGGCTAGGTTTTCGGAGTGGTTCTATGGCCTTCGACACCGCGTTCCTTTGGAAGATAGTTATTGTGGGATCTTTTGTTGGCATCGATTTGGCTAGGTGTGCCCTAGGCATGACGAGGGAATCCCTTGGAGAAGACGAGGCTACTACACAAGACCATCGACACGGAATATGAGGGCATTTTACTTATGGATTGCATGTTTTTACATTCGATTTCATTGTTGATTGTATCTTGCTCCATGGAGAGCTAAACCCCTAGTGGGCGCTTTGGACTTGTAAACCCTAGGATGGTTTTGTTTCATTAATATTTTATTATGTTTCTTTAATTGATGTTTTAATTGAGTTCCAATCTTGAATGCTTGTTGAATTGATTTTTCCTTAGAGTGACACTAGGGTTGAGAATATATATTGGTAATCCTTGTGAGTGCGTGACAATTCATTAGGGTCTAGACAAAGCTAGATTGGAGAGGGTCGAGAGGGTGAGTTGAGAGCTAGTGAAACGTCCCCTTTCCTTTCCGGTGTGATTTATCCTACCTCCACGTTCCACGACTTTTTTGCGGTCACAATAGAGTAAAGTACTAAGAGACGAACTCCGCTGAAGCTTTGTTGTGCAAGCAACAAAGTGAAGCGTTGAAGTAATCCTTAGTGCTGGGGATTAATTATGAATAGGGATCTTTCGCCTGGACCAAAGGGTTAGATCTATATTACGGGAATAGGGTTTATCAGTTAGAGTCCCTAGAGCTTTAAGAAACTTTACACATTGTGAGGCGTCGAGAGTATTCCTTTCCGCCGGGGAATAGTATAGGGTTAGTCATGGTTAACCTTAGGTTTAGGACCATGTGTTTTAGGATTTCCATGACTCATTAGTCTTGGACTTGAAACAATAGTCCTAGGGTGAGCAATATCCGAGTGCCCCATCTTCTATCGATTGCCTCTCCTATTATTCTCTTGCATCTTTTTCTCAATTTCTTTACTTCTTTTTGCATTAATATTTCTTCACCATAATTAAATAGAAATTCTTGTGTTTTGAAGCACTATTCCCTATGGATACGACTACCCATTCACCAGGGTACTTTTTTTACTCGACAACTCATGCACTTGCGATACACACACGCAAGGGGTGTGTCAGTACAATAATGTGCAGATGATAATTTAATCTCAAGTATGTTTATCAATTTACTAGTGCTAATGTTTTACCTTAATTTTGTAGTCCATTATGTCAGAAGTCGGTTCACAGAACATGTTCTTATGTCACTCTCCTGGAAAATGGGTTTTGGTTCTCTAAAGAAAACATTATCTCATCACAGATGGCTTTTTGTTCTCTATGTAGATGTACTTGTTGGCTTTGATTTGAGATGCCCAGGAATAACGGTTTGTGTTGTGGTTGGATTAAATTTTTTTGATTTTATAAATTAGTTTGGGCATTATTGTTGTAGCTTTTATTGAGTGATCTTAATATTTTAGATTAAAAGGGGCTCACATACTAATGTAAAACCATATGAGGTCGGACATATTGGATCTATTCTTTTTGTTGATGGAATAGTTACATCTATTGTATGTATATCTCATAGCATTTTCTGATAAGTTTCTTTTCATGGGAAGAGCAATTGTTGTTATAAACCTTATTTAGTTTAGCTATCTGAAGTTAAGAATATTTATTCTTGTGAACTTATTATTACCAATGCTAAATCAAACATTTTCATGTGTCCTGTATAAGGAGGGGATTAGTATTTTACGAAATGAGAAATTTTGATCTTATTTGAAGTTTGGACTCGGCCTAGTTTTTCTATTGTGCACAATTGATTATTAGTTGTGTTTTGTTCAATCTGAGTGGTTGTTTGTGTCTATGAATAGTTTGTTGATATTATTTTGTGTTTCTCTTGAAGTAGTTTAGTCTGTTAGTAGATATAAGGGCTTGGTTGTAGATCAAAGTGTAGTGCTTTGGTTAATAGGATTATTAGCTTTTTGTTTTGTTTTTTTTTATTACTTATGTTCATTTATATCTTATGATTATGTCATCATGTGTTATCTTATAAAGGGCCTTTACTTTGCTCATTAATTTCTTGTAATAATGACATTCTATGCTATTATCTTCTGAAGGGCCTACTACAATTCAATTTTAGCTATTATGTCACATCCAAGTTATTTTTTATTTTGATCTACTTATTGTGAACAATTGAACTTTAGGATTTTGCTACCAAAGGATTCAGAAGTTTGTTGTGTTGATGGATCTTGTGCTTTCTCAGAATTTGCAGGTTTTCTTTTTACCATGTAAGTATTGTTTTAAGAGAGTTTGTATTATGCTATTTAGAACATAACTGAAATTATTTATGTGAACTTCATAAGGTGGTTGATGGATTTTGACTTTTTCAGGCTTGGATTTCTTTGTGTTTGACCCACTATTCACTAAGGGACACCATTAAAAGAATTGTTTTTGTTTTTGGATTTATTTTTGTATTATGAACTTCAGATGAGCTGGTGCTCTATCAAAATTTGTCAATTTTGAGTCTTCTTCAGAGCAGTTGTCCTTTCAATTTTTGTTAATATTTATTGTTGACTGTATATGGCTGTGCAAGTAGGTTTCCTTTTTTTAAAGTATTTGAATCATTAATTGCTTTTTGTTTTATTTTTATTCATTGAATCCTTAATTTCTTGATTTATCTTTTGGCATATTCAATTGGATGAAGTTAATATAGCTGATATCATAGTTAGATAGATGATTTTGATTTGATCAATTACAGCCTGTGCTCATTGTTCTTAAATGATTTTTGTAGCTTCTATTGGATGTTGGGGGTTATTTTTAGGATTTATTTTATACAAATGGTGTCTAAAACCATATGTTTGTTTGATTTGATTTTGTATTTTGCATAATACATTATTATCATAAGCCTTTATGGATTATGAAAATTGGGGACAAGTGATATTTTTTTTTAGTGCATTGATAATTTCATGATTGGAATTACTTTTATGAAATCATTAATATCGTTATTGATTCTTGCATCTTCCACTTTTGAGTCCTTATTTCTTTCTTCCCATGCTCATAATGGGATGATTTGTTTCTCTAGAAAAAGTTTGTCTTTGATGTGTTATTAAAATGACCTAATCAGAATACGATTCAACTTGGTGTGTTGTGGATGATGTCTACTTGTGTGCCATGTCATAGATTAAGGTTTGTTATCTTTTGAAAGTGGATTATTGACACATTAATTCATATGCTTGTTACGCAAGTGCACGGTTGTCGAAGTAATAAAAATACCTAGTGAGTTGGGCAGTCGAATCCACAGTGAACGGAAGTATTAGTAGTAACCACTTCTCAGTTATCTATTCAAAATCAAGATTGTGATGAAATAAACTTAATTGTAAGAATTTGAATAAGCAAGCAAAGCAAAAGTTGAAAACAAGGGAGATCTCAATCAATAAAGATGAGGTACCGGTTCAATGCTCCACCTAAGATCAAACATGAAACACAAGACTTACTAAATGTTTCTAAACCAAGTTAGATAAGTTGAGGTAATCCAAGAACAATCAGTCCCTGCCTCCAAGCCACCGATACTAGTCCCCTACGAGGTCCGATGGACAAATCAATTAATCTCAACACCTCACACCACATATGACCGTAATAAACTTTAGGGATACCTAGGAGTGCAACCGATTCCTAAAAGTAGATCTAACACTACTTCTAGGTGAAAGATCCGTAACCCCCAATAAAGTCCCGGCGAAGAAATCTCTCAATCTCACGCCTCACACCAAATATGGTTGCATAACGCTTAGAGAATATAGAGATAGGAAACACTCATCGGAGGAGAAAGGGGACACTCAACTATCTCATGACTCACCCTCTTAACCCTCTTCAATCTTGGAGTTCTAACCCTAATGGAGACCTCTCTCCCTCCAAGGCAACAAATCATGTATTACTAATCAATCACAAGAATCAATATGACATGCAAGTAATGAGAAAACAAGATTAAAACTCAAATAAAATCTGATTTAATAGAAAACATAAAGTAAATCAATACAAAGATATGATCCTAGAGTTCACATGGCCAAATACCTACTAGGGTTTAACCCTCCACGGGGAAAATTACCAAGCAAAGAATAATGCAATGAAAAACAATGTAAACCATGGAATAAAATCCCCTTGAATTCGTGATGATGCCTTGATGGGTCACTCAACATCTTGAAGGATTCCTCTCTAAAGCTAGGTTACCGAAGGCTCCCTCGATGCTATGACGGAGAAAAAAACTATCAAAGTTGGTGAAGAATGCCGCTAAATTCGTCAAAGACCTCCACTTGAAACCCTAGCCGCTTTGCCTTCAAACACTAGCAAAGAGTCCCCCAAGAATAGAGCAGAAAGGCTATTTATAGTCAAAAACCACATCTGTCACATGCTTCCACGCGACTGTGTGAGCTGCAAAAATTCTCATGCGATTGTTTGGAATTTTCACACGGTGGCTTAAACAGTATCTTACTATAATACCATTCATAAACGCGGCTCAAAAACTCTTCTTTTGAGGCCACATGGTCAGGCACATGTCCACGTGGTAAGTTATGAAGCTTTTGTCATTGAATCATCATTGGGAAGCTCTTGCATTTTTCACATAAGTATGGACATGGAAATATGATTGCTTTTGTGCCCTTCCAACTCATAAATTGGCTTGAATTCTCTTGGAAGTTGTCACACACCTCCATGTACATCAAATCCTCTTGTGTCTCAATCCTTATGTTGTATAAAAACTCCCAAAATGTGTCTTCATAATCTATCTTTGCTTCTTTTCATTCCTTTAAGGCATTCACAACCAAATTGAACAAAAGAATACCAAATAAACTATATGAGACATAAACTATAGTAAAAATGATGCTCACTACATGTAAAACATATAGAAAAATAAGTCTACCCAAGCACTTATCAATTATGTATTAGTGATTAAAGTATAATTTTAACTCCAAGCAGAGTTGATCTATTTATTTGTTATCATTTTGATCTTTTGCTATAGATCGTGTGTTCCATTAATATTGTCAAAATGGTTCTGGTTGCATAACAATTTCAATTAATTAATTTATTTGAATAGATTTATTATTGATCTATGATATTTGTACCTTATGAATTAAGGCTTATTTTGGATAATTGTTTCAGCTTGTCCTTGACTTGTGTTGCCGTTGTAGAGAATTAATATTCAAGAATTTGATTTTGAGGGCCAATTAAAAAATTACCATAGAAGAGGATGATTCTTCTGTGGAGTTTGTACTTGATTGAGCTTTCTAGGAACTTAGGAGGCTTGGTATCTTGATTATTTATTTATTTATTTATTTGTGAGTTATTGTAGTATATTACCTGGGATTAAAAGTTTGCAAGTTTGATTTTGTTATAAATAAGCTACAGTTTGTTGGATGTGGGCAAGATAATGGGCCCACATGTTTACTAATAAATGCCTAAATGAATATATTTTATATGTATACTTTATGTATTATTCATGTATTTTTGATGAATTGATGCCGTTTTAAGGTTTAATTGGATTCATTCATGTTACAGGCCTCGAAGAAGCCTAGGTGAGCTCAATGACGCAATTGAGAAAAAAATTGGCACTAAAAACGACATTTTAGTGCCCAATACTATAGCAACACTGTTGTAGCTAGTACTGTAGTACGAAGAATTAGAGAAATGTCAAAGTCTCAGGTTTTGTTGATGGGCAACATGATGGTCGTGAAGATGCCTATAACCAGTTGAAAAATTTCTAGCTTTACTGTAGCAGTTTACTGAAGCATTTTATTGTAGCGCTTTATAGAAATTTAACAAAAATCTCAAGGCTCTCACTGGCATCCTCATGCCCATGAACCAGACCATGAAGCCATCCTGAGAGGAGTTTAACAGAGAGTTTTAGGGTATTCTTTGCTATTCATCATCCCTTTCCTTGAACATCTCAATGCCACACCTTAGATCCAAGGTGAAAGAAGGCTATTGAAGACATTTTTGTGGAGGAAATCGACAGGAGAAGCATAATCCAGGTAGATCTACCCTTGATCCTACTTGTAGAAGCTTGGAGATGACGAGGGAAGCCACCTCCATTATAGCATTCGTGGAACCTTTCTACGAGATCCAAAGGATCACTCAACTTATAATCTTCAATGGAGTCTAGTTTATGATTATTTTAGTTGTTTTCATCATGTTGAACGTTGTATTTGTTTGTATGGATGCCGGTGAACCTTGGGGTGAACTTGCTTGTATGAATGCTTAGTTTGCTTTATATACATATGGTTTGATTTTGTGGTTTGAAATTTGTATTCTTTGATGTTTTGAATTATATGAGAACTCTGTAGTTCAATTCCTATGTTGTACTTGGATGCGCGGGATGCACCCTTATATTAGACTCACTTAGCTTAGAAGGGATACATGCACCAATACACTGAGGGATTCGAGTATTTGGTACCCCTCCAACTATTAAGAGTGAACCTAGACATGTGTTGAACCCTAATTAGAGAATTCCCTGTCCGCAATGCAATCATAGGAGGATTTGGTCGCAAGAAATTTGAGCCAATACTCGTATGGGATTAGGGGTAGTCACCAAGGGATTCGAGATTACCTACTTTAGTAATCTCTTGGTCTAAAATCACCATTGCTTTGCAAAACTATTATTCTTCTAGCATTAGTATCCCAAAAGGAATCCGCATCTGTGACCATTCTTTCCTCTAAATATCCCACTCATTCATCCTAGTATGTAGAGTTCTTACTTTAGTTGTTTTCTTTAACCTTTTTTTAAGTAGTTAGAACACTAGCACTCAAACTTGTAGGCTAAGCAACGAGTGAAAAAGATGTAAGGATAGCTCTTTCGCCTTGAGGAATATGACCCTTGTGTCACACATAAGGTATTACTTGATAATCATGTGCACTTGTGGGAGATCACAATCATTTACTCTTAAACCTAATGCCTCTAATTAGTAGTTGATTTCCAACGGATATAATACTATCCGTTGATTAGCCCCTTTAAATTTATACCTTGTGAGAATTTTTTCAACCACTAGTGACTTTACTTCATCATTTTGTGGAACCCTAACTGAGATACACATATTGTTGATCATCTTCCACCATCATCTCTTCCAAGTTGTGAGCCTTCAGTTTTCTCATCATCTCATTTTCACTCTCTGATCTTTGCTTAGTCTGTCGTCGCTTGAGCTTGGTGTTGCCGTATTCGGAAACCTCATCGCCAAACGTGCTAGGCAAGAAGTTGATCTATCATGGGGTAAGTGTATCCTAACGCTTGGAGTGAGGATATATTCCTACAGTATAGCATTTCTATAAGTTAAATTCCTACAAGATAATTTTTATAAGTTCATGTAAGCAATTACATTACATTTCTGCAATTTATTTCAGCATTTGAAACTCTAAAAATCTGAAAATTTCTTGTGTCACATTAGTAGACCTTAAACATGATTAATGTATACTACACACAAATGGATTTGACAATAAGGTTAACTTAGGAGGTGGAAACATCAGGCAGAATTTTGGTTATACACCTTAGGATTATACTCATCCTTTACTTTATTCCCTAATTCTGATTCCACTTATCTTGATCCTAGAGGACTTATTCGATTATCTATCTCGACTATAGATCAAATCTCTAACTCCTAAGCTCCTAGTGGAACTCCTAAAGAGATCGATTTCCACTATCACTATAGAATTATTACCATTTTTTCTGACTGGCTATATGATGAATACTTTGAGTATAAGACTAGTAAGGATATATGGTGTACCCTAGAAAAGGAGTATGTCCTTAACAATAGAACTAGGATTAGCCACCTATGCATAGAGTTTGAGAACTACAAGATGGTAGATGGGTTAGATATGGGATCATAGCTTTCAGGACTATCTTAGTGCCATAGAGAAATGTGGTACCTTGTTCAATGAGAACCATATTATGTCAATTCTCTTAAACAACCTACCATCTTTTTGGTCAGGTTTTACAAATGGACTTAGGCATATGATTGATTCCTTGGACCTTGTAGGAATTTACAATACCATTAGAATTGAGGAAACTAACCGATTCATCTCTAAGGGTGTAGATTCCCATAAGGATTGGGTTTATCTAACTAAACATGGTGGTAGATCTAACAATTCTAAGAGTTCTAGGAGTTCCCACTCTTCTGATAAAGGTCACCAGTTCTATCCTAAAGGGAAACCCTTTAAAGCCAAGGGCAAGCCAACCCACTCACATCCTCAAAACTTTCAGCAATCCAAATCTTCTACTCCTAAACCTTTGAGAAAAGTCCTAACACTATTTTGTTTGTAGTAGGATAAACTATGTTGGTCATGATTACTTCTTCCTCAAGACTGAACCTATCAAGAAGAACTTTGGTCCACCTAAACCGCAAGTAAATGTACTTGAGATAGATGAACCCTCCTCTGGGACTTTCGTTAGGTCAATTTTCTTCATTCCTTCTGTTAATTTGACTTGTCAAAACCTAGAGTGGTTTCTTGATTCTGGTGCTAACATCCACATTGTGCTAAACATTTTTAGTTCTTCACTTATCAGGTCCCAAGTGGAGGATTTGTGACTCTTGGAAACAAATCAATAGCACAAATTTTAGGGAGAGGACGGATTGAATTGAAGATGACTTCTGGAAAAGTTCTTACCCTATTATACATTCAGCATGTACTAATATTAGGAAAATTTTGGTCAACGGTTGCCATTTGATTTAGTCTGGTTATAAGATTGTGCTTAAGTCAGTCTACCTTGTAATCTCTATCATTAATATGTGACAACGCCCCTTGCGTATGACCCGCAAGTTCATGGGTTTGTCGAGTAATAAATCCCAGGTAAGTGGGGTATCGTATCCACAGGGAGTAGGGTATAAAAACACTTAAGCTTCTACTTAACCAAGTGGAGATGTGACAATGATTTTGTCGATAAGATGTAATGTAAACAAGAATAAAAGAAACAAGAAAGAGAGGCACAAATAAGTGAAAGGAAAGGCAATCGATATACGTGGGATACTCGGATATTATTCCGCCTTGGACTATCGCCTCAAGTGCAAGACCAACTATTATGCTTTCTAACTAATGCATTAATGAGTCGTGGGCATCCTAAGATACACGGTCCCAAACCTAAGGTCAACCGTGCCCAACTCTACACTATGCCCCGATGGAGAAATCTATCAATCTCAACATCTCACACGGTGCAAAGTTGCAAGAAGCTCTAGGGATTCCAAGTGATAAACCCTCTTCCTATATGTAGACCTAACCCTTTGCTCCAGGTGAAAGGCCCCTAGTCACAATTAAACCCTAGACACTAAAGTTCACTTCAACGCTTCACTCTATCGATTACGCAACTAAGCCACAGCGGAGTTCATCCTCTAGTGCTTCACTCTATTGTAACAACAAAGAACTCGAGGAAATGGAGGTAGGATAAATCACGTCGAAGGTAAAAGGGAAAGCTCCGCTACCTCTTGACTTACCCTCTCAACCCTCTCCAATCTAGCTTTGTCTAACCATTGTGGTGTGTCACTCACGCACAATGGCTACCAATGCAAACTCTCAACCCTAGTGTCAGTTTAAGGGAGTATTCAATCAATCAAGCATTCAAGATTGGAACTCAATTAAAGCATCAATAAAGGAAAGTATAATAAAAAGTTTGATGAAACAAATACATCCTAGGGTTCACAAATCCAAGTACCCACTAAGAGGTTTAGCTCTCCATGGAGCTAGATACAATCAATAACAAAATCGAAAGTAAAAACAAGTAATGAATAGAAAAACCCATTCGGTATTTGTGTTGATGGTCTTGTGGAGTAGGGCACACTTTGCCTGATCAATGCCGACGAAATTTCCCGAATAATCTTTATTCAAGTGGAGCATGGTGTCAAAGCCATAGAACCACTCCAAAGACGTGCTAAAAGCCCCTCAAAACCCTAGCTAACAGCCTCTCAAAAGATGGAGAAAAGTTGGAGAGAAAGATAAAAGATGCCCCTGTGGATTTTCCTAACGGCTTAAATAAGGCTGGAATCGGGCATCCACAAGGCCTTGTGGATTTTCCACATGCCCCAGTGGAATTTCCACAAGGGCGTGGGGAATTTCCACACGCCCATGTGGACTTTCTGGAAAACTTGGTTTTCGGCTGGCTGTGAATAGTACCTGCTACAGTAATTTCTTGCATTGTTTTGCTACAGTACCCCACGCTTAAGCTTTTGCTTGTCCTCAAGCAAAAATAAAACATTGAAGCATAGAAGAAGGAAATATTGGAAGTGCTTGGCCTTAGGTTCACAATAACATGCAAAGAGAGCATTCTACAAGTAAGGGAAATTTCAACATCAAATACTAAAAATCAATGCTCTAGCTCAAAACTTGAATAAAAAAGGACAACAAACTCAAAATCGTGTAAGTGTGTGTGAACTCACTCAATTCAACCCAAGGTATACTCCTCAAAGATAAAAGTATAAGGGACTTATTTATCTACCAAACACAACAAAAATTACAAAGATGGTAGTAGCTTCACACATCCTCTAAGGTAGCCCTTTTCGAAGCGGCCGCTAAGGTTCTTTCACACTTTCGAGGTGGTAGCTCTTTCTACCGGGGTGGTAGCTTTCACTCATCCCATGAGATAGCTCTTTATCTCATTAGGGCATAACTAGTATCTGACTTATGGGAGTAGCTTCATACATCATAAGTGGTAGCTCTTTCCACCTAACATGCGCAACTAAACAATAAATCTATTTTGTTCCTTCTTTTTCCTTTTTTTTCTAGCAAAATTAACAAAAGAAATAACACTAACTAATCCCTCTAACATCAAACTTTTGTTTCCAAAAGAGTTTAATGAGTGAGTGGTGCAACAAGTATCATTCGGGCAAAAATTCCTAGAAATTCAAGAAAAACTAGAACATGAAAACATTCAATGTTAAAAATTCACCTAAACTCAAGAATACAATCATTGTAACTAAGGTGAACCGCCATTGGCTATGCGAGTATATATGTCAATCAAAACTTGTATAAAAGACATGTACACTATGAAAGTCCCCCCAGCACTTAAGTGTACATTGTCCCCAAGGTACACATGCAAGCTCATTAACAAATATAACAATGAAGCTAATATGTGGGAGAAGCAATCGAAACAATACTCCCCTAACTCTTAGTGCTGCAATTGATGGAGCTAAATCCTTGGGAGTGAAGTTCTAACGGGTTGTGAAGCACACACGGCCAAGTGCCAAAACACCTTGGCCTTGTCCATGACTAGTTCTCAATTTTCATACTGGCAAGACCATCTGCACGAATACACGAGGGGTTCAGTAAAGCTTAAGAAACAAAAAAAAACTCGAGTATATAAAAGATAAAGCAATGAATACAACTCGAGACAAAATAAAGAGCATAAACTCAGAAGGAAGATCATTTATGAGTGTTGGTGTCATCGAGTGTCTCCTTGATTGTTGCTGCTGCTATTAGTGAAGAAAAAGAAACTGGTGGATGGTCCGATGTTGGGACTAGTGATGATGGGGCTGGAGATGCCTGAGGGTCTGTGGTCTCATAACAAATGGTGATCTCGCGTCTCGCTCTAACAGCTGTTGTATGATGTCGAAACGTACCATGACCTCGGTGTCGTTTGTGACCTGTGTAGCGTGAACCTCGGCCATATCTGCCTGCAATATCCCTATAGCACTCTCAAGCCTCTCAAATCGATGATGGGCTCGAGTCAGAGAAAATATCCGCACTAGTGGAGGGTCATGCGCTGTAGGGGCTGCCTCTGTCTAATGGGGGCATGTTCAGCACATAAACTCCGTCTAGATATTTCCTGATCATGCCCATGAGCCTCATCGTCTCCAACCCGAGGGGTGCTGGTGCTATCGTCTTCTCGGCATCTCTGATCGTGTCTCGTAAACCCATCCCCAGGAGGAGTCTAGTGATGTATGGGCCTGAGAAAATGATACCAATCCTGGTATACTGTCCTTGATGCCATAGGTACTCTGCTACGATGTGTCCTAAATGAATAGGCTCGCACCACACCATGGAGTATAAATATAGAAGTTCCTGTCTGCTCAGGACTCCAGTACTGTCACCACGACCGTTCACTAATCCATTCAGGATAGCGGGAAGATATCTGTAGCTAGGTCGAGAAAGGCATGTATCCTTGGACACTCCCGGTTTATGCTAATCCTAGCCACATAATATCCTACAGGCTCTCTCGGGAGTTAAGCTACCCGAATAGTCAGTTGGTAGCTCATCGTACTCCTCTGTCTCGGTGAATGCCTCATCATATAACCCTAGTCTAACGGAGAACTGCGTGACACTCATACTATGATGCTGTCCATAAACTGTGAACTGTATGCCGATGACGCTATCGAAATGGGTATATGAGTGGTAAAACTCAAATTAGGTGAGCACCTCAAATGTGGGCAAGCGGATAATAGGCTCACGAATAAGTAGCAGCTTGCGCCAACTTCCTACTAACAATAACTCCTCGACCTCCTTCACCATGTCATCTTCTAGCTGTATCTTTCTAAGTGAGCTCAAATCTGAGAACCGTGTATGACGAAACATGAGCTTTCACAATCTCTCAAACCGAGCCCGATGCTCAAGAATAGCGAATTCTGTGGTTTCTGGTGAGGATGTAGGTTCTCGAGGACACTTGTTAGCTACTTTCTTTATTCTAGTAGCCATACCTGCAGCATTGAAAAGAAATTGATCACAATAATTCATAACATAGTGCTGTAGGAATCCACACGGTCATGTGGAATTTCCACACGCCAGTGTGGATCCACGGGGCATGAACACCGCACGCTCCTTGTGCTCGCAACTCATAAATACACCTCCAAATCAGTTTGAAACTCATCTAAAACAAATCCCAGCCAATTTTTAGCACAAATACGAATCACATTCACCCGTTTATCCAAGGAAATCAACAAAAATTGAGTGAAGGTGAAGATGAGAAAGAAAAATAGGATTATTGACATGATGAAATTACAAATCTGTAAATCAGCTTGAAAACTCGAGTAGAATGTCTCTAAACAAACGATACAAGGCCGGGAGAGCGCGAGAGAGTGTTCTCTGAGTGTTTAGAAGTGTGAAAATGAAAAGGGCCCGAGGGATTTATAAAGGAAATCCCGACCTCATGGTTTCTGCATATCCACACGGGCGTGTGGAAATTACCCACGCCCGTGTGACTCCATAGGAGAGCTTCACAGGGGTAGACACACACCCCTATGTGCTCTCGGGAAAACACTCAATGCTCTTTGAACACATACACAGTGGTGTGTGGAAATTCCCCACGCCCGTGCGCCTGACCTACAGGGGCAGACACACATCCCTATGGCTTCTCTGTTCATCCAAGAAAAAATTCTCTAAGTGTGACCCACGCCCGTGCGGAAATTCCACACGAGCGTGGACCTTTACAGGCCCAGCTCACAGGGGCACTTACACGCCCTTGTTTATTCTCGGGATGAAGGAGAGCTCTTCTGCAGAGAACCACACAGGCGTGTGGAAAATACCCACACCCTTGCGTTTGTCACAAGGTCAGCCACAGGGGCGAGTCCACGCCCTTGTATGCTCTCTGGAATAATCTCTAAGTCTCTGCAGGAAGACACACACCAGTGCGGAAATTCCCCACGGGCGTGTGAATGTCACCAGGTCGCTCACAGGGGCGAGTCCACGCTCTTGTGACTTCTCTGGACTAGCTAACAATAAAGACCCACGGGCGTGTGGAAATTCCACGCACCTGTGTGTTTTCTCTGGATGCCTTAAAAACTCTGCAAGTTCTGCAGAAAATTCCTGAACATGCAAATACACTCAGAGCCTGCCCTATCATGCAAAATAGACCAGTGAAAACAAGCTAACCTAGCTTGCACGACCAAAATCTTCACCAAACACATTTTTAAGCACATGATAGCACCGAATAAAAATCCATAAGAAAATCACAGCAATAGCATCTAAAAATCAAGACACAAATACTGAACGACTTATTCATGCAAATACTAAACTAACAACTTGAAAAATAGTAAATGCTTTGGTTGCCTCCCAAGAAGTTCTTGTTTAACGTCACTAAGCTTGATGTACCTTGTCTTATCTCACAGGGGCTCATAGATGAAGGTTTCCTTCTTACCCATGACTTGGAAACACAATGAACATAATCTCTTGAAGGTAGAGTAGGAATAGTTGGGCTTGTTACCAATGGAGAATCTGTCATCTTTGCTTTGCTCTTGCACATCCCCAACAACCTCGCCCACTTCTTCTTCTGGAGCACCTTCTTCACAATCCCCGGAGTGGATGGTGCTTTCTCCTCTAGACCAAGCATCATTATTTCTCTTTCCTCCACTTCTTGGTCTAGCAACCCCTCGTATTGGTCTGGATTCAACATTTCCTGCACATATTCATCGATTAGTTCATCAGTAGTGTCAAGAAAGTAAAGAGTATCATCAAAGTAAAGAGAATGTCGCATAACTTCAGCAAGGCGGTAGGTCAACTTCTCGCCGTCCACCCTCAGTGTCAACTCCCTACCATCCATGTCGATCAATACCTTGGAAGTGCACAAGAATGGCCTCCCAATTATCAAAGGAACATCCACATCATCATCGACATCCAACAGTATGAAATCCATAGGAAATATGTACTTGTCAACCTTGACAAGCACATCTTCGATGATGCCCCTCGGATATCTCACCGTTTAGTCCACCAATTGCAATGTCATCCGAGCGGGTCTAGGCTCTCCCAAACCTAGCTTCTGAAAGAAAGAATATGACATGACGTTGATACTAGCCCCTGAGTCCGCCAATGCCATCTCTTCACCCAAGTTACCAAAGTTGCACGGGATAATAAAGCTTCAAGGGTCTTTCTTCTTGTTCGGCATATTCTTTTGCAAGAGCACCAAGCAAGATGCATCTAGAATCACGGAGGCACTCTCCTCCAATTTCCTTTTGTTGGTCAACTAATCTTTCAAGAACTTCGCATATCTAGGTGTTTGGGATAATGCCTCAACAAAGGGAATGCTTATGTGTAATTGCTTAAACAAACCCAGAAACTTCCTATACTATTCATCCATTTGGTTATTCTTCAACCTTGAGGGATAAGGAATTCGTGGCTTGTAAGGTGGGGGTGCCACCTTCTCTTTGTTCACTCTTTCCTCAACCTTCATGACTTCGGGTGCTTCAACATTGGTCTTCTCACTTGGATGTCTACCCTCGACCTCACGACCACTTCTCAAAGTGATCGCCTTCACATGCTCTCGTGGATTGGTCTAGGTGTTACTTGTCAAGTTCCTTATGGTCTCTCTGATAGAGACTTGGTGATTTACCCCACTTGATTCTCTAGATTGTGCAATGAAGCAGTGTGGTTGCGAAATGTAGCCTTGATTGATTGAAACCGTGTATCCGATGATTGTACGAATCTAGTCAAGGCTTTCTCTAAATCGATCATCCGAGTCTCCATGCCTAAAACTCTATTCTCCATGTTTGGGGCTTGTTGTTGTTGGAAACACGGTGGTGCCATGGCCTTTTACTGCCCTTGGTTACTCCATGAAAATTTAGGATGACTCTTCCAACTTGGATTGTAGGTGTTGCTATATGGATTACCTTGGTTCCTCATTGCATTACCCACAAAGTCGACTTTCTCCACTAAAGACGCATCACCAATAGAGATAGGGCAATCAGACAGAGCATGTCCTCCCCCACACCCGGTGCAAGTAGTCACAGCCACCACTCTATTAGAAGTTAGAAGGTCTAACTTCTTACTCAATGACTCCACTTGGGCCACTAGAGAAGTGACTGTATCTATTTCATAGAGTCCAGCTACCTTTTTCCTTTCTCACGCATTCCACTGGTAGCTGCTCATGGCCATATCCTTTACCAACTGTCGGGCTTCTTCTTGGGTCTTACTCCCCATTGTACATACAGCGGAGGGATCTAACAATTATCTTGTACTTGGATTAAACCCATTATAAAAAGTTTGAATGATCATCCATTCATGAAATCAATGGCGTGGGCACCTCCACAAAAGATCCTTGAAGCACTCCGATGTCTCAAACAATGACTCAAGTTCCATCTTCACAAATGATGATATCTCATTGTGAAGCTTTGCCAACTTCCCCGGAGGAGAGTATCTTACAAGGAAAGCTTCGACCATCTCATTCAAAGTTGTGATCGATGCTTTCGGCAAGGAATGAAGCCACTGCTTGGCCCTTCCTTTAAGAGAGAATGGGAAAGCCCTCAATCTAATGGCATCATCCGAAACACCATTAATCTTCAGCATGTCACAAACTTCCAAGAATTTTTCGATGTGATTGTTTGGATCCTCATCAGCCAAACCATTGAATTGTACTAACTGTTAAATCATTTGGATGAATACCAACTTCAGCTCAAAATTCAGAGCTACAATCAGGGGTCGTACAATACTCGATTGTGCGCCCAAAACTGAGTGTTTAGCGTAATCAGAAAGTCTTCTCTGTTGCTCATTCTGTTCTGCCATGCCTGACGCTTCAACTTCTATCTCAGCTTGATTGGAAGGTTCTTGTACAGGTTCTTTGCCCATTCTTCTGAGTGTACGTTCAAGTTTAGGATCACCTTCAATCAATATTGAAGGGTTCCCTTGGGTCATAACCTGGAACTGCACCAAAAGAAAGAAAACAAATCAGAACGATGATAGAAATAGTGGACGTGAAATATAATGAATGAATGAATAGCTAAGATGGCAAAGTGGAAAGTATCTCTAAATGCCTACTCCCAGCAATGGTTCCAAAAACTTGACAACGCCCATTGCGTATGACTTGCAAGTGCACGGGTTTGTCGAGTAATAAATCCCAAGTGAATGGGGTATCGTATCCATAGAGAGTAGGGTATAAAAATACTTAAGTTGCTACTTAACTAAGCGAAGATGAGACAATGATTTTGTTGATAAGATGTAATGTAAACAAGAATAAAAGAAACAAGAAAGTGAGGCACAAATACGTGAGAGGAAAGGCAATCGATATAAGTGGGGTACTCGGATATTGTTCCGCCTAGGACTATCGCTTTAAGTGTGAAACCAACTATTATGCTTCCTAACTAATGCATTAATGAATCATAAACATCCTAAGATACACGGTCCCAAACCTAAGGTCAACCGTGTCTAACTCTACACTATGCCCTGGTGAAAAAATCTATCAATCTCAGCACCTCACATTGTGAAAAGTTGCAAGAAGCTCTAGGGATTCCAAGTGATAAACCCTTTTCCTATATGTAGACCTAACCCTTTGGTCCAGGTGAAAAACCACTACTCACAATTAAGGGCCACACAATAAAGTTTACTTCAACGCTTCACTCTGTTACGTGAGTTCATCCTCTAGTGCTTCACTCTATTGTGACCGCAAATAACTTGGGCAAATGGAGGTAGGATAAATCACATCGGAGGGAAAACGGGATGCTACGCTACCTCTCAACTCACCCTCTCAACCCTCTGCAATCTAGCTTTGTCTAACCTTCATGGTGTGTCACTCACTCACTCACAATGGTTACAAATGCTAACTCTCAATACTAGTGTCACTTTAAGAGAGTACTCAATCAATTAAGCATTCAAGATTGGAACTCAATTAAAACATTAATAAAGGAAAGCATAATAAAAGGTTTAATGAAACAAATACATCCTAGGGTTCACAAATCCAAGTACCCACTAGGGGATTTAGCTCTCCATGGATCTAGATACAATTAATAACAAAATCAAAAGTAAAAACAAGTAATCCATAGAAAAACCACCTCAGTATTCGTGTTGATGGTCTTGTGGAGTAGCTTCACCTCCTCCAAAGGTCCCCTTGTCCGGCCTAGGGCACACTTCGCCGGATCGATGCCGATGAAAGCTCCCCCAATAACCTTCTTCTATAAGGAGTACGGTGTCGAAGCCGTAGAACCACTCCAAAGATGTGCCAAAAGCCCCTCAAACCCTAGCCAACGGCCTCTCAAAAGATGGAGAAAAGTTGGAGAGAAGGATGAAAGATGGCCAAAAACACTATCTGCTACAGTAATTTTGCTTCAGTGTTTTGCTACGGTACCGGCCAAGAACACTCCTAGTTCAAAGTTTTTCATCTAGGCAACATATACGAGCAAACGCATATACTGTAGATTGCGTCACTTCTTCAATAAATGGCTTCATTGGCGAAGATCTTGCTCTCAATGCACAAGTCGGGATACGCGAATGTGACTACCTTCGTGCCCCTCCAGATCATTGTAATGACTTGAATACATAGAGGTTGGCACACATTCTTGTATCATTGGGCCTAACTTGTGTCTTCGCGTTTATTCCTTCAAAGACTTCATCAAATAGCACAATCACGATCTACTTTTGGCTTCTTTTCTTAATACTTAGCTTCATAACCCTACATGCATAAAAGTAATACAAATGCACATGTATTAGTGCTAAAACCTGATAAAAGTAATGCTCATCATAAGGAAAGAATACTTCGCATTCTTAACACATGAGTACTTATCAATATGTTTATTGCTAAAGGTTTTGTATCTAGTGATCTATTCAAACTCAATGTAAGTTAACCTTCTAATTTATCTACTAATGAAAGTTTTGATTATCCTTCTTTTTCATCTGTTGCCTTAAATGTTGAGTCTTGTAACCTTTAGCATGGAAGATTGGGTCATGTGAACTTTGGAACCATTACATGGTTGATGAACCTTGAACAGATTCCTAAATCTAAGTTGATCAAGTTTCTAAATGTCAGATCTATGTTCAAAGCAAATTAACAAAAAAACTCTGATGTTCTTAATTTGATTCACAATGATATTTGTGATCCCTTTAGACCTCCTACCAAAAGGGGAAATAGTTATTTCATTATCTTTATCAGTGATCATTCTCGATTTTTTTATACCTACTTGATCATATCCAAAGATGATACCCTTAGCCAGTTTATGATTTTCAAAGATGAAGCTGAGAACCAGCTAGCCAAAACAATTAAGGTTCTTAGATCTAATAAAGGTGGAGAGTATACTTTAAATGCTATGTCTTCATTTTATGATCAAAATGGGATTGTGCATAAGTTTATTGCTCTTTACACTCTTGAGCCCAATGGGGTTACTAAAAGGAAAAAAAGGATATTAATGGACATGGTGAATGCCATGCTATTAAGTTATGGTGTACCTGAGAACTTATGGGGAGAGGCTTTGCTTTCAGCTTGCTTTATCTTGAATAGTATTCCTTTTAAGGACCATAGCACAAAACCCTATGAACTTTTGAAAAAAGAGCCCCACAGCTCAACTACTTCAAAGCTTGTGGGTGTCTAGCTAAGGTCAAGATCCTTGATCTTAGAACCATGAAGATAGGTCCCAAAACCCTAGATGTAGTTGACAAACCTCTAGGGTGTGTGAAAATATACAAATATAAATATACAAATATACAAACAATATTACAATTGGTCCATGAATATCACAAGTGCACGGGTCATCAAGTAATTCCTGGCAGGTGAACACGAGGGTCATATTTCCCCAGGAATGGTGAGAGGCTCCTATTACTTTCTTTTCGCTTAATTAATAGCCTAAATGTTTATACTTTTCTTTATTCTACTTCTACAATATTATTACACAATAAAATTGGAGAATCATTAAGCACACATAGAAGGAGTTGGGAGGTTGTATGATAGTTATATTGATTATTAATTATGATACGCGTTAAGTGATAATCAAATTCTAGAATTACACTAGGGAATTTGAAGGCATTCCATCCCCAATATCTTGATGACTAGGTCTAAATCACTACGAACTTAAGGTGGAATCTCTTCTTACCCAGCCTCTTATGTTTGCCTTAACTACGAGAATTCCACAAGAAGGGACAAATCAAACCCTAAGCCTAACGGGCAATCAATCCCTAATCTAGAAACCTAGCTATACCTAATTTCTTAGAACATACATGATCTATTATGACATGTGTGTTCTTAACATGAGGGCATATCTTCCTCATCCATATTAATAAGAATATCAATCAATTAAAAAGATGGAATGAATCACATAAACTAGAAAGATATATTGAATTAATCAATCAAGATTCATAAATAATTACCGAAGGACCTAGAGAAATAATTCCCCTCAAATTAGGTACTTATGGATCACAAAAATAAAGCATTAAAGCACAAGAAAGCCACAAGACTAAAGAAAGAATAGATATGCATTCAAAGTATTCCTAAACTAACTCCCTCCAATAGGTCTCCGAATGTTGAGGGTGAGAGGACCCAAGATTGACAAGATAACACTTGTCACTCGCGCCCACCTCTTACGATAATTGTTGATTTCCCCTTGAGAAACTCACCAAAATTTGCTGGAATATTAAAGAAACCCATCTCCAGCCACTCATATCTCTAGAACTCCAATTGCCTTACCTTAATCAGCAAAAAAAACTCCCATATTTTAGAGAAAACTAGGGTATTTATAGGACCAAGTCCGCCATGGCCTCACTACGGGTGTTGTGATACCTGTGGTGAGTAAGTTATTGCTTGGGCTCTGGGTCCTAGCACAGCTCTCTGGGTGTTATGTGGCTTGATAAGAGCCGTGATGGGGTTTTACAATGGTCATTATAAGGCCATTGTGGCTTATGTGTTGCTTACAGTGATTACATACTGCCATAGCTTGATAATAGTAGTGGTAAGTGTAAACAACACTTACCACATAAACTAGAAAGATATATTGAATTAATCAATCAAGATTCATAAATAATTACCGAAGGACCTAGAGAAATAATTCCCCTCAAATTAGGTACTTATGGATCACAAAAATAAAGCATTAAAGCACAAGAAAGCCAAAAGACTAAAGAAAGAATAGATATGCATTCAAAGTATTCCTAAATTAACTTCCTCCAATAGGTCTCCGAATGTTGAGGGTGAGAGGACCCAAGATTGACAAGATAACACTTGTCACTCGCACCCACCTCTTACGATAATTGTTGATTTCCCCTTGAGAAACTCACCAAAATCTACTGGAATATTAAAGAAACCCATCTCCAGCCACTCATATCTCTAGAACTCCAATTGCCTTACCTTATTCAGCAAAAAAAACTCCCATATTTTAGAGAAAACTAGGGTATTTATAGGACCAAGTCCGCCATGGCCTCACTACGAGTGTTGTGATACCTGTGGTGAGTAAGTTATTGCTTGGGCTCTGGGTCCTAGCACAGCTCTCTGGGTGTTATGTGGCTTGATAATAGCCGTGATGGGGTTTTACAATGGTCATTATAAGGCCATTGTGGCTTATGTGTTGCTTACAGTGATTACATACTGCCACAGCTTGATAACAATAGTGGTAAGTGTAAACAACGGATGTAGTAACTTGCCAACATGCCTTTTGTGATCTGTGGTGAAGCCGTGATTCAGCAACTTGGTTCATTTTGCTTCTAAATGCACTTGAATTCACTTTTTTGCCCTTAAATAGAAATAAAGGCCATGGTGAACAAAAGAATAAAATTTCGTACTAGCGAGATGCTAATCATGTCAAATTTCATGCTGAATGCAGTGTAAATAATATGAAAAATATGGTCTTTTCAGCACTTATCAACAATGTTTGTAAGGTATGTGCTAGACAACAATGTTGGAAGATTCCTAGTTAGTAAGTCAGAGGTGAGTGAAATAGCTAGAAACACCATTATTGAAGCTAAAGATGCTATCTACTTTGAGAACATTTTACCTTTAAGATTAGCCTCCGGTCGCTTTTGTATCTTTGACCTCTAGCTGCACTTCTAGATCAATTCTTATTCCTATTTAGGAACATAGAAGAAGAAAGAGAGATAGAGTGGAAATCAACCTAGGTGATTATTTTGTTACCTTCATGATTGAGAATACTCCTACCACTTATCAATAGGCTATGGCTTCTGTTGATTCAATATTCTGGAAAGAAGCTATGGATGATGAGTACCACTCAAGCATGAGTGACCACACTTGGATACTTGCTTCCCTACCTCCTAGAAGTAAACATTTAGTCTATAAATGGGCCTTCAGAAAGAAGTTATGGGCTGATGGATCCATTGAAAAGTTTAAGGCCAAGTTAGTTGCAAAAGGGTTCAAACAGAAAGAGAGACTTGATTACTTTGACACCTACTCACCAATTGCTTGCACCACCACCATTAGGATCCTAATAGCACTTGTGTCTACTTTTAGTCTTGAAATGCATTAGATTGATATAAAAACTACTTTCCTGAATGGTGATTTTGAGATAGAAATTTACATGCAGCAACCTGAAGGTTTTGTTGTCCTCGAGTAAGAACACAAGGTTTGTAAACTTGTAAAATCTCTTTAAGGACTAAAGCAAGCCCCTTAAGTAGTGGCATGCTAAGTTTGACACTACAATCATCTCTTATGGATTTGCTATAAAAAATTATTGCAGTTGTGTTTACAGTAAACTAGTATATAGCAAATGTGTTATTGTGTGCTTGTATATTGATGATTTGCTCATCTTTGCTTCTGATCATGATCTTGTCTGTGATGCCAAGAATTTTCTGAGCAGTACATTTGATATGAAAGATCTAGGAGAAGGTGATGTTATCTAGGAATCATGCTTAATAAATTAGTATATGGCATCACTTTATCTAATTACTGAGAAAGTGTTGGAGGAATACAGATATCTGGATTGCAAACCTATTACTACACCCTTTGATCCCAGTATACACCTTAAGAAGAACAAAGGTGAACTTGTGAATCAGGATCTCTATGCTCAGATCATAGGATCCATGATATATCTTTCGAACAGAACCAAGACTAAAATTACATATTCTATATCTAGACTGAGTAGATATACCAGTAATCAATAGGGGTTTGCTCTTGAGATGTTCTTAGATTCTTAAAAGGCACTATGTCTTTTTGACTGAGGTATACTGGATTTTCTAGTGTGGTAGAGGGATATACAAATACCAATTGGGTATCTAACTCAATGGATCTTAAATCAACCTCAGGGCAAGTATTCCTACTATGAAGAGTTGTCTAGTGGAAATTTGCTAAGCAGAAACTCAATGCTAGCAGCACCACAAAAGCTGAGATGATTATGCTTGATTCAACTTGTAGAGAGGCTGATTGGATTAGTAATAAGTGCTTGTTTGTACATATTTTGAGTTGATATTGTACATAGATTGAGTAGGTTTTTTAATTAGTTGTATGTGCTCATTTGGTGTTTTTATTTTCATTTGCACAACTAGGATATGTGTAGGCCCCACAAGAGCAAAACTGGCGATGTAAAGCAAACTCAGGACATATAAGTATAAAACTGGCTAGTGTAGACAACAGACACACACATCACCAATCACACAGCCATTAGAGTTATATTGGCACAATACAGAGCCTTTTTCACATATAGTACTGTTGAAGATCCACTGTATCATAATACTATAGTTTGGTATTATAGCTGGGTGAGGTAAAATGATAGAGAAGTGTACGACCATGGGAATTCCCAGGTTAAAACCCACGGCCGAGTTGCCCAATTTTACTCTTTTTAAACCAATTTGTCACGGAGAGTTGGAACTTAGGTTTTTCTTCGGAGGTTTTTGAGCTAGTTTTTGGAGAGGATCTTGGCTGCTCCTTGGGGGTCATTTTGGGGCTAGATCTCACATCTCCACTAAGAGAGAGGCAAGCACAAGAGGTCGCAGGGCATCAACGGAGTTGGCATGAAGCAATCTCACTGGCATCATTATCAAACCTTCATAGTTACTGTTTGTCCAAGGCAGATCTTGAGCTTAGAGGGAGTTTTCTACTTATTTTTATGTATTTTCTTTCCTTTATGTGTGTATGTGTTCCTCTCACATGAGGAACTAACTAATTTGTGTATTTGGACTTAGATAAAACCTAGGATTTGTATATTTGTATGATTTAAATTTGTTCTTCCTTAATTTGAGATGTTTGTTGAGTTTCAACCTTATGATGAATGTCATACTTCCATTTATAGTGAGAGCTCAGTTTTGTACTTGGGTTGACCTTTTGTCGAGTCAAGATACCCATTAGGGCTAGACCTACCAAGGTTGGAGAGGGTTGAGATGCTAGAACCTTAGGTTAAAGAGTGCCTATTTCCCCTTCGAATTGATCACAACTACATTCTCACTCCTGTGAGCGTTAGGTCATCATATGAACCTTACTGAAGAGAGATATCATCATCATGGTTTGTATAGGATTAGGGATTAATTGTCTTGAAAGAGTTTTATCCTAATTTTGGGAGTCTAGTCAATCATTTGGGTTCGCTAGAGGTTTAAGCAATCATAAGTGGTGTGACGCAACAAGAGAGATTACTGTCAGAGCCTCATTTTGGACTAGTCATCAGTTGCCTTGAGAAAGGAATCAATGTGTCTTAGGTTACCTACAACCCAATTTGTCTTAATTCGGAAGCATTAGTTAAGTCTTGTGCTTTAGTGAAACCCTAGGGTGATTGCTTGTCCATGTGCTAATTGTGTGTGATCGTAGCCTAGTCCTCATTTGTTTTATTTTAACTTCTTTTGCTATTATTATCTAGCTAGATAGTAGAATAACAACTAGTATTAATACTCATCAATCCCTGTGGATGCAACTACCTGACCTTCAGGTACATTATTATTTGGACACCCGTGAACTTGTAGTTCACACACGCAAAGAGATGTGTCAATTAGAAATTTACTATTTAAGATTCCTGTTATGTCTTCTCCTATGCCTCCTATTGCAATACATAGTGATTCTAAATCTTCTATTGAACTTTGCAAGCGTGAAAAGAAATAGCAATATAATGAACAGCTATATGTTGATCTACCACTAGTTAATATGGAGACATCTAGAGCATAACATTGTGAGCATTGATTGCAAAAATTCATAGCTAAATCAAGCAGATTTTCTGACTAAAGGCTTATTGAGATAGATGATTACCGATGCATTAAGGCTTATGGGGCTTAGCCCATAAAGGTATATATCAATAGTGACTCTACTTCTTTGAATGGAGATCCTACAATAGAAGTTCAAGAGGAAGCTAATGATTGGTTGAGCGAGAAAGCACCCTACACATATTTGAGATATGTATATTTTATTGCACCATTCCTATGATGTGTTCTGTCATGTAGTGGTATGAAGGTTGAATATAGCTCTTAATGAGATCAAAAGGTGGTTAAGCTAGTATTACACTATTGATATCTTTGGAAATCTCACTTATGTGGAGATAGTTGTCAGGATACAACTATGAGAATCTCAGTGGACTAACTCTATAATCATCTTTGTGAAATGACATCTAGCTCATTGCCAATAAAGTGCCAACCCTATTTAGTCAAGTACATTCATGAGATTATCATTAAAGTTGAATTCTAATTCAAAGAGCTATAGTTAAAGACTCAATTCACTACTGTCTATATCAGTTAGAAACTGTAATGAAAGGTTAAGAGTCAAGTCTTCATACACATCTTAGCTTGATCAAGTGAAAACCGAAGGTTAAAGTTATTAATTCCTTCTTTTTTTTATCACATTTGATTATGTTCTGAGAGTTCTTTGTTAAATCATTTGTTAATGTCGAGAGTACTTAGACTATGAGTGTAGTGGGAGATTTTTAGATGTGGGCCAGCTAATGGGCTGACACACACTTTGTGTGTGTGTACCGCAAGTGCAGGGGTTGTCGAAGTAATAAAGTACGCTGGTGAACGAGTAGTCGTATCCATAGGGAATAGTGATCAGAAACATAAGAATCGCTATTTAACTATGATGAAGATGATTCAAAAGTGGTGTGAACGATATCAATGCAAATAGAAATAAAAAGAATAAGAAGTAGACGCAATAAAAAGATAGGAAAGAAAATCGATAGAAAGTGGGGTACCCGGACATTGCTCCTTCTAGAACTATTGTTTCAAGTGCAAAACTAATTATTATGTCTCCTAACTAATGTTCAATGAGTCGTGAAAATTCTAAAACACACAGTCCCAAAACTAAGGTCAAAAGCGACTAACACTACAATATGCCCCGGCGGAAAGGAGTACTCTCGACACCTCACACTGTGCAAGATTGCTTAAAGTTCTAGGATCTCTAAGTAATAAACCCTATTCTCTAATATCGATCTAACTCTATGGTCCAGACGAAAGACTCCTTGTCACAATTAAGCCCCAACACTAAGGATTACTTCAACGCTTCACTCCATTGCTTGCGCAACTAAGTCCTAGCGGAGTTCCTCTCTTAGCACTTCACTCTATTGTGACTACAAAGAACTCTTGGAACACTGAGGTAAGATAAATCACACAGGAAGAGAAAGAGGACGTTCCACTACCTCTCGACTCACCCTCTTAACCCTCTGCAATCTAGCTTTGTCTAACTCTCATGATGTGCCACTTATCCACAAAGATTACCAAGATGGATTCTCAACCCTAGTGTTAGTGTAAGGGAAATCGATTCAACAAGTATTCAAGATTCGAACTCAATTAAAATATCAATTAAAGAAAACATAATAAAAAGTCAATGAAACAAAATCATCGTAGTGTTACAAGTCCAAGTACCCACTAGGGGTTTAGCCATCCATGGAGCAAGATACAATCAATAATGAAATCAAATGTAAAAATATGCAATCTATAAGTAAAACCCCCTCGTAGTCCGTGTTGATGGTCATGCTGAGTTGCCTCGTCTTCTCCAAGGATTCCCACGTCAAGTCTGGGGCACACCTCTCCGAATAGATGCCCACAAAAGCTCCCCCAATAACTATCTTCAGAAGGAACATGGTGTCGAAGGCCGTAGAACCACTAAATTAATTTTGCCAAAGCCTCTCCAAATCATATCCACGAGTGCCTCCAAAGATAGGAAAAGGATGAGAAAAAGATCCTTTAAAACATCTAAAATCGCGGCTTATATAGGGACTGGAATCCAGCAATCACACGGGCATGTGGAATTTTCACACACCCGTGTGAATTTCTAGATATATGGGTTTTGCGAGCTATGAACAGTAACTGCTACATTATTTTTATTACAGTGATTTGATATAGTAGATTGCTACAGTATTTTGCCAAAATACTCCCGAATCTACACTGTTCATTGAAGCCACATGAATGGGCGCACATCCATGTGATAGATCGAATTTTGTCTTCAATAAATCACACTGACGAAGATTTTGCTAGTGTTACACAAGTTGGAACACATGAGTGTGACTGCGTTTGTGCCCCTCCAAACTATGTATTCACTTGAGCACAATAAAGGTTGGCACACACTCACATATCTTTGAGTACAACTTGTGTCTTCACGTTTGTTCACTCTAAGATTTCATCAATACAATGCATCCACGATCTACTTTTGGTTTTTTTCATCCACTATTATCTCTATAATCCTACATGCACAAAAGAATACAAATACACATATATAAGCGATAAAATCTGAGAAAAGTAATGCTCAATGTAATAAAAGAATACTTCATATTACTAATACTCAAACACTTTCAAACTCCGCCACACTTAAGCTTTTGTTTGTCCTTAAGCAAAAATAGAACATTAAAGCATATAAGAAGTAAATTTGAAAATGCTTGGCCTTAGGTTCTCTAAAAGAATGCAAGGGAAGCATTCTACAAGTAAGCAAAATTTCACACCAAATAAGAAAAATCAATGCTCTAGCTAAAAACTCGAATAAAAAAGGATAACAAACCAGATATTGTGTAAGTGTGTGTAAATTCACTCAAGTCAACCCAATGTATACTCCTCAAAGCTCTAAGTGAGATAGACTTTCTCATGTACAAAAGAAAGAAAAGAGAAGATAGTAGCTTCACAAATTCTCTAAGGTAGCACTTTCCTAAGCGGCCGCTAAGGTAGCTTTCACACTTTCGACCTGGCAGCTCTTTCTAAAGGGGTAGTAGCTTTCACTCATCTCATGAGATAGCTCTTTCTCTTATTAGGGCATAACTAGTATCCAACTTATAAGAGTAGCTTCATACTTCATAGGTGGTAGCTCTTTCCACCCCTAATGTACAAACAAGAACAAGCATAACTTTTTCTATTTCTTTTCATTCAACCATTTTTTTCAAAGAAACTATAACAAGAAACAACTAAACTAGTCCCTTAAACATCGAACTTGAATTTCCATGAGGTATAATGAGTGAGTAGTGCAACAAGTGTCAATCGGGCAAAAATTCTTAAAAATTCAAGTAAATACTAGAGCATGAGAACATTCAATGTTAAAAATTCTCCTAAACATAAGAATACAACCATTGCACATAACCATGAACAATAATAGCATAAGTATAGAACATGTGTAATGTGAACTCCCCCCTCTCCCCAACACTTTAAGATGTGCATTGCCCTCAATGTACGCATGCAAGCACAATAAAATATAATGCAATCAAAAATAGATGTGGAGATGGGCAATTGAAACAATACTCCCCTAAACTCCTATTGGTACGTTTGATGGAGCTGTATTTATTAAGAATTGAGTTCGAATGAGTTGTGGAGCACACATGGTCATATGAATGTCACATTGACTATGTCCATGACTATTCCTCAAATTCCAGACTCACAAGACCATCTGCACATACACACAAGGGGGTTCAGTGAAGCTCAACAAAAACAAAATAAAACTCAAGTCTCTAAAGATATGGAAATGAAATAGAACTCGAACAACTGAAAATAAAAGATAAACTCAGAAGGAGGATCCTTTCTGAGTGATACAAGTCCAAATAAAATGCAAAAATAAAATACTAAAAACATAAAGATAACTAAAAATAAAGACGCATCAAGCGTCTGTGTCTGGTGCTATCTCGGGTGCTGCTGCTGGTGAAGAAGATGATGCTGGTGGATCAACCAGTGTTGCTAGAACTGGTGATGCTACTAGTGGTGTTGGGGATGCCGAAGAAGTCCTAAGTCTCATCATAAAAGGTGAGGTTGCATCTCGCTCTAAGATCTGCTGTAGGGTGTCGAGACGTGCCATAACCTCTATGTGGTTCATGGTCTGTGTCGCACAAACCTCAACCAAGTTTTCCTGTAACACTCCCATAGCACTCTTGAGCCTCTTAAATCAATCATGGGCTTGAGCTGGAGAAAATATACGCACTAGAGATGGCTCCTGTGCTGTAGAAGGTGCCTTTGTCTGAACTTGCTCTAATTGTGCCTTAAGCGCCGGCTGTGACCCCTCTGCGGCGTCTCCCTCGGCCTTAGTTGTCTCAGGTGAGGGCATGATTATCACATAGACTCCTAGTCTGTATCTCCAGATCATCCCCATCAATCTCATGGTCTCTAAGCCGAGGAGAGATGGTACAATGGTCTTCTGGGCCCCTCTAATGGCATCTAAGAAACTATCCCCATGATCAGTCTGGTAATGTACAGGCCCGAGAAGAGAACACCAACTCTGGCATACCAGCCCTGGTGGCATAAGTACTCGGCCAGGATATGCCCAAGATGAATCGGCTTCCTCTACACCATAGAGTACAAGTACATTAACTTCTGTCTGCTTAATACTCCTGTGCTGTTAGCACGACGTGGATGTATCTATATGCTGGCCAAGAAAGGCAGGTAGCCTTGGACACATCTGGATCGTACTGTCCCTATCCACATAATACTCAATAGGCTCTCTGTGGAGTTAAACTGCCGAGATAGTCCGTCGACAACTGATCATACTCCTTAGTGTCGGTGAACTGCATCACACTCATGCTATGATATTGCCCAAATGCTCAAAACTTGATAACGTCAATACTAGAAATTACCCACGCTTGTGTGTAGTTCACTAGGTCATCCATAGTGGCATTCGCACGCCCCTATGTCTTCTCGGGATAGAACCTGAGAACTCTGCAGAGAAACACACGCTAGTGTAGAAATTACCCATAGGCGTGTGATCATCACAAGGCCATTCACAGGGGCATTCACACATCCCTGTATCCTC
Organism: Dioscorea cayenensis subsp. rotundata; assembly: GCF_009730915.1. NCBI lineage: Eukaryota > Viridiplantae > Streptophyta > Magnoliopsida > Dioscoreales > Dioscoreaceae > Dioscorea > Dioscorea cayenensis. The sequence continues at coordinate 13,515,080 of NC_052472.1, read as the reverse complement.
TCGAGATGAGCTCTAAATGGAAACACATGCCCGTGTGGAAATTCTACACGGCCGTGTGTCTTCTCTGAATGACTTAGAAAAACTTACAAACTCTGCAAAAAATTTCTTCACACTCATACCCACACAAAGCCTAGTCATAATATGAAAACCTGACCAGAGAATTATGGAAAACATGATCAAATGACCAAGAAACTTTGCTAATCATAATTAAGCACACGAAAACACCAATGATCCGCGAGAAAAAAAAAACACAGCAATAGCATGTAAAAATCAAAACACCAACACTCAAGTTCTTATTCATGCAAGTACTAAACTAAAACCTAGAAAAATAGTAAAGACTTAGGTGCTTCCACAAGAAGTGCTTGTTTAACGTCGCTAAGCTTGATGTACTTCTTCTTACCTCACGAGGGCTCATGGTTGAAAATTGCCCTCTTACCTACGACTTGAAAACACGATGCACACAATTGTTTCAAGGTAGAGCGAGAATTATTGAGCTTGTTACCACACAAGGGTCCATCACTCTTACTCCATGCATGCACATACCCCTAGCATGGGGCACTTCTTGTGATGTCTCCATGCTCTTTTTACCTTTTGGACCATCCTCTTCATGATCCTGGGAGTAGGTTGAACCTTGTCCTCTAGACCAAGTGATAAGACTTCTTCATTCTCCATTTCATGATCTAGCAAGCCCTTGAATCCGCCAATATCTTTTTTTCACCCAAATTACCAATATTGCATGGAATGATAAAGCTTCCGGGGTCCTTCTTCTTGTTCGGCATAATCTTTTGCAACACTACTGAACATGAAGCATCTAAGATCACATATGCACTCTCTTTCAACTTCCTTTTGTTGGTCAAGAGGTCCTTGGGAAACTTTGCGTAATGAGGCATTTGAGACAATACCTCCACAAATGGGATGTTGATGTGCAACTACTTGATAGACCCAAGAACTTCTTGTATTGCTCATCATTTTAGCCATTCTTCAATCTCGAAGGATAAGGGATTCTTGGCTTATAGGCTGGAGATGCCACCCCCTTCTCTTTTGATATTTCCTTAACCTCTGCGACCTCGGGTGACTCAACATTAGTCTCCTCACTCGGGAGCCTACCCTCAACTTCATGACCACTTCTCAAAGTGATCACCTTCACATGTTCTCTTGGATTGGTTTCTGTGTTACTCGATAAACTCCCTTGAGGTCTCTCTTATAATGACTTCGCAATTTGTCCCACTTGACTCTCTAAGTTGTGCAATGACGTGGTGTGGTTACAAAGTATAGCTTTAACCAACTGAAACCTTATATCAGACGACTGGATGAATTTGGTCAAAGCTTTCTCTAAATTGGTGATTCGAGTCTCCAAAACTGAAACTCAATTTTCCATGTTCATAGCTTGTTGTTATTATTTTTGTTATTTGTTTCCCTTGGGTACTCGATGAAAGATTCGGATGGCTCCTCCACCCCAAATTGTAGGTGTTGCTATATGGATTCCCTTGACCTCTCATTGCATTCCCTACAAAGTCAACTTGTTCTACTAAGGATGTACAGCCAATAGCAATCGGGAAATCGGATGGAGCATATCCTCCTCCACATCAAGTGCAACTAATCACAGCTGCCACTCTCGGAGAAGTTAGAGTGTCCAACTTCTTGCTCAATAACCCAACTTGGGCCGCTAACAATGTAACCGCATCAATCTCATGGAAGCGGGCCAGTTTCTTCTTTTCTCTTGCATTCTATTGGTAGCTATTCAAATCCATCTCTTCAATCAATTGCCAGGCTTCTTCAAGGATCTTGTTTCCCATTGTTCCTCCCGCAGCAGCATTAAGAAGTTGTTTGGTGCTTGAGTTTAAAACCATCCATTCAGGGAACCCATGTTGTTGACACTTCAGCAAGAGGTCCTTGAATCGTTCCTAAGTCTCAAACAAAGATTTAAGCTCCATCTGAACAAATAAAGATATCTCATTATAAAGCTTTGCCTATTTTCCCGGAGGGAAGTACCTTGCAAGGAAAGCTTTGATCATTTTGTTCCATGTCTTGATAGAAGCTCTTGGCAATGAGTGGAGCTATTGTTTTGGCTCTTCCCTTTAATGAGAATTGGAAAGCTCTCAAACGAATTGCATCATCCAAAACCCCATTGATCTTCAACATGTCGCACAATTCAAGAAAATTCCCAATATGATTGTTTGGGTCTTCATCAGCCAACTCGTTAAATTGTGTGGACTATAGAACCATTTGAATGAAAACCAGCTTCAACTCAAAATTCCAGGCCGCTACCGGTGGCCTAACAATGCTCGATTGTGTCCCACGAATTGTAGGTCTAGCAAAATCTGAAAGTGTTCTTTGTTGCCCCTCTTGTTCGGCCATATATTCAGATTCTTCAACCTCTATTTAAGCTTGATAATTCTGTTCTTGCATAGATTCTTTGCCCTTTCTTTGAAGTGTTCATTCAAGTTCAGGATCACCTTCAGCTAATGTAGAAGGTTTTCCTCAGGTTATAACCTGAAGCTACAACCAAAGAGGGGCAAACATGGTGTGAATGATATCAATGTAAATAGAAAATAAGAAGAATAAAAAAGAGATGCAACAAAATGATAGGAAAGGCAATAGAAAAAAGTGCGGCACCGGGCATTGTTCCCAGTAGGACTATTGTTTCTAGTGTAAAACCAATTATTATGTCTCCTAACTAATTTTTAATGACTCATGGAAATAAAACACACGGTCCCAAACCTAAGGTCAACCGTGACTAACCCTACACTATGCCCCGGCAGAAAGGAGTACTCTAACACCTCATGTTGTGCAAGATTGCTTAAAGCTCTAGGGACTCCAAGTCATAAACCCTATTCCCTAATATAGAACTAACCCTTTGGTCCAGGCGAAAGACCCCTAGTCACAATTAAGCCCCAGCACTAAGGATCACTTCATTGCTTCAGTTTATTGCTTGCGCAACTAAGCCTCAGCGGAGTTTGTCTCATATCACTTCACTCTATTATGACCACAAAAAACTCTTGGAACACGAAGGTAGGATAAATCACATCGGAAGGGAAAGGAGATATTCTGCTACCTCTCGACTCACCCTTACAACCATCTCCAATCTAACTTTGTCTAACTGACAAGGTCCCCTTGCGTATGTCCCACAAGTGCACGGGTTTGTCGAAGTAATAATCTCGGATGAGTGGGTATCGTATCCACAGGGAGTAGGGAATAAAAACACTTAATTCACTTCTTAGCTATGTGAAAGATGAATAGTGATATATGTGACAATGATTCAACTCTCAAAAGTAAAAACAACAAGTAAGAGAGCACAAGTAAAGGAGGAGGTAAGGTAATCGATAAAGATGGGGTACCCGGATAATGCTCCGCCTAAGACAATTGTTTCAAGTGCAAGAACCTTCTATTATGCTTCCTAATCAATGCAATAGTGAGTCTTGGAAATCCTCAATTACATAGTCCCAATTCTAAGGTCAACCATGCCTAACTCTATACATGTCCCGGAGGAGAAATTAAATAACCTCTCAACCTCGCACTCGCATAGAATTGCAATGAGCTCTAGGGATTCCAAGTGATAAATCTCTTCCTAATTGTAGACCTAACCCTTTGGTCCAGGTGGAAGGTCCCTAACCACAATTAAGCCTTAGATGCTAAAATCACCTCGGCGCTTCACTCCATTGCACTCGCAACTAAGCCCCAGCGAAGGGTCATCCCTTAGCTCATTCGCTCTATTATGGCCGCAAAGAACTCGAGGAACGGAGGTAGAATCTATCACACCAGAAGGGAAAGGGGCGCTCCTGTACCTCTCGACTTACCCTCTCAACCCTCTCCAACCTAGCTTTGTCTAACACTCATGGTGTGTCACTCACTCACAAGGTTACCAACAAGAACTCTCAACCCTAGTGTCACTCTTGGGAAGTATTCACACAATCAAGCATTCAAGGTTGGAACTCACAATAAACATCAATTAATTGAAAGCATAATAAAGAGATTCAATGAAACGAATACATCCTAGGGTTCACAAATACCCAAGTATCCACTAGGGGTTTAGCTCTCCATGGAGCTAAGTACAATCAAAGAAATAGAATGTAAAAGCATTGAATCCATAGAAAACCCCATCGATAATCGGGTCGATGGTCTTGTGGAAAATCCTCTACTCGTCGTCCAAGGATCTCCTTGTCCGGTATAGGATACGCCTCAATGGAAGCTCCCCTACCAACCTTCTTCCAAATAGATGATGATGTCAGAGCCGTAGAACCTCTCCAAAACCCTAGCTAATACCTCTCAAAACCTTAGCCGAAACCCTCTCTCAAGTTGGGGAAAAAATGGAGAAAAGAATGCTGAAATCGGGGCTGAATCGGCTTTAAATAGGGCTGGAATCGGGGATCTACACACCCCTGTGCAATTTCCACACGGGCTGTGGAATTTCCACATGCCCGTGTGGATTCTCTGTTCTGCAGTTTCTCGGCCAGCTGTGAACAGTACTACTACAGTATTTTGCTTCAGTGCTCTGCTACAGTATCCGGCCTAAAATACTTCCCGGATCCATACTTTCATCGAGGTAACGCAAACGGGCACACATTCACATCGTGGATCACTTTGCTTCTTCAATGATGGATAAGTTGATGGAGATCTTGTTTTATGTGCATAAGTCAGAATGCTTGAATGTGACTGCCCTTGTGCCCCTCCAAATGGTTGTGCTAACTCAAATACAAGGAGGTTGGCACACACTCTAGCATCTCAACCCTGACCTATGTCTTCGCGTTTGAACCTTAGCAAGATTTTTTCCAAAATCGGTGCATTATGATCCACATTGGCTTCTTTCCTTCATAATCGGCCTCCCAACCCTACCTGTATGAAAGTAACATAAAAACACACATATTAGTGTAAAAACCCGAGAAAAGTAATGCTCAACATAAGGAAAGAACGCTTCGGATTCATATCGCACAAGCACTTATCACTAACCCTCATGGTGTGTTACTCTTCCACAAAGATTACCAAGATGGATTCTCAACCCTAGTGTCATTCTAAGGGAAAATCAATTCAACAAGTATTCAAGATTGGAACTCAATTAAAACATCAATTAAGGAAAACACAATAAAAAGTCAATGAAACAAAATCATCCTAGGGTTTACAAGTCTAAGTACACACTAGGGGTTTAGCCCTCCATGGAGCAAGATACAATCAATAATAAAATCAAATGTAAAAATATGCAATCCATAAGTAAAACCTCCTCATAGTCTGTGATGGTCTTGCGAAGTTGCCTTGTCTTCTCTAATGGTTTCCTCGTCAAGTCTAGGGCACACCTCGCTAAATCCATGCCAACAAAAGCTTCTCCAATAACTATCTTCAGAAGGAACGCGGTGTCAAAGGCCATAGAACCACTCCAAAAACCTTGCCAAAGCCTCTTCAAAACGTAGCCGCGAGCGCCTCCAAAGTTGGGGAAAAGACGAGAAAAAGATCCTTTAAAATGTCTGAAATGCCGCTTATATAGGGACTAGAATAGCATTCACACGAATGTATGGAATATCCATAAGCCCGTGTGAATTTCTAGGAATTTGTTTTCTGCGAACTATGAACAGTAACTATTACAGTGATTTTGTTATAGTGAGTTGATACATTAGACTGCTACAGTACTTCGCCAAAATACTCCCAAATCCAAACTCTTTGTCGAGGCCACATGAATGGGCACACATCCATGTGGTAGATCATGTTGCGTCTTCAATAAAATCACATTGACAAAGATTTCATAGTATTGCAAAAGTTGGAACACATGAGTATGACTGCCTTTGTGCCTCTCCAAACTATGTATTTGCTTGAGCACAATGAATGTTGGCACACACTCACATGTTTTCTAGCATAACTTCTGTATTCACATTTGTTCACTCCAAGATTTTATCAACACAATGCATCCATGATCTACTTTTGGTTTCTTTCTTCCACTATTGTCTCCACAACCATACATACACAGAAGAACATAAATACACATGTAGAAGCGATAAAATATGAGAAAAGTCTCAATGTAAGAAAAGAATACTTCATATTACTAATACACAAACACATATAGTACTCTTAAACCTAATCCCTCTCAATTAGTCATTGATTTCCATCCAATATAATACTATACATTGATTAACCCTTTTATATATGCCTTGTGTGAATTTTTTTAGCCAGTAATGACTTTACTTCATCATTTTTTGGAACCCTAGCTGAGACACACATATTCTTGATCATCTTGCACGATCATTCTTTCTTGGTTGTGAGCCTTGAGGTTTCTCATCATATCATTTTCACTCTCTAATCTTTGCTTAGTTTATTGATAAATGCCTAAATATGGGTATTCTATACTTATAATTGTTATACTATTCATGTATTAATTGATGATTTGATGTTATTTTTGTGGTTTAATTGATCTTATTCATGTTATAGGCCTCAATGAGGCTCAGTGAGCTCGACAACACAATTGAGGAATAAATCAACACCGAAAATGACATTTAGAGCTCGAGCACTGCTGCAACACTATAGCAACCACTATAGCACGAAGGAGTTAAGAAACAACAATGTCTTGAGTTTTGTTGATTAGTTTCTGACTGTCGTGAAGATGCTTGTAAACCAGCTGAAAAATATGTAGTTTACAATAGTAGTTTACTATAACACTTCACTGAATTTTTGGCAGAAATCCCAAGGCTCTTATTGGTTCCTTCACGCATGTGAACTGGGCCATGAAGCTAACCTAAGAAGGACTTTAAAAGAAGTTTCAGAGTTTTTTGAGGGGGGATTCATCTCGTACCTTAAACCTTTGTTCTCCATCTCTAGACCCATGGTAAAAGAAGCTCAAGAAGTCATTCTTTGGAGCTGAAATTAAAGGAAAAAAGCAACATTTGGCAATATCTCCCATCATTTCCTAGTGTAGAGGCTTGTAGGGGATAAGGAAGCCATCTTTTTGGTGGTGTTGTTGGAAGTTGTCCACGGCTTGTTTCTCTGCATTCACCACTTGAGGGAGTTTTTGGTTGCTTTATTTAGTTGTTTTTATGGATTTGAGCATGTATTTTGTTAGCATGAACTACTAAACCCCAAGGTCACAGGATGTTGGTGAACCTTGGGGTGAACTTGTGTAGTTGGATGCTTTGATCTATTCTTATTGCAATTGGTATATTTGAGATTCAAGTTTGGTGTACTTTGATGTATTGGTATACATGAGAACTCTGTATGTCAATTTCTAGGTTGTACTTGGTGGTGTGACCAACGTCCTTGTACTAGACACACTTAGCTTGGAAGGAATTCAAATATAAATACGTTGTGACCATCTGGTATTTTGTGCCCCTAGAACATTAGCGTTAGACCTAATTTGAGTATCGACTCTAATTAAAGATTTCTCCGCTTTTAATGCGATCATAGGATGATTTGGCCAGAAGAAATTCCGTATTAATACTCGTATTGGATTAGGAGTCAATTGTTGTGACCATTAGGTTGATCTTTCTTAGGAATCTCTTGGTCCAAATCACTAGTTGTATGATAGTCTTAGCATCCTTCTCACTTTCATAGTCCCAGGGGAATCCACATCTGTGACCAGTTTCATCCCTTTATTTTCACCCCCTCACCCCACTTTATCTCGACTGTAGGCTCCTTCTTTAGTTCTTTTCATTTCCTTTGGAAGTTAGAACACTCACTCAAATTTGTAGGCTAAATAACACCTGAAGAGGAAGTAAGGATAGCTCTTTGGGCCCTTGAAATGTCGCCTGAGCTTGGTGATAAGTGCTTGAGTAAACATGTTTTTATACATGTTTTGCATGTGTTGAGCATCATTTTATATATGGTTTATGTCTCATATCGTGTATTGGGTGTTTCTTTTGTGCAACTAGGTTGTGGATGCCTTGAAGAATGAAAAGGAAGTTACTGCAGCAAAGTATTGTAGCAAAGCACTACACCAATTTACTGAAGCAGTATTGTAGCAAAATTACTGTTCACGCGGCCGCGTGGACATGCAACAAAGGCAGTCACGTCTTCATGTTTTTTCTCTTTGTGAAGATTGCAAGATCTTTCAAAATGCATTGATGAAGAAAAGTCTTATAGCTTACCACATGATCGTGTGCCCGATTATGTGGCCTTAAGAGAAGAATATTTGGATCACGTTTATGGAAATCATTGCTGCAAAGTATTGTAGCAATTTCACTGCAGCAGTACTGTAGCAAAAAAACTGTTCACACCCCCACGTGGAAATTCCTGCAGCCCATGCGGGCGCATGGAAAATCCATATGGACGCATGAGGGCACATGACAGACGCGATATGGAGTTATGAATACGTTGTTTGCCCTATTTTTGGAAGACGTTTTGCGAAGCTTTTGGCGAGTGCTTTGAAGGCAAGGCGGCTAGGGTTAGGAAGGAGGTCTTTGGCAACTTTAGAGGACATCCATCACCAACTTTGATCGATCTTCTCTTTGTCATAGTAAGAGGAAGCCACCAGTGACCTAGCTTCGGAGGAGGTTTCTTCAAGACGGTGGACTACTCATCAAGTCCAGTCTCTACGAAATCAAGGAGGTTTTCCTTCATGGTTTTCATTGCTTTTCATTGTATTAAACATTGTCTTGTAATTTTCCTAATGGAGGGCTAAACCCTAGTGGGTAAGAGGTCATGTGAACACTAGGATCCTTTATTTGTATCGATTTGCTTGTGTTTCTAGTTAATCCGAGTCAATTTGAGTTTTAACTTTGTAATTTCATTGCTTGCATGTGTTGTTGATCCTTGTGAGTAATCTACATTGCTTGATTTGTTACTTTGATGTGAAAGGTCTAGAGTTAGAACTTCAAGGTTAAAGAGGGTTCAGAGGGTGAGTCATGAGATAGTGGAGCGTCCCCTTTCCCTTCCGATTGAGTGTTTCCTATCTCCATATTCCCTAGACTCTATGCAACCATATTTGGTGTGAGACGTGAGATTGAGAGATTTCTCCGCTAGGACCTTGTAGGGGGTTAGGGATCCTTCGCCGGGAATTAGGGTTGATCTACTTCTAGGAATCGGTTTCACTCTTAGGTTTTCTTAGATCTTATTGCGGTCATATGGAATGTGAGGTGTTGAGATTGGGCGATTTCTCCACCGGAATTTTGTAGGGGACTAGTACCGGTTGCTTGGAGACAAGGACCGGTTGTTCTTGGAATACCTCGACTCAATTAAAGTCGGTTTAGAGACATATAGGAAATCTGAGCTTCATATTAGATCCTAGGGGGAGCATAGGCTAATTACCCCATTTTAATTGATTGAGAACTCCTTCATCTTATTTTGTGACTTTTTGCTTGCTTATTGATTTACTTTGCAATTAGTTCATTTCATCACTTACATTGATTCCGACTGAATAGCTAAGAATCAGTTATTACTAGTACTCTCGTTCCCTGTGGATTCAACTACCTACTCACCGGGATATCTTTATTACTTCGACACCCGTGCACTTTCAGTTACACGCAATGCGAACGTTTGTCACTTGGTGTTTCCGCACTTGGAACCTCATCACCGAACTTGCTAGGAGAGGAGTTGATCCATCCCGGGTTTAGTATATCCTGGCTCTTGGAGTGAGGCCAATTCAACATTAGGATAGTGCTTACACACGCCTATCCTAAGCTCGGAATTTCTGGCTATTATTATTGATTTATTTCTAATTTTTCCATGCTTGCTGAAATTATCTTTGATTTCTACAGTACCAGTTTTTATACCTAATTTCCTCTTGATCTTTGCTATATTTGTTTGTGGTATTTGCATGCGAGATGGAGTAGTATTTCCTACATTGTTAACCTGAGTAATGGTTGAATTGGAAGAATTTCAACTATTAATGAAGTATTTACTGTTGATGTTTTGGTCATAATTTTTATTTGTAGCATGGACTTTGTGTTGATGAGATTTTATTTTATTTTAATATTTATTCATTTTTTTTTGTTCCATTCATTATTTGGATTACTTTTGTTGTAAGTTGTTTGTTGTATGTCCATGTGCAAACCTAATATTTGTTTGTTGTTAATGTGATTGGCGTTTAAGAGCTTCAATATCAGCCAACGTTTAGAAAAATTTCATTTGCAAAGTGGCAATTACTTAAAAAATTCATTAGTTAACAACAGCCAATCTTGGATAAACTCTATATTCAAAAAATCCTAACCATGAATTCTAAATAATGTATCATACACTCAACTAACTTTGCCATATTAAGCAAAAAACTAAACTCTAAAGTAAGGGCCAAACTATAAATGTTTACAATTGTTTTTTAATTTTTTTTATACTATGTATACTAACTTGTAAAAAACTTGGAAACCTTAACTAATTATAATTATTAAAAAATATTGTTATTTTGTTGGATAAGGTATATCAACAATTTGTGCATTGTTTGGAGTATAGTTATTGAAACCAATTTAACATCAAACACTTCCAAGCTAATTTAAGTAAATGATGGATTAATAAAAAATAAATATTTTTTTTAAATTAATGATTATTTTTTAATCCACGATATTCATGTAGTAGTAATTATAAATTAACAAAAAATTTATTTCAAAAAATAAAATTCAACTCACCTAAGTCATAAAAACTAGGATGGTTCATCAGGTTTGCCAATTTAACATCTGTTAAGATGGATTGCGGCATGTTGATTGTATAAGTGATCTAATCAATGATCTTGATTGGCTTAGATGCCAGGTTACCAAGTTTTTGTGCCCATATACTATCATTAAAGGCAGGCATCGGTTATTTTTAAGTTTCATTGAAAATTTTATTGGGTTAAAAATAAAAATGTAAAGTTGTTCAAGTAATGTAGAAGAATTAAAGAGATAGAAATATGAGAAATCATATGTTGGAATTTTAGAAACTAAGTAGTTTTCTAAACATGGTCTATTAGTAAAATTTTAAAAGAGAGGATCAATATAATTTAGGGTCACTTTGTTGATTCTGTCATTTAATGCTCAAAACAGTAATTATCATGGTTTTTATTCTTTTAGTGTGACATCAAAAATGTTATGAAATATATTATTGTGTAATTACATTTATTTTGTCTTTCCACTTCTTTTCTAAATATTATTTTTATTATATTTTTTGGGTTGTTCTTCTATAGGGCATTGTTTTTCGTCGTAGTTACCTTTTTTGTTTTCTCCTAAGTATTATATGTATGATATTATAATTTAATTAATTAAATTACTTTATTTGTGCTTTGAATTATATGACTACATGCCCGAAACATGTGTCTATATTATTGTTTAGTTTGTAACTATTTTTTTACTATTTCAAATATATTGGGTTTTCATTTATTATTTATTGTCATTATTTTTATTAAATTATCAATTGAGAAAATTTATGTTTAATAATATAAGAACATGTTTATTAAAATTTGTGCTACATATAAAAATACATGCTCCAAAACTATCATAATTGTGAAAACCCGACATATGATCTACGGTATTTTACAACTTTCTTATTCTATTACTTACAATCAAGTTAACTATTATAATCAAAACAAGGGAATTAAGTTCAAAGCAAGCTTAAAGTGGTGAGAAAACTTAGGAACACAAAAAATAAAAATAAACCTGCAGTAGTGGAGTGTATTGGTATAAAAAGGTTCGGATCTTGTGCTTTCTTAGAATCTGGATGTTTTTTCCTCTCTTAGTATAGTTCAAAGAGGATTTATATCATTGTTTAGAACCCCATCAAATTATTTTTGTACTTTAATTTATTTATTGTATACTGAATTTCAGATTAGCTTGTGCTCTATATATAGGAATCTGGGGTTTTCTTTTAATTTTGTATATGGCAAAGGGAGTTTCTTATTTAATATGCCTTGTATCTGGTAACCAGTTATTTTAGTGAATTTTACAACTTCTATTTTCATGTTTCTTTGGAACTGGAATTCTTGGCAATTGCCTCGAATCTGTAACTTCCTAATTCTTTTCTACACCATCATGTTTTTCTTCATCTCTAAACATGCTATTTATTTTGTTTTCTTTTACGATTCATTACTTGGTGAAGTGATCTATAATGTTTTGATGGGTGGGCATTTATTTTTCTTTTCAAATAGTTGTGCAGCCAATATATTTTTGGTGCATACATTAATTGCTTTATTTATCTCACAGAACATTTAGTTGGACACACTAACATGATATTTTATGTCCAGAGATATTAGTTGGTGTTGTAGTTGGAATATTTGTTTGATCTGCTCGTTTGTTTAATACAATTCATTATTTTATTTGTCTTCCTAGATGACAGAGATAGTAGACAAGTGATTTTTCAAGTCCAGCAACAATTGGGTAAATGAACTTCTTTCATGAATTAATAACATTGTTATTGATACATCCTACATCTTCCAGATTTAGTCCTTTGTTCTGTTTCCCCTTGTTAATGATGTGATGATTTACTTTGTATTAAAAATTGATTGGTTCAAAGATATTCATTATTATCTCTGGCATTCTAGATGACGAGGATTATTAACAAGTGATTTTTCAAGTGCATCGACAATTTAGTAATTGGAATTTTTTTGTCAATTAATGACATCATTATTGATACATCTTGCATATTCCAAATTGAGTCTTTTGTTCTGTTTTGCCTTGCTAATGATGTGAGTAATTTGCTTTGTGTCTAAAATTGTTTTCTTCAATTAGTCTGTGAATGTTCTTTATTGGAAAGAGGCTAAGGGATTCGACTTGATTTCCAATAGACTTAGGTGTTTGACTTGGTTTGCTGGGGAAGATGTTTCTTCGTATGTTATCTCAGAATTTAGGGTTTCTTATCTCTTGAAAGGGTGTTTTGCATCACTAGTTGAAGCATAATGTTAAATACAAGTTGTTATGTGTATCGATCTCTTTATTGGTGGTATTTTTGAAATTCGGTTTGTAGTCATTGTGGCAAAACTTACTTTGTGGATTTCATGCTTCATCAATGCCTTCTAAAAGCGGTTTTCATGTTACTAAGCAAAGCCATTTATCAATGCCCTTTTTTTAATTTTGACTTATGTATTGTTGGGATTATTTAACTTCAATGGAAACTAGACTTTGTGGAATTTGAGGTTTTACAGCTCTTGAATTTAGAATCCTCTATAAGGTGTTTCAATTATAAAACATGATTTTATTTCAAAAAAAATGTGTTTAAATTTTTATCTTGATCTCTATTTATTGTTGTTGTTTTTGTAGTTCATGTTTATAATTTTGCTTTTATCTCTCTAAGAAATGAAAATTTTTGACAATGGTGATTGCCTAGATTGGTAATGTGATAATTGTTTGTGTTTTTTACTCCACACTTATTCATTTAGCACACTAGGTTTCTGATGAATGCCTCTTAATATATTCAATTCTCACATCTTTGAAAATTATTTTCTAAGACAAGACTGTTGTAATTTCATTGTTGTGCTATTTTTTATTTAGTGAACGAAGAATAGTAAAAAGGACACAAGCATATGCACCAATCAAGTAGTAAAGTGTGTGTGAAAGCAGGGTATTGATCCATAAAGAAGATTGGGAATACTATTACTAATCCTAATTCTGAAAGTTAACCTAAAAAAAAGTAATAGTATATGTGAACAATACTAGAAACAAGAAACAGGTAATAAAAGAAATTGAGAAATCAAACGAAGGAGGGATGCCTGGCATAGTATCCCTCTAGGGTTTGTTAAGTTCAGGACAAAAGTTGAACAAACATGTAATCCTATTTGAACAGAGAAATTTTTTAAAGTATACAAAACCCCTCTTACAAGTGTGAATAGTAATTAATTCAGTACAGTGTTAATATAGACACCCCACAATCGCTTTGCACTCTATGAAATCTCAATCCCCTAATCCCATAAAGAATAGAAATGTGATTTCTTCTAAAATCTATTCTCTACAATTGCGAAGAGCAATGCAATAACTTGTTAATCCACTTCATCATGGTTATGGTTGCAAGTAGGAGTATAAAGACCTGTTTGCCTTGTCATAAGGTGGAACTCATAAACCCAGCCATAAGGTGCTCGTATATGATCCTGTTTGCCTTGTCCTTATTTGATTGATGCTGAGAGAGTTCCATCTTCATCATTTTGGCTCTCTCACATCTTTATGTACTACCCGAAGCTTGAGAATGCAAAAGACACTATGTTTAACATTGAATTCTAAGATATAACTCTAATACATGCTTAATGAGTGTACAAAATGATATAAAATAATGAATGATTGTACACTCATTAAATAGTTCAATGCCATTAAATTTTGCTGGCATATGCATTATTAATGTAGAATTGTGTACATTAATTTATAAGGATGACTGAAGGAGAACATGTTGATTAGTTACATATGTTGAAAAATTAACTGATTTCCTTCTCTAACACTTATGTATCCTAAGAATACAACAAATATATGCTAATTGGATGCATATGCTGGAAAATTTATTTGCAAAATAGGCTTGTAATGATATTCATCTTGCTTTACCAACCATGCATTCCATATATATATTCTTTCATATCTTTATTCAAATTATAAACACCAATAAAATTATCAACATTGCAGTGTGGTTGATCATTACTATTATCGTTTGGTGTCCTTGATTGAGACTCTTATCTCAATTTTTTATCTTTTTGGTATGATTATGCGAGAATGGTATTAAATTTATATTGTTGTATGTTTTTTGTTCGTTTGTGACAACAGTATCAATCTGTTAGCATCAATTATTTGTCATTACTTTAGCTATAATTTCCATCTATGCTTAAACATGGGTAAATAACTTCATGGGTCACCAAACTATCACCAAATATCAAAATGGATACTGACCTTCAATTCATTTCTTTTCGAATACCACACTTTGATTGCATTTCAGCAAGAGGGTACCCGACCATTTCCGATGAGGAATTGATGATGTGGCCATTAGAATAACCATGCGGATTATATTTTCATAGCTCATATGATGATTTGGAGATGCCAACAAGGATTAAATAAGCTGCATTATCAAGGAAACCGGTTTTACTCCATGTTAGCCCTTTGTTTTCCTCCACTTAAGCATCCCGCCCTACCCTCTCCTTTTTAGCTTTATCTCCCGATCTTCTTCTTCTTCTTCTTCTTCTTCTTCTTCTTCTTCTTCGTCTATGCTTAAACTTGAATACACTATTATGGTGAGCTCATTTTCTAGAGGACATCTCCTTTACTTAAGCTTAAACAAGAATTTCGATGGCTGGTTGATACACTAATCCTATGTAAGTATTTTTAGTTGCCATGCTTGCAGTTGTAGGGTTCTATTGTAGAATATTGTAATAAGGGTTTTCTTTTAAATAAAGATTTATTTTGATGATCTCAATGATGAATATATATGGAAATATATCAATATTTGTTAATAAATGGTATAAAAATAGGCTTCAATATGGAATCTGGAAACCATAGTATCCATCAATGTCAATGTCATAATATCTGGTTTGAAAAAAAAAAGCCTAATATATTCATAATGAAGTCAATATTGCATAAAATTACATCAATTATGTTTATAAACTTACAAAAGAATCCATGTTAATTTTTTAACAAGGAAGACGGGCCACAAAAAAAATTTGCCAGCATAAAGGTTCACATAATACATTAATCTTGTACAAGCTTTGCACATAATAAATTAATTATGTACAATCAAAAAATTTGGCTGATAATAAAGAAGTCAATGTTTATAAAGTATATAAGCTTTACACATAATGCATTAACTCTGTACATTCACAAAATTTGCAATACAAAAAGGAAATCAGATGAAGTCTTTGAAACACTGCAATGCAGTTCTGGCAATACATCAATTTTGTACATTAAAAAAAATTTCAAATCATAAAAAATGCATTAATTCTGTACATTCACAAAATTTTCACTGAAATTACTAAAAATATAAATCAAAAAAGTGTTTGAAACACTACAAAATTTCTAGCACTATGATAGTTGATGACATTCACAAAATTTGGCAACATAAACTTGCCCAGACTTGGTTATGTCTCATCAGGCTTGAGCGAAGAAGAAGAAGAAAAAGAAGAAGAAGAAGAAGAAGAAGAAGAAGAAGATGATGATGATGATGATGATGATGATGATGATGATGATGACCGGGAGGTGAAGAGGGATGATGATGATGACGATGACCGGGAGGTGAAGAGGGAGAAGAGAGGGCAGGGTGGGATGCTTAGGTGGGAAAAAAGGGTTGATTAAAACCGATTCTGATGATGTGGCTTATTTAATCCTCGTTGGCATCTCCAAATCATCAAATGAACTGTCAAAACATAATCCACGTGGTCATTCCGGCGGCCACATCATCAATTCCTCATCGAAAATGGGCGGGTACCCTCCCATTAAAACGCAATCAAAGTATGGTATCCAAAAAAAATCGAATTGAAGGTCAAAACCGATTTTGATATTTGGTTATAGTTTGGTGATCCATGAAGATATTTACCCCTCAAACGTCATACATAGAGTTCAAGGCCATGTATAAAGTGTTCATTCCCATGGTCTTGTTATCACTTTGCCAGTTACAACATGGAGGTACAACAACCTTTCTTTTTATGAAATTGTGCACCTTCCAATAATTTGCCTGGAGATTTAGAAACAACATTTGATTTTATATTAATTTCTCGATGCTAAATGGCAAGGCCCCCTCCTCTCTCTTCCTTTTTACCACTCTCTCTCTCTCTTTAGGTTTTTTATTTTTATTTTTAAATATGAATTTAGTTTTACAAATCAACACCAAAACATAATGATTTTTTAGAAAATATTATTTGATTAATTGTTATTATATTTAAGTTTTGAAAAGACCCAAATTGTTTTGATCTAATTCAAGTTTGAATAGGGTCGTAATTATCTAATTTTAAATGTCTGGATTTACATATTAATCATATTTTGTATAGAATTCCTAAGGGCAAAATTGCCAAGTCTATGATGGGCAGACTTGTAATTAACCCCTTAAAGAATTCTTATAAATAGAGTATGATCCCTAGCTAAGCATGCAACGATTTGAGATTCAGAATTAGGTTTTCCAAATTATGGTTCCATCTCCCCTTTCTGGGTGTGATTAGTGAGAAGAACCACAAGACCCAATCACTTTCATCGTAATTAATGGATTCAAGTGCAGGTATGGTTCTATCACTCTCTTTTTTTCTAAGCAATCTCCAAACAAGAAGATCCAGGGCTTTTATAATGTTTATACACATAAGATCCATCAAGTGGTATTAGAGCCATCTTGTTTTGGAATTGTTTGGGATTTATTTTGATTAAATATTGAATTTATTGATTAATATCTATGCTTATATATATATGGTTTTGTTATTCATTCTTCCAGTTCAGATTTTTCATGTCAATATGATGATGATCATACATATATTTGGTATATGTTGGATGTTTACTGTTCAAATTTTTCATCTCAATATGATCATGGTCCTATGTATATATATATATATATTGGCATACATTGGATGTTTATATATATATATATATATATATTAATCCAAGTGCAGGTTTCATGTGCAAATAATGTAACTAAGTAATTTTGAAAACCGTGCAATGGTTTTTCAATAGATTGGAAATTATATATATATATATGGTTTCGTATGATGGGGTTAATTCTTTTTGTGATTATATGTGGTTGATCTGATATTAAGATATACATTGTTTCTATGACACATGAAATCTTTAAGAAGTGTGTTTCTATATAGATTTATAGATTATCATGAATTCTTTTAAGTGATCATGTGGATTTCAATATTTATTAAATTAATTTTTATGATTATCCCAATCAAAATTCAGGAACACATTTAATATTTTATATTAATTTTAATTTTAATTTGATTTTAATTAGGATAACATTTGAATTTTAGTTTAATTATTGAGGGTTTATTTGAGATTATCATGAATTTAGTTTTTGTTCATGATTATAAAGTTGTTTTAATAATCATTAGGAAATAACAACTTAGGTTCTTTTATAAGCTTTCTTGAGTATTTACTACAATTGGTAGAAGTAGCATTGTCATCAAAGTGACTCTGTTGTGGAAACCTTTTGTTTGTGAATAACCATGGTGTTAGTGCATGCTTACTCTCATGCAGACAATACATCAGCCCAAATGAAAACTGTTGTTTGGCACAAATTTGTTTGCACATGTGGTAATAAGTTGTTTATAGTTATTAAGTGTTTTTTGTGAGTATTTAGTTGGCACAAAGGAAGACTTTATACTTGATTGGATTTTACTATAAAACTTGCTTAATACAACAAGTTAATTACCATTGAATTGAATCTCTGTCCAAAAACTAGGTTTAATGCCACAACAATTGACTTGTAGATGGGTGGTTGTTATTTATATGCTTGATTATTAGTTTTTTGTTATTTAATTGTGAGTTAGTGTTCTATGTACAATTCATATTATGAGTGTTGGCGATATGTCTACTACACTCATTGGTGTTCTTGTGTTCAACGGCACAAACTTTTAGACTTGGAAAAACAATGTGACACTTGTTTTGGGATGTATGGATCTGGACCATGCATTAAGAGAACTATGTCTTGCACCTCTTACAGATCAAAGCTCTCTTGATAATAAGAGAGTTTTTGAGAGGTGGGATCGATCTAATCGCATTGGTTTGATGATCATAAAGAATACAATCCAGAAGACTTTTCTAGACACTATGTCTGACGAAAATGATGTTAGGCACTTTATTAACACCCTAAAGGAATGCTTCATATGAAATGATAAGGTGGAGATGAGTGTTGTTTTAATGAAACTTGTCTCTATGCGGTATAAGGGTGATGGGAACATACGTGAGTACATTCTTGATATGTTTCATCTAGCTAGAAAATTGAAGAGCTTAAAAATTGAGTTGTCAGAAGATGTTCTGGTGCATCTTGTTTTGATTTCCCTCCCTCCTCGATTCATCAATTTGAAGTGAGCTATAACTATCAAAAGGACAAGTGGACATTGAATGAGCTCATCTCACACTTGGTACCGGAGGAAGATAGAATGAAACATCATAAAGTTGAGAGTGCGCATTTGACATCTTCTAACTCAGGCCCTCAAAAGAAGAGGAAATACGATAAAGCTGTAGTACCAAAATCGTATAAAAAAAACCAAAGACCCTAAAAAAGAGCATAAAGAATTGAAATGCTTCTTCGGCAAGAAGGCTTCTGATGTAAAGAAAGACTACTCTAAGTATCACGATTGGCTCATAAAGAAAGGTATGTTTTCTGCTCAAGTTTGTACTGAAGTTAATTTGGTTTCAATTCCTCAATGTACTTGGTGGTTAGATTCAACTGCTACAACTCACATGAGTGTATCAGTGCAGGGTTACCTAAACTGCCGAACTCCCAGTGATAGTGAAAGATACATCTATATGGGGACTAGAAAAGGGTAGAACTCGTAGGTGTGGGGACTTTTAGATTGTTACTTCATACTAGTTTTTATTTAGAATTGAATAACACATTCATTGTACCACCCTTCAGATGGAATTTAGTTTCTATTTCAATTTTAGACAAAGAATGTTAATTTTGTTCATTTGGTAATAAAAGATGTGTTCTTCATTTTAATTCATTGTTGGTTGGAACCAGTACATTAAGTGAAAGTGATAATCTTTATTTACTTGATATGGTCAATACAAACAATGAATCCCATAATACTGAAACTAAAGGAATAAAATGTAGATAACAAAATGAAAATTCCTACTCATTATGGCACAAGCATATGGGTCACATCACTGAAAAGAGAATTGATAGGCTTCTAAGAGATGGAATTCTTGATGTAATTGACAAAACCAACAATAGTGTGTGCATTGAGTGCATTAAAGGAAAAACTACAAAAACGAGGAAAGTAGGGGCCGAGAGAAATAAAGAAGTCTTAGAACTTGTACATACCGATATTTGTGGACCTTTCCCTTCAGCGTCTTGGAATGGTCAACGGTATTTTATTACGTTCATTGATGACTACTCTCGTTATGGTTACCTCTATTTGTTACATGAGAAATCAGAGGCTTTAGACTTTTCTAAGTCATTTATGGCAGAAGTTGAAAATTAATTGGGCGATACTATAAAGGTCATTAGATCTTATCGTGGTGGTGAATACTACAGTATGTACAATGGATCAGGCGAGCAACATTCAAGCCCTTTTGCTCAATACCTAGAGGAGTATGGAATCATTCCTCAATACACCATGCCAGGTTGTCCTAGCATGAATGGTGTGGTAGAGAGGTGAAACAGAATCCTTAAAGATATGGGAAGAAGTATGATTATTCATACAACATTACTTAAGTCTCTCTAGGTGAAGCATTAAAGACCGCAGTCTATCTCGTATATAGAGTTCCCACTAAGGTTACTAAGAAGATCCCTTATGAATTATTGATTGGCAAGAAGCCTATCCTAAGGAATTTATGAGTTTGGAGTTGCCCAGCTGAGGCAAGGTCTTATAGCGCTAATGAAAGAAAACTGGATGCAAGGACAATAAGTAGCTATTTTGTGGGGTACTCTAAACAATCAAGAGGCTTTAAGTTTTATAATCCTGCATCAAGAACCTTTTTCGAAATGAGAAATACCCAGTTTTTTGAGGATGTTGAGGTCAGGGAGGAGAATTCAAGTGATGATTTTATCTTTGGGGGGATTTGGATACATTTTTCTCTGTCGTTGCTAAGGATCATAGTCAGGTTTCCTTTCTTATTATTATTCAAATTCAACATTTGGTTCATGACAAAGATGATGTTATTCCTACCCATCAATAGAAGGGTACTCAACCAGTTATGGGTGAGGAACAAGACATTCAACCTCAAATTCATGAAGAACCGATGCCTCTAAGGAGGTCCACAAGAGTAAGGAGCAGTCCAATTTTGGATGACTATTTGGTATTTCTTTATGAGCTTGGAAGATATGTTGACTCAATGGAAAACAATCCAGTTACCTTTAGTGAGGCAATTAATGGCTCAAACTCTCATAAATGGATCAAAGTTATAGATGAGGAAATCCAATCCATGAAGGACAATGATGTTTGGGACCTTATCCCATTGCCGGAAAGTGTGAAACCTGTTGGATGCAAATAGGTCTTTAAGACCAAAAGGAATTCACAAGGCAATGTTGAAATATATAAGGTGTGTCTAATTGTGAAAGGATTTACTCAAAGGGAGGGCATCGATTATAAAGAGACTTTTTCTCCTATTTCTGCAAAAGAATCTTTTAGGACCATTATGGCACTTGTGGTACATTTGGATCTTGAGCTACATCAAATGGATATAAAGATGGCCTTTCTTAATGGAGACATTGAGGAGACCATTTATATGATACAGCCAAAGGGGTTAATCACTGGGGAAACCAACAAATGGTTTGCAAACTTAACATATCTATCTATGGCTTAATTAGGCTTCCCGTCAATGGTACCAAATATTCAATCGTATTGTTTTCTTATTTTGTTTTGAGGTGAACACTGTTGAGGATTATGTATATCACAAGTTTAGTGGGAGTAAGTATATATTTTTGATTCTATATATTGATGGCATTCTGCTTGCCAGCAATGACAAATGGATCCTTTAAGAAACTAAGAAATTTCTCTCTGAAAGTTTTAAGATAAAAGATCTTGGTGAAGCATCCTTCGTATTAGCGATCTAGATTCATCGTGATCATTCACAAGGCTCCTTGAGTTTATCTCAGAAGAGCTATATTGAGAAAATACTGCAAAGGTTTGGCATATAGAATTGTAAGCATCCTGACACCCCCGTTTCAAAGGGAGATAAATTTAGTTTAAAATAATGTCCTAAGGAAGGAATTGAATCTAAATACATGCAGAACATTCCATATGCATATGTAGTATGAAGTCTTATGTATGCATAGTTTTGTACCTTTCCTGACCTGCCATTTATTGTGGAAATGCTTGGAAGATATCAATGTAATCCAGGTAGAGAACATTAGGTTGTAGACAAAAGGGTCTTTAGGTATCTTTAGAAGACAAAGGATTACGCACTCACATATAAGAGGTTGGATAGGCTTGAGATCATTGGGTATTCTGACTCCAACTTTGCTGGATCCTTGGATAGTCTTAAGTCGACATCTGGCTACATCTTCACTATGGCTAGTGGTGCTATTTCATGGAGTTGTGCCAAGTCATACTATTTGGCTGCATTCATCGCATGTTATACGGCATGTGGTGCTATGGCTAATGGTGCTACGTCATCAACCATGGAGGCAGAATTCATAGCATGTTATAAGGCATCAAGTCATACTATTTGGCTGCACAATTTCATTGAAGGACTGCAAGTTATCAAAAACATAGAGAGACCTTTGATATTGTATTGTGATAATAGAGCAGCAGTTTTGTTCTCAAATAGCAACAGAAGTTCTTCTAGGAATAAGCATATAGATATTAAGTTCTTAGCTATTAAAATAAGTGTTCATAGTGGCTTTGTTAGTATTGAGATTTTAGTGACAAATTCCATGGCTATAGATCCAATTACAAAAGCATTGTCGCCTATAGGTTTTCATGAACATGTTGCTAGCATGGGCATCGTTAGTATGAATGCTTCTGATTAGTTGGAGTTTATTTTGATATTTTGTAGCTTGATACTCATGTTGATATCATGCATTTGACTAGTTTTTATAAAGTTTACCATTTATTTCTATTATTTGCTCTGAACTATGATCTTATAAAGACTTTAAAGTTGGACTAGTTGAAAATAGAAAAGCGTAGAACACATTAGCTTGTAATTTCCATGCTACACATCCACACTTTATCTATGTCATTAGTTAAGTCGGTATATGTGAGCATTATGGGTTTAGTTACATTATACTAGCGATGACTGCCCCTACGTTCCATGTATAGATGAGGCTGATGGACGAGATTAATTTAGTTATTTTTTCAGTTGTAATTACATTTGGTTATTGATAGTAAGTTATACACAATTTTGAATTCCTGAAGGTGCATGATTATATGGTCCAAGTGGGAGATTGTTGGGTTGTGGACCACACATTATGTAGGGATATAAGGACTTATGTGCATAAGTTGTGTGTACGTACACAATTGATGTTTATAATTGTTTATATCTTATTATATTCATGTTTTGAATGTACCCAAATTGTTGTGATCTAATTCAAATTTGAATTGGGTCATAATTATCTAATTTTAAATGTGTGGATTTACATATCAATCATATGTTGTGTAAAAATCCTGGGGGTAAAATTGTTAAGTCTATGACAGGCAAACTCATGATTAGCCCCATAAATATTTTTTATAAATAGGGTGTGGTCCCTGGCTAAGCATGCAATGAGTTGAGATTCAGAATTAGGCTTTCTGAATTAGTGTTCCAATCTTTCGTCTCTGCGTGTGATCAGTGAGAAGAACCACAAGACCAAATCACCTTCATCATAATTAATGGATTCGAGTGTAGGTATGCTTCTGCCACTTTCTTTATTCCTAAGCAATCTCCAAATAAGAAGATCCAGGGTTTTTACAATGTTTATATCCATAAGATCCATCACTTTCTTGGGTTCACAATCTCATTCTTATGATTAGAGAACTAATTAAGATCCATCACTTTCTTGGTTCACAATCTCATTCTTTCTTCTCAACCTACCTAAAGGCAAAATCTTATTTTTTTTAAAAATTATTTTATATTATTTTGTTCATTATGATGATTTCATTAAATTTATTAAGAAAAGTGTGTTTTACTATAAGTGTAATTCTATTCAAGAGGTTGATTTGGATTATTGTTTAATTCTTTGTGCATCTAAGTTGGTACCTTTATATATATTGGAGAGTTATCTTTGCTTCCCCCACCATCAAATTAAGATGGAGAAGAAGAAGAAGAAGAAGAGAAGGAAAAGCAAAAGGTAAACAAGGAGACACAATTTTTATTTGACTATGTAATTAGAAAGTAAGATTATCATGTTTTCTTAACTAATAATCTTATATTATCAAATATTTCTATTAAAATACCTCACCTAAGATATGCCAAATATATAAATAAAATTCATAAAATTTTGATGTAAATATTAAAATTATTTAATAATAAGTATTTGCTATTATTTTATTTTTAAAAAGGTACATTTGTGTTTTGAAATATTTATTTTTTTTCTAATATTAATAATTCAAATTTAATTATTTAAATAAATATTAAATCTTTCTCCAACTTAATATTTTAAAAAAATCAATATCAATTTTTTTTATCTCCAACCAAATATTTCAATGGAAGGATTATTTATTTTTAAATTTTATAAAATGTGTTTTTTTATTTTATTGGATTTACCTCCATCGCAATTGACTGCAGTAGGTGAGGAAACAATGGATGATATCGGCAAATTGGTTGACTCTGTACAGGTTGGTGAAGCACAAGTTTAAGTTGACACTGGGGAACCCACTGTACCAAACATTGGGTCAGATAACATGCAAGCTTCGAATGACGATATCATCCAGCAAGAAGCAACAGGTGCGCACATTGATTCTGACAGTGACATACCTCAACCCCCAACGAACTTTGTACCACCGAAGAAAAGGCCTGCAGGATTTCAAAGTTTGACCAAACTACAACAGATGCCTCTTTCTGTCTTCCTTAACTCCCGAATGGATGAGTAAGTCAATTTAAAAAATTTGCGATTTCGTTATATTGATTGGCACTTATTTATCTTTTCAATGCGCAAGAACTTTTTACAGTTTAGAAAACAACTTACCAGTTTACAAACTGGAGTTTAAGTATGGATAACACATTATTAGTTATAAATTTAACTTTACTGTGTACAACCAGGAATTCGTATTGTTCTTTTCTTTTGCCATTCAATATTGGAAGTATGTGTTTGCAATATGTATTTCCTTGTCCATATTGGTGCATCCATGTTATGTTATTTTTTTTTTTTGTTGTGCTAAATTGTTTGTTTGAATCAGAACATATGTTTGGGCCAATGAATTAGGGCACACAAGTCGTGCCCATCTCTACACCTTGTTAGATGACAAGCATATGGTACCCGAGGACGTTGTCGACACCTTCGTCTTAATGTTGCTTGATTCCTTTAAGACATCCAGGACAATTTAAGCGGAGGACAACCATGACTAGACCAATGGCCCTTGCTCTCTCCAAAAAGGAACACTCAAGCAAGAACCTACACAAGATGTTGGCCCCGGCTTTGCATGACTATTCCTCAATTGAGGTTGTACTTATGCCAACCATTTCGCACAAGCACTACGACCTCCTCGTTCTCGAGAAAGACAAGCAAGAATACTTGCACTACTCATCAACTAGAAGGGCTGTGCATGATCAGGCAGCAAGGGACATGGTGAAATCCACAAACTGTTGTACTTCTTTACATGCCCTTTGATAATATGTGACTCATTGAGATTATGTTCATGCTTTCAGCGGGCCTTATTCGAGAAATATATTTAAGAGGCACTCGGTCTTGGAGACACTGTCTCGTACCCACTCACACATGTGAAACAATGCCCGCAACAGAGGCCCGGCAGTCTTGATTGTAGTATATATACAATGCGATTTATGGAACCGATATTGAATGGTGAGGACCTCCATGTACCACCAGGTGATATTGAGTTCTTACGACTAGAGTATGCAGTGAGAATTTAGCTGATGGAATCCTTTGGAAACCTATAGTCAAGGAAGATAACAATTCCGGCACCATTGTGGATGCACCAGGCCAGGACAACACAGGCGACTCAAACCTTGCACAAGCAGATGAGAATCCACCAGAGACAATTGAGTCAACCAAACCACCTGAGGCAACAACAACTACAGAAACATTTGTAGAGGAACAACAACAACTGGTGAATACTGAGAAAGACGAGTGATATGCATTCTACTTTTACCAGTTATTGTTCAGTTATATGTGTTGCAGTTTATATAACTTTTAGTGAACTGGATATTGGGAACTTGTGTTTACTGACGGATGTTTCAGTTTATAATTTGTTATAACTAATTACTTTACTAGGTTTGTGGTTACGTTTGTGGACTTCACTTTACGATATGAAACTATACTTTGGCATAGGTGATAACATTACATTATTATAAAGTAAACTACGAAAATTAATGGATTTTTCAAGTAATGAACTATATGGACCCAAAATGATATTGACAATTCATTTACTGAAAACAAAGGACATATTTTGACATACACTGGTTGTGAATACCCCAAGCAAAAGTCATAGTCAAGCAAAATACATAAAAGCCCAAAATTCAGTCTGCGATAACCTCGTTACAAGTAGCCCTATTATGGCCAACTTGTTGCCATCGGCTGCATCGTAATTCTCGTACGCCAAATGCTTGTGACTCAATCCTTCGACGTCTCGGCCTGCCTGGCCTTTTCTTGGCAATGGGTGGCCGAAGTTGGAGCACGCAGTTGTCATCCCATGGTTTATCATAATCTGGAATAGGGAAAATCTGATTGGCATAAGCCTTCTGAAATAAGTTGACAGTGTCGTATCTTTCAATGAAGCGGTGCACATTTGGTTATCAATCACTTCAAAATGTTCCCCATCCGAGCGACCTATGACCAAAGCCCTGCTCTCCTCAACTACGTCCTCAATCTTCTTATGGATAGTGGGGTAAAGGTAAGTGTCCCACGTCTGGCAATGTTCACGTCGATCGCACATCATGTTCATCATCTTGAACCTGCATTACATGAAGGAACAATAGTTGTAACTGTCTATGATGGATACTAACCGTTTCTATAATATAGTAAACAGAAATAGTTAATATTAAACCATATCGCCGGATATTAGTCCGAAATACTAGATTCTAAATCGTTAAAGGAAAAAGTAATATGTAGTATCTAATGATACGTCAATACATAATTTCTTAAAGTGGAAACCAAATATAAGTAGCTATTGCGCCATAACCTCCCGAAATGGAATATATTGTGTGGGAGCTGGCATACCTGATAGAATCCACTATGTTACATATTGGCAAGTGACGTGCTTCCCTAATCCAGGAGTTGAACCACTCAGCAACATTTGAGTACATCTCTCCCCATCGTCGACCTATGAACAAGTAGTTGGACCAATGTGATACATCTAACTTGTGAAGCAGCGAACTATGTGCTTCTGATGACATTTGTTGCAATTCATTTGTGGCAGCGTCGAATTCTGTCGATGTACATGCGTATGCGACATTGGCTATCAACCTCCAGCACTCATCTTTTAATATTTTCCCTAACTGGCTATTTGATTTAAGGAAGTTAGCCTGAAGATGGCATAAGCAATAACCATGTGTGGCAGATGGAAACACCTTGGAAACACCATTGACAAGGCCCTTGGACCGATCTGAAATGAATGTAATAATATCATGGTATTCGTCATCGCCATAGAGTGCATCACCCAATTTTAATATGAACCATGTCCAATTATCATCTGTCTCATTGTCCACGATGGCAAATGCTAGTTGAAAGAACCCCTCATTACCATCTTTCCCGGTCGCTCCTAATAGAATACCGCCGTATCTCCCCAATAAATGAGTACCGTCAAGAAATAACATGGGCCTACATCCCATCCTAAAACCATCCAGGGAAGCTTGGAAGCAAAAAAATCCCAGTCTAAACCGCTCACCATCTTTCTCAATTAGAACGATGCTGTCGGGATTGGTTTCAGTTACCTTACTTGCGTACCACAACAACAGATCATAGCTAGCTTTATCACATCCGTGTAGAATACCTCGAGCTAATTCTTTACCCCTCCAAGCTTGTTTGTATGGTAGCCGAACGCCATGGTCACGGAGTTTTTGAATTACTTTCCTGCTAACCCATTTTTTGGAAGCTTTCGGGTGTGATGCTGAACTAATACCACCACCACATGAATGTACATCATGCGATGTTTTGATTCTGAAAGTGGCAAGGTTACCTTCCTGGGAGGCATGGATATGCCATTGACATCCCTCAGCGGCACAAACCACGGTGACTCTCTCTTTATCGTTTTTTATGAACCTATAGTTGAAATTGCACCTGATGGCAAAGTCAGACAAAGCATCCTTGAAGTGTCTCGCATCCTCATAACGGTGACCGATTGTAGTTATTTCGGAGTCATTGGCTCGTCGAGCATTCGATACTATTGTACACCCCCCTTGTGAACTTGATGACAATTGTGGGCATAGACTCGATGAAGTGCTTTCAGATAATGGTTGCATGTGTAAGATGCCGTGAGTGACTGATTAGTAAATTTTGTAAATATGAACCATGACATATAAACATGTAAAACAATTTATAAACAGGAATAATTATGAGTAAACATGAATACACATGTTAATGCTCAACACATGATAGTAAACTAGTAATTAAAATAATAAACAAATACCATGGATAATAGTCTAATGTAGAATATAGAAAATAGTAAAACAAACAAATACACTAGTGACAATTACCGTAGCATTGATGGGCTTTCTCTGCCTTCAGGCTCTTCCGTGACTTCATTTATATTCTCAATAAGCATATCAACTACATTTTTTTTAAACATATGGTGGACTTCACATATTCTCGTGAAGTCAGTTTCAGAGTTGATACAAGAAGTTGTTCTAACAACATCTGGGATTAAATACTTTACTCTAACTAGAGGAGCTTCAAGAGACCAACGTGCACATATTTCGGCCAAGACAGATTCCCATTTGGTCAGCATAGTAAAATAAACAATGAATCCATTATTGTTATACCTTACGATCCCGCAAAATGAATCCATTAAAGACCTACAAAAATGAAAATCAAATAACCTTCAAACATCTAATCAGTTGGAAATTAACATTAATATAGCTCATATATATGTTCACCAACACCACAAAGATATAACACCTAACCACAACTTAATCAAGCTCCTCCAACTAGAAGAATGAAGAAAAAAAGCTTCTCAACAAAGAAGAAAAAAAAAAGACCAGTATCATGTCAACCAAAAAGACCATGAAGATAACACCTAACAGCACATCCACCAAGCTGCAGCAACAGGAAGAATGAAGAAGAAGCTTCTCAAGGAAGAAGACGAAGAAGCTTCTCAATGAAGAAGAAGAAACCTAGTTTCATATCCATTACTCAAGAATAATAACAAGAAATAAGAAGACAAGAAGAACAAGAAGAATGAAGAAGAGAAACTTCTCAAGCAAGGGAGAGATGGTACGGCAACATCATAGCTTTCTTGTACAACCTTGCCTCTGAAAAGATGATAACTGCTTGTGCGATATGAATGCGAAGCGTTCATTCCTTATGTTGAGCATTACTTTTCTCAGGTTTTTACATTAATATGTGTGTTTTTATGTTACTTTTATCCAGGTAAGGCTGTGAGGCTGAGTATGAAGGAAATAGGCCAATGTGGATCATAATGCACCTATTTTGGAGGAGATCTTGCTAAGGTTCAAACGCGAAGACATAGAACAGGTGTGAGATGCTAGAGTTTGTGCCAACCTCCTCGCATTCGAGTGAGCACATCCATTTGGAGCCGCACAAAGGCAGTCACACTCGAGCACTCCGTCTTATGCATATAAGAACAAGAGCTCCACCAACATGTATATCATTGAAGAAGCAAGTGATTCACGACGTGAACGTGTGCCCGTTTGCGTTACCCCGATGAAAGTATGGAATCGGGAAGTTATTCAGGTCGAAGACTGTAGCAACACTATAGCAGTACTGTTCACAGCCGGCCGAGAAATCAGAGAAACAGAGAATCCACACGGCCGTGTGGAAATTATCCACGCCCGTGTGGAAATTCCGCACGGGCGCGTGTAGCGTCCACGCCCGTGGAGTTGCCCGATTGTAGCCCTATTTAAAGCCGATTCAGCCCCGATTTTGGTATTCTTTTCTCCATCTTTTCCCCAACTTGCGAGAGAGCTTCGGCTAGGGTTTTGAGGGGTATTGGCTAGGCTTTTGGAGAGGTTCTACGGCTCCGACATCGCGCGTCGTTTGGAAGAAGGTTATTGGCAGAGCTTTCATCGGCATCGATCCGGCGAGGTGTATCCTAGGCCGGACAAAGGATCCCTTGCGACGAGTAGAGGACTCTCCACAAGACCATCGACACGACCATCGAGGGGGTTTCTTTATGGATTCATTGCTTTTACATTCGATTTCTTTGATTGTACTTAGCTCCATGTAGAGCTAAACCCCTAGTTGGTACTTGGGTGATTGTGAACCCTAGGATGTATTCGTTTTTTTGAACTTCTTTATTATGCTTTCAATTAATTGATGTTTATTGTGAGTTCCAACCTTGAATACTTGATTGTATGAACATTTCCCCTAGAGTGACACTAGGGTTGAGAGTTCTTGTTGGTAACCTTGTGAGTGACACACCACGAGCGTTAGACAAAACTAGGTTGAAGAGGGTTGAGAGGGTGAGTCGAGAGGTACAGGAGCGTCCCCTTTCACCTCCGACGTGATAGATTCTACCTCCGTTCCTCGAGTTCTTTGCAGCCATAATAGAGTGAATGGTCTAAGGGATGAATCTCCGCTGGGGCTTAGTTGCGCGTGCAACGGAGTAAAGCGTTGAGAGGATCTTAGTATCTAGCGCTTAATTGTGGTTAGGGACCTTCCGCTTGGACCAAAGGGTTAGGTCTATAATTAGGAAGAGATTTATCACCTGGAATCCCTAGAGCTCATTGCAACTTTATTCGAGTGCGAGCTTGAGAGGTTATTTAATCTCTCCTCCTGGACATGAATAGAGTTAGGCATAGTTGACCTTAGATTTGGGACTATGTACGTAAAGATTTCCACGACTCACCATTGCATTGATTAGGAAGCATAATAGAGAGTTCTTGCACTTGAAGCGATTATCCTAGGTGAAGCATCATCCGAGTACCCCATCTTTATCGATTGTCTTACCTCCTCCTTACTTTTGCTCTCTTACTTATTGCTTTTAATTGTTGAGAATTGAATCATTGTCACACTTATGGTATTCCACATAGCTAAGAATCGAATTAAGTGTCTTTACTCCCTACTCCCTGTGGATTCGATACCCGCTCACCCGGGATTATTATTTCGACAAACCCGTGCACTTGCGGGATATACGCAAGGAGACCTTGTCAAAAGACCCGGACTCATGCTTCCCGCCTCAAAGGACAAAGGGCAATTGGTGGCATTTCACAAAATTCTCATGGTGCAAGCTAACGGGAGGGACCAGGAAGACCACTTTTCAAAAAGAAAGGACTTAATGGTCTACGTGAATGTCAGAAGGACTTAATGGGTATTTGAAAAAGTTCCAGGGACTAAAAAGTAATTTACCCTTATTATAAAGATGAAATATATATATAAATATAAAAAAGAAAAAATTATCTAAAAATCCCTGGATAGTTTCAAACTTCCACTGCAGTTCCTCTAACAATTGGATTTCCTATTAGATCCCTCCTTTTTTAAGCCAAATTCTCTTTAGTCCTTGGTGTTACTTCAGTCAATTAAATGGATGGAAAATGTTACAAATGCCTATGTACCCATGTGAGATGGAAAAAAGTAGAAGAGACAATTTTCCCTCCAAGTCATATCACAATTAATGGAAAGTATGGTCATATCTTCCAATGAAGCTTCTTTGTCAAAAAGAGAGGATATTTCACTCCTTCTTCTCATTCTTGCCATTCTTGTTAAACTTCTTCTTCATCTTGGTTTGGTTGCCAAAACTTCAACTTATTTCCATCTTGTTTAGGTAGCAGGTTAAAGTGAAGATATTTATACATAAGTTGTTGTTGTTGTTGTTGTTGTTGTTGTTCTTCTTCTTCTTCTTCTTCTTCTTCTTCTTCTTCTTCTTCCTATTATTTTGCATGGAAACTTTTCTGCTGTGGAGGGAAACAAAAGAGAAGGACATGTGCTTCAATTCACCATCCTAAGTTCATGCGAGTCAGTCATGGGTGAACCATGTGTGTGTTTGGCCCTAAATGTTTCTCAAGAGAGAGTGAAGTTCGTAATGCGTGACTTATACAAAATGCTTTACCCAATTAAGTCTGATGTAGATTTTCAACGCATGTGCCATATACCATAGTTTCAACAAATTTGTCGTGGCATTATCATTGAGGAAGTGAGTGTGTTTGCAAATGGAAATTCGACCTCCTTGACCCATCATAATACAACAATGACTACCATTACTGGTTACTTGTCTTTTATGTGTTCCTGTGTTCTTTGATGTTAGTACTATTAATGACAATCATTTGTTGTGTATTAATATTACTTACTATGTATTATTAATGGTTTCTGTGTACTATACCAGCTTCCTGTTTATTATTTTGATTTCCTGTGTATAATATATGTTTATTGTATAGAATATTTGTTTCCTGTGTGTATACTATAAGGAAAAATTTTGACTTTACATTCATAAAAAAATGATAAAATCCAGGTAACTATATGGTGCGCTGCTCCAGAATGCCAATGGCGAGTGTATGCTTCTAAAGAGGGAACTCATGCCACGTCCTGGCTGAAGACAATGCAAGCAACTCATATTTATGGTGGAGGAACTGGTATGACAGTACATCCAAAAGCAAGCAAGAAGTGGGTTTCCAAACGTGTCATACATAAATTAAAAGAAAAACCATTGTACAGAGTTGTTGACATATAGAAAGATATATTGCTCGACCACGGTGTTCGTCTACTGTACAAGTGTGCTTGGATGAGGAAGAAGCTTACCAGGTTAATAAATCATGGTAGCCAGATTAGTAGCTATGATTTTTTTCTATGGTACGCAGATAAAGTAACCGAGACAAATCTCGGTAGCATTGTCACCATTGAGAAGATGGCGAGTGGTTTAAGCCTGTTTTTTTCATTTGGGGCTTCTTTATTGGGGTTTAAGCATGGGTGCCGGCCATTAATTTTTATTGATAGAACTCATTTGATGACCAAGTATGGTGGGAATCCGCTAGGGGCAACAGCGAAAGATGACAACAATGGTTTATTCCACGTAGCATTTGCTATCATCAACAACAAAACTAATAAAAATTAGACTTGGTTTCTTGCTACTCTTTAGGAGGCCTTGTACAGTAAGGATAACTATGATAAAATTATAACATTTATATCAGATCAATCCAAGGGTCTGCGTGAGTCATCCCCTCATCACCACATGGTTATTGCCTATGACATTTTGAGGCGAACTTCATGAAGACCAACTCTAACCTCGGTAAAGCTTTAAACTTATGAAGGGATATGTTATCCAAATGACGCGAACAATCCAATAGGTGGGATATACACCTCTGTCCTAAAAGACAAAAAAGGTTGAAAAATTGTTGATGGCAGTCGTTTCCTAAGAGTGCGTCGCCCTACTGAAGACACGTATGAAGTCATTGACAACAACAACAATGCACTCAGCCTATAGTTTCGTGGGTGTTCATGCAGAAAGTGGAAAAGTACATGGCCTATCTGTGCAAACATGCATGTGCGGCGATCATACAAAACAAACACAAATGTCCATTCTTATGTTGATGATTACTTCACAGTGGAATGGTATCATCAGAGTATGCAAATCCAATATCCCCTGTTTCTGGCATTGACAAGCCATCCGGTAACAACCATCAACTATGACTTAGGCCACTATTATCAAAGAAACTATCACACTGTCTAAGAAGAAAAGAGAATAGAGTCATAAGCCTTCGATGTCTGCAAATTAAATTGTAGCTGGTGCCATCAAGCTGGACATAATCAGTGATCATGTAATGAAGTCAAAGCGGATTGACAATGCTAAATCTAATGGTATCGTATGATATTTGATTTTGCTTTCGCATGTTTGTTGGCATGACCTTTGTAATATTTTCATTCCCTATGTAAATTTCTCCCGTTTGTGTGTATAAAACCTTATTTACTATGTATATTTTTGTTTTATTGTGTGTGATATCCAACTTCCTGTATATGTTTTTGTGTTACTATGTATTATATTGGTTTTGCTGTGTAGTTTATCCATTACCTATGTTTATTTCCTGTATATTGTCATGATGGATTTCATATGTTAAATGCATAACCAAATTTTCCATTACAGACAAATATAGGAAATACAAATACAAGGTCTAGAAAGTTTATTGTTTATGTTTGTTTAAAATACATTATAAATTATTTGCAAGATCTTCATTCTCAGCATTTTCAAAGCCCTGCACCGTTACTGTTGGAAAATCGTTTAAGTCAACGATGGTCTCAGTTTTCAATATGCTGGCAGTCTCCAGGTTTGCCTTGTCCTGCCTCACATCAACGTCGACAACATCTTTAGCAGTGGTCCCAATCTATTCATTCTCCCCAATGGGGTCTTTGTCCCCGACTGTTTTCTTCTCCTCGTCGGTATTCTTCTCACATTTGGTGTCCTTCTCCCTCCCGGCCTTCTTCTAACTTTCAGCATCTTTCTCCCTGGTGGCCTCCTTCTCCCTAGCGGCCTTCTCACCTTTAGTGTCCTTATCCCCGGCAGCCTCATTCTCCCCTGAGGGGTCATTCTTTACACTAGTGCTCAGTATAATTTTTTTCCTCATCGCATCGACAAGTATTCAGGTAACATAGCAAAGGTGGAGGATTAGGATGTCCAATTGTGATATGGA
The DNA here is from genome assembly GCF_009730915.1 of Dioscorea cayenensis subsp. rotundata. Taxonomy (NCBI): domain Eukaryota; kingdom Viridiplantae; phylum Streptophyta; class Magnoliopsida; order Dioscoreales; family Dioscoreaceae; genus Dioscorea; species Dioscorea cayenensis. The sequence goes on along the minus strand of NC_052472.1, from coordinate 13,480,713 downwards.
CAATTCTTCCCCGTTCAAAAGCTGTCTATATATCACATGCAAAAAAACCGGATAATCAATGGGCCCAAGTTACTGCTGGGGATAGTTCCGCACATCCTCTAGTGGAAGGTGTCGGTATAGATTACTAATTGTGTTAACCTCAATGCATAGTTCAAAGAGATCCCCTTGAGACATTTAATGGAACTTGTTAGTAGTGACTAAATAGGAGAGCATACCACAGTTCCAAAATATATTTATGTCATTTACCATGTCTACAATGTCAGAATCATAAATGTCTAACTTGAGTGACGAGTAGTGCTACTTTTCAATGTCTAAAACGAGCAGATGGTAATGAACGCGAAGTATGATTGGCATAAGTATAAGCTCAGTTGTTTTGTGTTCGTATATGACATCTTCCATTAGGCTTACTACTTGTTCCACTGCAAATTACGATTTCTGCATAGCAAGTGCTAGGTGCCGTGTGACAACTGTACATCTCTTCAATGCCAATCGATTTGTTAGCAATTCCACGCGGAGCATGAGTATGAGGACATCCAATACATCATCGGGACATTTTCTTTCCCTTCAATGAAGACATACAGGTTGGCACGGGTGGTATATTCGTAGTCTTTGTCATTCCTCCAAATGACAAAGCTATATAAAAGAAGTACACATAAGTCCATAAGTTTACACAATAAATTTCAAGTTTACACAAGAAACATAGAATTTACACAGGTAACAATATCTCTACATATTAAACTTACACAGGAAACAATATCTCTACATATTAAACTAAATGTTTACACAGGAAACAATATCTCTACATATTAACCTAATTGTTTACACAGGAAACTAAAAGAATACACAAGAAACATATATTATAAACAAGAAACTATAGATATAAACATAATAATATAAAATTTACACATGTGTGATAAAGACATGATTCCATAATATAAATTATCTGTGCTATACGAGAAAAAAAATTACCTGTTGAAACGTGTGTTCTGGAAAATGGTGAGGGCTGTTTTTTCTAATTGTTTAAGCCTTTCGAAACCTTGATATTTCTTTTTTTGGTAGTAAGTCTGTCGCAACCATCTTTTGATCCTCATAATACACTTATCCTTCTGCTTTAGGATGGTATGTGACCCGCAAGCGGCTCTTTTGCTGGTCTATCCTTTCTCAAATTGGTCAGGGATTCAAGTAGTGCGTCTATAGCATGTAATGCTTCCTAATCAGCTCCAGAGTCCTCACTCAAGGGGGAAACCTTTTGAATAGGTTTTTTTTCAGTGGTGGGACCCTATTCCTTGGAGCTCTCTTTGCTAAAGCCATTTTCGGTGGGGCTCTCTTCGGCTGAACTCGCTTTGGCGGTGTCTTCTTTATTGGGTCTCTTTCTGGTGGAACTCTTTTTAGAGATGGACTACTTTGATGTGTGTCTTGCAAAGCCATGCGCCGTGTAACACGTTTAGGGGAAGTATCTTTAGCTGTTACCTGGATCTGGGCAGCCACTAGGGCCTTAGGAGGAGGGACATAAGATGTAATTTCATCCATACCGTCCTTAGGAGACGGGACATGAGATGGAATTTCATCCGTGCCCACCTCAGGAAACGGGACATGAGACGAAATTTCATCCATGCCGCCCTCAGAAACTAGAATTTCATCACTTCGGATGGAGCGATCAGCTGCATGGACCTGTGCTACAGCTTCTGGCTCTTGCTCTTCAGTAGCTGTTGGTGGAACATGAACATCCCCACAAGCAACTTTGTCATGTTGTGCTAGGATTTCCGCATTACCTGTATACTTTGTATTGTACTGGTCAGAACACCCTCTCCAAGACCATGCTACCCTTTTGAATCCAGAGGCGATGACCTTGAGTTAGCTGTCTTTCGCTTTGCATCTTCACGGGCACGCTTGTCCATACGAGCTTGCAGGTCACGGAACTCTGTTAATACTTGTTGCAATGACAACCGCATTTCATCGTCACCTCGTGGAACCTCCTTCGGCCTCTTAACCAAAAACTGTCGATGGCCAATTTCCTCAGAGGTGGTTGGGGAGATTGATCCCAAGCTCGTTTCTTTGTTGACTCAAAGCTTGAGTTTTTCCCAGTGGTCGAGGGCCTGGTTAGTTATCAAGACTTCCTTTTAGAGTAGCCCGATTCCAAAGATCTGACAAGGGTTTGCTTCTGGGTATGCTTAACATTACCAATTAACATATTCTCTTCATCGTTAGCTGGTAAAATCTCAAAGAACTGCTAAGTAAACATGAAACATTGGAATATTAGCATATTATACACAGTAATGCTATAATATACACAAAACACAATAAACTATACACAATAATGTTATTTTATACACAGTAATATGGTATTATACACAGAAAGTTAATAAAATACACAGTAACACAATATTATACACATGAATCAAGTAATATACACAATAAACCATTATAATACATGGGAAATAACTCATTCATATAAATTACCAATCATTTTAGAAAGCAATAGTAATAACTTTTTTTTTCCCTTTGAATGATTTCAATAGCGGCTCGATAGACACCGCCTTTATGAAACTGGACTTCGTGTAACACATTATACGGGGTGTCTGGCCTAATCTTTGTTTGTTCACACATCCAGTCACCTCATAAAACCAAATGATCAGAGAAATGGAGCAACCTTTCAAATACCCTACATAGTACACTTTCCTTTATAGCGAAGTTGGACACGGGTAGCTGTAGTAAGGATGTCGGCCATCAACCACATGTAAGTAGCATACACCCAGGCGTAACGGCCAAATGACCCTAAATCATCGGCGTACCTTGCTACGAATGATGGCTCATTTCAAATAAGTGTTGGAGAACAAAATCATCGTCATGGAGTACACCACCAAGAGCTTGACAAAGGCCTCCTTGTCGCCGTATTTGCTGCATACAATTCTTAGTAGGCTATCTTTAATTACATCATGGTGACGGTTATGGATTTTACGCAGAAAATTCTTCTCAAATTCTGATTGAACCTTCTCATGCTTGAAAGATACAATATCTCCATCACAACGGAGGCCTAGGATGAGAGCAACGTCTTCTACTCTGAACGAGAGCATGCTTTGTCCTATCTTAAACATTTGACTATTGTCATCATACACCTGCAACACCGCGTCAAGAACCCTTCTCTCTTGCAATACGGGAGCAACATCCATCAAATGGGCAAACGGCGTCCAGCGGAGGATCTCCCAATGGCGCTTGTTCATTTGTTTTTTCAACTCTGCAATCGTTTCAACAACAGGGGTCCAGATAACGCCGAGCGTTTACAAGTGTTGTTGCTATCTTTTGATCTATATAAAAAATGCAAACATAGACTCAATCACTAAGAGATAAACATAATATTATACACAACAATCCGCAAAGTATACACAAGAAAAGCAACAAACTTTACACAAGAATGTCGATATTAATAAAGTAATTACACAATATTACACAGAAAATAGAGAATGCCACTCTGATAGCCTTCCTTCGATTCCAATCAGGTATGTCTTCTAACCTTTGTGCTGCTTTTTTCCCTTAAGTTAACTTAGCAATCTTTTACAGAAGCCCTTGTCGAAGATGTTTCCGAACTAATGAAAACCATGGATGGAGTCGAAGAACTCGAAGACGATGTTTTGCAAGAAACAAGAAAGCGGAAAAGAGGATTTCAACAGCCTTTACCGAGATAAGGAGGTGAGAGGTTGCAGCCTTTAAGCGAAGATAGGGTTTCGATCTTGAATCCCAATGAAAGCATGCACCAACAGTCCTCACCAGATGTTCCCAAGAAAAAAATGAGGTTAAAATTGTCATTTCGGCCAGTTGAAATGATGGTTAATTCTTCTCAAATGTTTTCTCTCATGGGCATTGGCGTAATTTCATATAGGTTTTAATGCTTCCATTTTCTCCGGTAACTGTTAATGGGCGGAAAAGTAAATAAAAAAAAATTAAAAAAAATGATCCGTGAGAAAACTTAATACTTTGGGTGATTAAATGGGATTATCCAAACTTTTCAGAGATTTTTGGGTACTTCCCCAGTATAAAAAATCTTACACAATTGTATTTATGTGTGAGCGTGCATATGTATCATTAAGCCTTATCAAACAAGCTACATCCATTTGAGCTGGTTTATTAGCGAAATGAACTAGTGAGACAAAGCTTGACTGAATGCAAACAGCTCAACAACATTAAATGTGTATATCTCTAACATATTTATTTAATAATATCTCATTGTTTTTACCATGCATTAAAAAGAGAATAAAAAATAATTGTGTAGTGAAAATTTGCAAATATCCCTAGACAAGGTTGATTCTTAAATCTGAAGAACAATCGCCACCCTAAAAATAATAATGATATTAAAAACAAAATACACATGCACATCTTGACCAGGCATTTTTTGGCAAATGTGAGAAAGAAGCATTTTATTTTGCTTATAGCTATATTGTACATCAAATTATTAGTGAAATTTAGCAGTTGCTATAAATACGTGTTGAAAGTTTGAAACTCAGAGTGGGAGTAAAAAGCAAGCCATTTGTTATGTTTCAAAAAAAATTTCCTTAAAAATCATTACTAGATTCAAGAGATACCATTTATAATAAAGTCGAATAGAAATTGTAACAAGAAGATACAACTAGATTAACATTTAATACAACTAATAGAAAATTTACTGGATCTTAAACAAAGAAGAAATCAAATATTTTAATTATTTAGATCTCAGTAGCAAGTAATAATTGGCTAAAAAAAATTTCAACATAATGAACATGAAAGATCTAAGGAAATGACATCATTGGCTTTCCACAGCTCATGTTTGAACAGAATAATATTGGAACATAAAGTGAAAACCAATGATTTTTGAACAAAAATGATTATTTAAGAACCACGAGAATTGACTAAATGAAGAACAAAAGATTCAATAAAATATTTAGGTAACTCAAATAACATATTGAATCAATTTCCAACCAATTATGAAATATTAAAACCAGAGTACAATGGGATTGTTTAATTTTCAGAACACAAGAATTAGTAATCTAAGATCATAACTCAATTTAGATTATAGTAAGGCCTAATGCTAGCAACAATGAATTTCAATATAGAAATGAGCATGGAGTAAACAACATAACAAACAAGTAGTCCATACTGAATCTAAGGAAACCATCCAAACATCATCTGCACCTAAAGCAGTTTAAATTTCAATATAGTAAGGCCTAATGCTAGCAACAATGAATTAACTGAAACATAACATCAAGTGTCAGAATAAAACAAGACCATCCACAAATACTAAACTTTGCATGTTCATGAAGGCTAAATTGCTCACCTGGAATCACTTTAGAAACTCTAAATGTATTAATCTGCAAGACCACCATATTTTCTATATAAACATACAACAATAAGTCACAAAAATTCCAACACTCATTAAATAACATCAAAATATAACAAGACAGGCAAGTCTCAATCTAACCCAATAGAATTACTAATATGAATAAATTCCAAAACATCGTTCCAAATAAAAGATGCTGCTTGATAAGAAATCTTTCTCATCTTTCTCATCTTGAAAATTAAGCCTTGCAATCTGAGATTAAAAATAAAAAAAATGTGAGTTATGACTAGATAAGTAAAATAACAAACAACATATGTTGTAGTATCAAGTTTTTCAAATTATTTGAACAAATTAAGGGCTGGTTTTTAATGGCAATTATAGAAATATTCTATTTGTGACACATTCATTCAATATGCTTTAGTTAAGAAATATACACCTCTACAAACATACACATATTTGACTAATATGGTACAAATCAATAAAATTATAATCAATCAGACATTAATAATATTATAATCTTAATCCTGCTGATTAACTCAATGTCGAATTCCAATTGTTAAACATCTAATATATCAACATATACCATGTTAATTATATATTGATTTCAAAATTTACTCAATTTGGAGAAAGTTGATAAACCCAAGTTTGCCCTTATTAGTAGTGGAAAGACATTGATTCAATGTCAATTCACATTGCTTGCCTGCTCATTTAAGTTGAAGTCATAGAATTTTGATATCACTCATTCTAGTGTCTATTAATGAATTTGTGACTTTTTAATTTTTATTAGCAACTAACTACATAATTTATTAAAATAACTTGTGTTGTCCATAAAAATGTTCAGTACAAAAATAAGGATTTTGCTCAAATAATATTTTTTTTAAACACTATACAAAAGCTACATACCTTAGTAATAAATTTTTTCTTATCATATTCTAAAAATCTCTAACATTCTCCAGAAAAGATTTCATTCCTTTTAATTTTCTCCAAATTCCTATTTTACAATCAAACTTTCAAATTTTTAAATTGTTTATCAAACATCATAAAACTTTTAAAATTTTCAGATTTGTGATATTTACAAATTTCGTAAATTTTATAAATTTAAAAAAAATCATTTATTGTTAACATTTCCACACCATTTGAGTAAATTCACTATTTTGTATGTTTTCATAAACTACAAAAATTCATATTTTTCTATGATGTCAAGAATTCAAAATGGCAATGCTGCAATTTTTCTTCTTCTCTTTTAATTTTTATGGACAGGCCGCAAATCACGAACATGCACAGGGATGATTTTAATACTTTTTAACATTAGTGTATCCTCATCTCGTATAAGTTGAGATTTGAATCCGCCTTTTCAGTAAGGCACAAACGCCTGAGGTAGGGGATCCGGTGCTCATAGACTATGAAGTTCTTGGCAAGATTTCATATTAACAATCTCATGATTTCAAATATTTGTATATTTATAAAAGAAATTTAGATTTCAAATTCAATGACATTATATTTTTAAAGAATTTCAAATTAATATTCATTGATTTCTCATTTAACTTTTTGCTCATAGAATATGTTTGAAAAAAATATGAATAAATTACGAATTAAACCATCAATATATATATATATATATATACATAATGCTTCATGCTCAAATCTAATCAAACAGATAAATATAAATTGGTTAAACAACAAAATGGTTGAGTACTCACCTTGAACATTTGTTCCATGGTTGGAATTATATTCCTGTTGATAGAAATTAAGTTAGAATTTAATTTTCTTTTCAGAAAACCTTATAAAAGGTCAATTATAAATAAACCTCTATTTAACAATACAAAGGATAATAACTGAAAAATGAGTTTCACTATACCAAAAAAAGCCAAGATAAATTAAGAATTTAGAAAACTAAAAAGACTAATAATAAATTAGTTCAAATGTTTAGACATGGGATGTTTAGTTGGTGAGTTACTCACACACAATCCCACCAAGCATACCAAACTTATCCCATGAACCTATTATTTAATAAAACATATTTATTAATTATTTTTTAAAAAAATATTAATATAAAAAAATATCTATTTATTAATTATAAAAGAAAATTTTTAATTTTAAGATATTAGTTGAATAACAGAATGATCATGATCAGCTCATCAACAAGATTTTATTCTAAATCAATTTTTTAACAAAAAAAAAAAATCCATTCAACGCACTTTTTTTCAGCAATCAAACACAACCATATGAAAGATTACCTGAGCCTTCTAGCATACTCATCCATCTCGTCACTCTCATCAAAGAAAGGTTGAAGATGTTCTTTCAACTGTGGACCTTCCCAAGCCAATGCTTCCCACCATTCTTGGCTCCCTGTGATCTTTGCAGAAACAATTGTCTTGTTGCTTATCAAGAAAGGGAGCCTCTTCAATTTGGGACAATGTATTAGGTCAATATCCGAGAGTAAATCACAAACCAATTTCCCTTGGCAAATACTTGATAAGCTTGGCAAGCACCGCAAACTTAACATCTTTAATTTTGGAAGGGCAGTCATATCTGCACTAGCTTCACCTGAAATTATATCCTCCATCTCATGGCACCCCACTATTGATATCATTTCAAGATTTTGAAGGTTGTTCACAAGCAAATCAATTGGTATCAAATACTTTAACTTGTGACAATATTCAATCATGAGGTGTGTCAAGTTCTTGAAGGTTTTCTCATGGGCTTTTTCTTTGCACAAGCCCTTAAAACTGTGGAGTTCTGTCAAATGAAGCCTTTTTAAACTAGGAAGCACAATTTCTCCATCCCCTCCAATCCACAACATTTTTTTACATTTTTGGATTCTACAGTATATCAACCGTCTTAATTCATCAAACCCAAAAAAGTCTGACAATTGGACGAAATTACGTCCAGCAATTTCCAAATAGTTTGTAGCACTAGGCAACATAACTTTGTCCATGCTCTCATTTTCGACATTATGTCCATCATATATATAACTTACTGTAAATAGAAGACGATCAAAAATTTTCAAGAGATCAAATTCATTAGCCCTGCTAATGTAGCTATTGAAGGTCAACACATCATTGAAATCAGCTGAAAATCTGGTCAACTTCTTTAGGCTTATGATTTCCTGATCAACTGTTGAATTATCTACAACATAACCACCAAATCCCAATAAGCCTTTGTGCATGTAAAGAATTTCAAGGCAAGGCATTTTTAAAAGTGCTTTAGATCGAAAACCTCCCCATCCTCCGTTGGAAATATCTAGATGTCTAAGTTTTACCAAGTTTTCAAGCCCATGGGGTAATTCTTTCAGGGATTCTAGCCCTCCTAGTGCTAACAGTCTTAGTTTCTGGAGCTTAGCTAGTGAAGGCAAACACTCGAGCTCACTACAACTTGTCAAGATTAGGGTTTGAAGATTCACTAAGAGAGAAATCGAATCTGGAAGTGATTTTATTCCAGTATTAGAGAGGTTAAGGACTTTAAGGCCGTGCATATGCTTGAAGAATGTGTCAGAAAAGGTGATCCCAGAGGGTATTAAACTAGGCTTATGATGTAGCAGCAAAGTAGATAGTCGGGGACAATTTGGTTGGCCTCTAAATGCTTTGATATCATTTCTCATCAACGAGACTCTTTGTAGACTTTCAACCCATTCTTCCTCCTTAGGTAATTCCATCAAGCCTAACCCAGCTTTTACCATGAAGAGAGGCTGTTTCGGGTTGTCCCTTGTGATGTTAATTGCTAGATCACGGATCAAGTCATGCATCCTCACATATTTATTATTTTCTTCAATATTCTCTATCATACATGCATCTTTGAGTTCCTGGAGATAAGCATGCCCTTTGTCTTTCTCAGTCTGTATACTCCCCTCTTCATCGATCAATCCCTCAGCCCTCCAGTATTCAATTAACTCATCAACTAGTATTATATAGTCCTCTGGATATAGAGCACAATACAAGAAACATGCATGAATTTTGTCACTGCTCAACCAGTTGTAACTGAATTTAAGACTCCCAAACACTTCTTCACCCATACCATGTATCTGATCTGCTCTTGATGTCTTGAGTTGTTGCAATGCATTCCTCCAGACTGACGGTTGATATGTTTTCCTCAAAGCACGACCAACAGTGATTAGGGCCAGTGGCAGCCCTCCACATTCCTTTGCTACCTGCTTTGCAATTGGAAGAATTTCAGTAGACATAATAACATCCTCAGCACCAACTTTTTCCTTAAACAAACTCCAAGCTTCTTCATCAGTAAGACCCCCTACTTTAATTTCTTTTTCGCTCTCCATGCTATTACAAACATTCATCGAACGAGTGGTCCACACAACTTTGGACCTATTACTTCCATCAGGCTCAGGAATACCCACATTTTGTAGAGAAACTCTTTCCCAAATATCATCTAAGATGATGACAAAGTTCCTCCTCCTTCTAAAAGCTTCATGTAATACCTGTGCTCTGCTCATTAAATCTGCAGATGAAGAGAGTTGACAATCTAACCCTTCTGCAATTCTATTTTGAAGCTCCTTCTCATTGAAAGAACTTGAAACAGTCACCCAGATGACGATTTCAAAATCATCCATTGTTCTTAACTGATTGTAAACCTGCGTCATGATTGTTGTCTTCCCGACACCGCCCATACCATACACACCAATTTTACCAACCTCAAGATTCATGATGCATTGCAAAATCTCTTCTATTTTCCTTTCAGCTGAAGTGCCATGTAAGGTTGTTGTAGGCAAACTGGAGGAAGTTTCAGATAGTGAATCAATAAATAAAATTTCCCCACTTCAGCAAATGGCTTTCCTTTTTCTTGAAGATCTTTGACTTCGCGGAGTATTCCCATTGTCTTCTTGCTTCTCTTCAAACGGGAGTAGTAATTTGGGCAAAATCCTTTGCAGCACATATGGTGTGCACTGCCAGAGCCTAAGCTGTTCACTTTTTCTTCTATTTTCCCCACGTCCTCCACCCAATTTGTTACCGCTTCTTTCGGTCTTTTTCCATGCCGCATCTTGCCTGTCTCCAGATTGTCACAGATGTCATTTTTTTGGCTGCTCAAAGTTCTCCACTCATGCTGCATAGTTTCCTCATTTTCTCTATGTCTTCTGATATACTTCAATTGTTGGCAAATTGGTCGGCATGCTAACTGGCAAGCACTTGATAACAGCCCAGTTGTAATCTCCATTATATCTAGTAAGAGACTTGTACAGTTTCAATTAGCTGGGACAACAATCAGATTTTCATCAGAAAAATGGCCAGCACGCAAAATGAAGAAAAGAACAAAGAAACAACATTACTAAAATCTATCAAATAAGAAATATAACTGGAACCAAACATGTATCAGGGTGCAAGTTCGTTTTCAACATTATAAATACTACACAACTAAATCATTATGAAAAATAAGAAGATTAGACTTAAAAACAGATTAATCTTGAGCTATGTAACTAAAAATTAATGAGATAAGGTGCTTGTGAGTTGAACTTCAGAATTTCTCTAGTTAAATTTCTCCTATATGTTTCTGCTATATGTATATAAAGTTCCTTAAAGCCAGTCTTTCAAATTTGAGACTTCACATAGTCTTTAAAGGGCAAACCTCTTAATACATGCTGTTGTTCTAACCTTTTTAATTTTTTTAGTTGTAAGTTTTTCAATTGTGAAGGAAGCATGT
>NC_052472.1:13336262-13468756 GCF_009730915.1 Dioscorea cayenensis subsp. rotundata | reverse complement strand
TCGATCTAGTGGTTTTTCCTCGAGTTTAAAAGCTTGTTTTCTCAAGATTTCAGTAGGGTATGCTTTTTTTCTATGCCCTAGTTTTTATTTTTTTCTCATTTCTTGGGCATTCTTGGAGATTTTGTGTGGGATTTCTTTAGCATTTTGCTTGGTTTGAATGATGTGAATGTCATGGATGAATTTTCCTTCAAATTTATGTAAAACAAATTTTGATGCTTTCAATATAGGGGAGACTCTTGACATATGAATACTGACCATACGGCCCCTATACGGCCGTATGACCTTAAAACTTTGATTTTTCTTGTGTTTCCTCTATCTCTAGCATTTTCTTTTGCTTTGCCTTGTTTCCCTATGAGCTTGAACAAACTTTATCTTCATTGTAGGGATGCCTGACACAAAACAGCTCGCCTCCAAGCGCCCAAGGACCACTCGGGCCCTCCTCTACACCTAATGAGCCCGTCTTCAAGTTATCCCATCATCGAGAGAGATATGATCGACTGAAAACAAAACCATTTGGAACATTGTGCTACCTTGAGTGGGTACTTGTGGAGAGCCTTGGGATTGCAAGTCAAGTAAGGGAATGGCTATCAAAGAATTGTTGGGACAAGCTTTTTGCCATAAACGAGCCAACCTTTCATCAATTAACCTTGGAGGTTTTGAGTACATTTGAGGCACAACAAGATGGAGATTCTGTGTGGAATAGGAAAATTCTCACCATCCATTTTCAAGCTTTTGGAAGGAAGCGTACTATGCACCACTTGGAGTTTGCCAAGTACTTGGGGATTTATGATGATGAGTTTATCAACTCTATGCTCGGTAACCATCTTAAGCTTGATCTCCCAAGTGGATTGGGACGAAAGGCAACTATTGGGTGACTTTGGCGGGTGATGATCAAACACGAAAGGCCTCGAGCATGATTGACCAGGCACACAGATTCATTCATGCTTTGATTGCTCGATCCATTTGGGGCCGGACCGATAGCAAAGGGGTTGTCACTCAAGCCGATATTTATACGATGTATGGCATCTTTGAGCGATGCCCTACTCACCTTGGTCACCTTGTCGCCGATGCATTTCTTCACCAGGGCTCGTATGCACGATTGGGATCTATATTTATTGGCCCTATGTGACTAGATTGATCCGTGGCATGGGTTTACTTGAGCAGACGCGAGGCTTGATGGTCGCACGTGGCAGACCCACACGCCACCAGGCCACTGGTGAGTCTAGTCGATGACGAGCGAGCACACGAGTTAGAACCCTGATGGTGCGCTCGCTCCTACCCCGGGCACTACATCTTTACCCCGACTTTGACATGAGAGCCCGAGGGGGCTTGAGGGGCGAGGTTCGGGACGTGTGTCGAGCAGCGTGAGATTCATGGCCAACTTTACCAGATCATTGAGGGACAACGCCGGCTCGAGGCAGATCTTCACCGTTTCATCACTTCCTACTATGGTTCATCCTCACTACTCTGTAGCCACTTCTTCTACCGCCATGCCACCACCACCAGACAGATTGTGATGAATAGCAGACTTGTTGGAGCTTGGACAAATATTGTTTACTTTTTGCTTGCTTTGTTTTGTATTTTGTTAAGTTGGCATGGTTTTACCCTACCGACTTGTGTTGTCGAACTTTAGTTTATTTTCATCTTTGTGTTTTTGTTGACTACTCTCTAGTTTTCCCCTTGTGCTTGTATCTTTAAATTCTTTGTGGAATGATGATGTCCCCATTTTGCCTCGCAAGGCATTAAGCGAATTTGGTGGGCTTTCCTGGTTTTAATAGAGGTCGGATGAGACATGTATTGCTCACCACACATTTTCTCACGTCCTACCTCACGACGAGCTACAAGTTGAACCCGGGGGAGTTCGTTTTCATCCCTCCTATATTATTTGCATTGCTTCATCTTGCATATTTTTTTCATGATTAGTGTACATTGAGGGCAATGTACAACACTAAAGTGTGGGGATGGGGTGTATTTCATGTTTTAGGATAATTTGCTACATGCTAGTGTTACCTATGATGGCTTTTGTTCATTCTTGTAAGATTCTTTTTAGCTTGGACTAATGATTGATGTGAGTTACTTGTTTCTATGCTTTTATTGAATCTCGTTTTTACCCCTAGTATTGTCATGTGCACTGAATTTTTTGTCGATGCCCTGGGAATAGCCAATGTGACTACTCTAACTCTCTTGTATGCGTAACACACTACTTTGAGTACTTGGCCTTAGAACACTAAGTTCTATCCTTCAATGTTCTCTTAAGAACTTCTAAGTCTTGTTGAGCTAATCCTAGTTTTGTGGCATGTAGAGTACTCTGAAGATGTGATCTAGGGTGAATGTGAAAAAAGAAATGAATGAAAAAATGAGTCTATGTCAGTATTCCTCTGATTCAGAAGCATGAATGCATCTATGTTGACTGTAATCGAGTAGTTGGGTGGCTCTTGTGCCTAACCAGCATGTGCACCCTCCAGAAAGATTTCAAAATGATGTTGGTGCAGTCTACGTTAGTCGGACTCGGAAAAAAATAAGAAAAGAAATGAATGATGAAATGAAAATAAAAACTCTAGTGATCTATGTGAGTACCTACCAAAGGTTTTGAGATGAAAGTGGATTTAGTTTCGAGCTATAGATTTAGAAGGATCTTATTTGGCCATTGAAGTAGCACTTAGTAGTTTAAGACTTAGTATTCTTTGTAAGTGGAGTGATTAGCATCTAGAGTGTATCTTGATTGAAGTCCTTAGGCTAGACCGGATCAGGGGCATATGAGATATAAGATTCACTTACATGGCACGAGACTATATAAGGGGTGACACAGGGATATTTTTTTATTATGCTTATTGACTATGACTCAACATCTACGTATCATTGTCCATTGCTTTTGGAGTCTTATATTTACTTGATGCCAGAGGTAATGCATTTAGCCACTTCTCAGTCTCTTTGTTTTTCATGAGTTGTTTGCTTGGGGACAAGCAATGCTTAAGTGTGGGGATATTTGATAAGTGTCTAAATGTAGATGTTTTCATGCATATATCGTATTCACTTTGCATGTATTTCGTGAGGTTTGATGCCCGTTTTGCGCTTAATCATCTATTATTTGCTTTGTAGGGCACAAGGAAGCCATGGAGAACAAGAAGATATCATTTGGGCGAAAAGAGAAGAAAACAGGAATTTCATACTACCCCCATACTACCCAGTATGGGGGCCGTATGCACTGTAGCAGCGGATTGATTTGGAGTGTCTGCCCAGATTTCCATACTACCTAGTATGGGGGCCGTATGCACCCCGTATAGATCACGAATCTAGGGTTTTTGGGTGCTATACGACCCCCATATGACCCCCATACGACCCGTATGCCTCAGGGGGTATAAATACCAATTTTTAGGGCAGAAAAAAGGGACTTTTGGATGGACCTTTTCTTGGCCGACTTTGGGGAGATCACTTGGGAGATTTTGGGCGACCTTGGGAAGGAGAAGAAGGGCAAGGAAGCTAGAAGATCATTCAAGCCCAAGGTCCAAGATTCTCAAGGCAAGAAGGCAACATCATTCAAGGGGAGATCTACCACGATTTGAAGGAAGGAGACCCACGGCTAGAGGAAGCGTCATTTGGCACTCCTTTGGCGGGGAAAGCGTCATTCGGCATATTCTTCACCTCCTCCTTCACCATTTCATCTAGGGAGTGTCATTTATGCTTTTGTTTCATGTTTTGCTTGTTTGTATTGCTTGTTGTGGGATGATGACACACTAGACCCCCAAGGCCACCGAGTGTTGGTGAACCTTGGGGGGTTTTATCATGTATGTTGGATGATAACATGTTAATTCCATGCTTGGGTAATTTTGAGATTTAATCCATTGTTTTCATGCTAAGTGCTACACTAAGGAGAAATCCGTAGCTCTTTTATGAGTGATGCATGTAGATGTGACTTGCTCACATGTATTAGATCATGAATGGATTAGAAGGGGATACTTGTATCATCACGCCGAGAAATCGGGTGTTTGGTAGCCCTCCATGTAGGTTTAATCCAAAGAAGAGTAGGTTTAATCCTAAGTGAGATTTCCTCGTACTCAATGCAATCGTAGGAATGTAGATTTGGAAGAAATTCCTATTTATGTTCGTATAGGATTAGGGTTCAATCGCCGTGAAATTGGGGTTGTTCTAATCTTTGAATCTCATGGTCCATTTTACCCTTGCATCTTTAGATCATCATCCATGTTGCATGATAACCCCTCAAGGGGATCCTCATCCATAGGCCTTTGCATCTCATTGATTTTCTTGCTTGCTTATTGCTTGTTCTCTCTAATTTGGTCATAATCTCGTTTTAGTTTTAATTACATTTAGTAGAGTAAAAATCCATCATTTGAGATCTTAGGCTAGATAATAGCTCAAGAAGGAGTAATAGGAGAACCTTAGCCCCATGGAATACTATCCTCGCGTCTTCACGCGAGGTATTACTTGGCAATCCCTGTACACTTGCGGGGAAGCAATCAAACGCCAAGGTTAAAGAGGGTTGAGAGGGTGAGTCGTGAGATAGCAGAGTGTCCCCATTCCCTCCGATGAGTGTTTCTTATCTCCGTATTTCCCTAGACTCTATGCAACCATATTTGGTGTGAGGCGTGTGATTGAGAGTTTTCTCCACCGGGACCTTGTAGGGGATTAGGGATCCTTCGCCGAGAAATAGGGTTGGATCTATTTTTAGGAATTGGTTTCACTCTTAGGTATCCCTAGAGCTGATTGTGGTCATATGAGTTGTGAGGTGTTGAGATTGAGCGATTTCTCTACGAGGACCTTGTAGGGGACTAGTACCGGTAGCTTGGAGGCAAGGTCTGGTTGTTCTTGGATTACCTCAACTTCTTAAACTCGGTTTAGAAGCATTTAATGAATCTTGAGCTTCATGTAAGATCCTAGGGGAAGCATCGCCCAGGTATCTCATCTTTATTGATTGAGATCTCCTTTACTTTCTTTCTTGCCCACTTGCTTGCTTACTAATTTTCTTGCAATTAGTTCATTTCATTACATCCATTGATTTCGACTAGACAACTAAGAATTGGTTACTACTAATACTTCCGTTCCCTGTGGATTCGACTACCCACTCACCAGTGTAATTATTACTTCGACAACCGTACACTTGCAGTTCACACGCAATTCGGATACGTGTCATCTCTCATATTTAATTATTCTTCATCCATTCAATTAGATGCTAAACAGAGGTTTAATCATTTCCAAGTGTAAATCAACATGCATATACAAGCTGAAATTAAAATAGTTCATCAAGAACATTATAAAAGACAAGAAATTTCATAATAAGCTTGTATATAAATTTAAATCTATACTTATATGTACATTATATGTTTAATTTTAGAAGAATCAAACATTCCTCTTATAAGTACATAGTCAAAATATTAATATTAAATAATAATCATTTTATTTTAAAAATTTAATTAAAATATTTTTATTTTATAAATAAAAAATTAAATATTTTTATAACTTAATATTTTCTCATTAAAATATTTTAGAATTGAAAATATTATAAAAATAATTAGTTGATTTTAATTATTTTTTAAATTCATTATAATTTTTAAAAATAATAAATTTCTAGAAATAAAATATGAAAGTAATTATAATAACTAAAATAGGAAAGTATATTAATTTTACTCCATTTATTTTTAAAAAAAAATTCATGACAATTCCGTTGCAAATCTGTGACAACTGATGTTGCAAATTTCAACAATTACATCCATTGAGAATGTTTGTTTCCTGTCCGTTGTAAATCCATTGCAAATTATTTCCCACGCTATTCCCTCCATTTTATTGCAATGGAAAACTATTCTGTTGCCAATTCATTACAATTCTATTGCAAAAATTGTTGCAAATCCGTTTCAAATAACTTTTGCAACGGATTTTTTCCTGTCGAAAAATTTGTTGCAAATTTTTTAATTAGTCACAAATTTGTTACAAATATGTTATAAAATTGCAACAGATTTATTATTTTGTAATAGTCCGTTGCAAAATTGTAATTTTTTTTGTAGTACGCTCGTAAGACGGACAGTAAGGATCATTTAGAGGAGCTTACGAGTAAAGCATATGCCCTTAAGGGCAGTCGCAAGAGGTATACATAAAATATTGTGATCTAGCACTTGCACCCATAATTTAGACCGTAACACCATTCAAAAGACCTTACTAACTCGACTTACGGTCATTAGTGATCATGTAAGGCTTGCGACCCATCATCCCTAGCTCCTTACGACCATGTCCTGATGCCCATAAGTGGCCCGTTAGTGTCATAGTATAAATATTCCTGACAAAGGTTTCTAGGGCATTTTTTGTCCTAGTTGAAGGCGAGGCTTAAGGAAAGAAAGGGTCTAGATTTCCTAGACTTTGGAGATATTCAAAAAGGGAGATTCGGCCCACCTATTGGGGAGAAGAATGATTGTAGCTGTTAAGACTAGCTTGGCGGCATTCATGGAAGATCTTCAGGGTGTTCTTCGGCAATCACCTCTTGGCACAATTGAAAATGGGGTTTTTATCTCTTTATTGATTCTTCTTGTGTCTTGTTGTTTGGATGCTTGGCCTCCATTAATGTAGGGATAATTTTGTAAATGCTTGGGCATAGTTGAACTCTAAGGTTTTATGCTATTTTGATATAGGTTGTAGATTGTGGTATTTTAATTGTTTTTAATTGCAATCCATGTTATTTAAATCCAATTGCGTGTTTTGAATGGCTTGATTGCTAACGAGGTGGAAGCCCTAGTTCTCATGTTAGATGTGCTTTGTCATGACTAGTAGAAATACCTACCTAGCACAAACATGCTGCAATTAAAGGGGATTGTGAGTAAGCCTAGCAGTGCGGGTACTTTGGAGTCAAGAGTTCTCCTCCATCAATCCTCCCGAGTGGATTAACAAGTGATTTTTCATGCTTCTTGCAATCGTAGGGAATAGATTTTAGTAGAAATTAAATTTTTATTCTGTATGGGTTAGGGATAATCTTTTCCCAAGAAAGATTATCTACTTTAGAAATTCTTGTTAATAAACATTGAGATTTCATATATAGAGTGCAATGCGATTGTGGAGTGTATGTATCAGCACTGCACTGAATCAGTTACTAATCGCTCTTGCAGGAAGGGTTTAGTATATTTTAGGATTTCTCTTGGTTTAAATAGGATTGCATACATATACAACCTTTATCCTGAACTTAATAAACCCTAGAGGTATACTATTCCTAGGTATCCCTTTCTACTTTGTTTCTCTATTGATTTTATTTCCGTACTCTTGTTTCTTTTCTCATGCTTCTTAGTTTATTCACACACAACACAACTTTTGTTTAGGCTATTTTTCGGAATTAAGACTAGTACTAGCACTCTCATTCTTCCCTGTGGATCAATACCCTGCTTTTGTTCACACTTTTACTACTTGATCAGGGTGTATCCTTGCATCCCTATCACAATTAAAGCTCTCAATGACCAAAAGAATGTGATTATGTACAAGTTTGGCGCTAAATATATGAAATTACATGCCAAATGTAGTGTAGTTGATATATGAAATATGCATGTTCAAACACTTATCAAATTTTTAAAGGATTTTTATTTAAAAAGTAAGAGGATGCTGATGAGGATTGGAGAGTTTGGAATTGAAAAGAATATTGGATTAAAAGGAGCAACAACGATGAACCTCGCGTTTGCTAAGGTATGTGATGTACCACTTATAGGGACTAATGTCACCTACAACTCAAGTGGACGTGTCTATCAAGTGGTAAAGAATGGGTGAAGCAGGGTATCAATGCACTAGGAATGAGGAAGCACTAGTACTAATTCAGAACTTGTTGATTAACCTAAAACTAAGATTGAAGGTATCAAATTAAAAGTGAAAACTAAAAGCTAAAGTGACAATAACATGATAGCAAATCAAGCATGAAAGAGAGGTGCTTAACCACAAAGTTTCCCGTAGGATTTGGTTAAGCTTTTGACAAGATTGCACTAAATATTGCAATACAATTGAATTGAAAAAGTTCCTAAATTATATTGCTCCTTTTTCTCAAGGTGAATAATAACTAGTCCTATACGACACTGATACAAAGAACCCTATAAGTGCAATACACTCTGTGAACTATTTCTATATAAGTCATAAGTACAGTGAATAGCCAATCCTTCTCCCCAAGCTATTAACCCTAATCCCATACAAGCCAATATTGGAATCTCTTCCTAGTGCTCATTTTCTATGATTGTATTATGAATGGAATCCTGACGTTAGCCCACTCAAAAGAAATATGGGGATAGAAATCTCTTTTCTACAAATGCCTTATTTCTAGGCTAACTCATGGCTCCTTTCATTTGTGGTATGGCTATACATGGCGGATCTTTGATATGTCACTCGTGTACATCAATCATGAAACTTTCAGCTATCACCACAATAGAGTTCAATATAAGATAGAGACTCAATTGTATTCAAAAGCATTATATTGCAATAGAAAAATTAATTCAAGATTAAATGTCTACAACCACTGTCATAAAATGGTAACCTGTAGGATCTATATTACCCAAACACCATGGAGTTTGGTTTTCCATTAATGGAGAACAATCATACAATCAAATTGAGAGAAATAAAGCATAGGAAAGCATTAAAACTCCTTCAAACTCCTCAATACTAGATTGTCGATGAATCTCCCACAAATCTTCCTCAAATGCCACCAAGCACTTTCCTCAACAACTTCCTTGATGCCCTAGACCGTGGATGAAACTTACCAAGTGATTGGATTGCTGGAGAAGGGCATGTAATTCCTTCTCCTCTCTTCCTTTTCTGGACAGCTAAAAGATCCCCAAAAACCTTCACTGAAATCTTTTATAGCTTATAGGACACATATAAGCGTAAGAACAAGGTCATAAGTGGCTGGAAATAGGGAGTCGGGTGCCTTTTGAGCATCTTATGGGCATAAGATCCAACTGTAAGGTTTTTTGTCTAGATGTTATGATCAGGGTTATGGTTGTAAGTGTTGGACTGTAAGCTTCACTGTCTAGTACTTGTGACCTCCCTTACAGGCATATGTTCATAAGTTCCTCTAGCTGATCCTTATGCAACCACCCTTACAGTCGTAAGTCTTGCTTTTAAACCCTTCTATTTGGTAGTTACACTCCTACTTACAGACATAAGCATACTTGAACGGTCTTATGTTTGAGACTTACCACCATAAGTAATGGTTGTAAGGGGGTCATAATTAAGGTGGTTGGTATATTCTCTTATTCTTTATGTCAAGGGACCTTTTTCTTTCTCATCGATCTTTCTTCAAAATAGTTTCTTTTGACTCCCTCGTGGTCATTATGCTTGGTCTCTGACCTAGAATCAATTCTTCACCATGTTAATTACCATATTCCAAATAAATGCTACAATATATGCCAACTAAGTGTAGAAAATAATATGAAAATATGTTCAATTATACACGTATAAACCACAATCAAGAGGCTTGTGATATGACCTCTATTTGATAGACGTAAGATGAGAAACTAATCATGTTTTTTCTTTTTGTTTTTTAGAGGAAATTAGTATTTTGCAATACAACATGCATATGGATTAAGTTTTTCCTACTCATGGACATGAATATTTCCTATCCAGGGATAACAATTTAAGTTATACAATTGGAGTACCTTAAGTCATCTTCTTGGAGATGACCGAATGCAACGATATTTGTTTTAATGAAAGGTGAAAATACTTGGTGGTTTGCACCATGAAACAAACAAAACTGAGAGTACGATATTTATTCCAACCAAACTGATTATCAGTTTTACATGAGTTAGAAAAACTAATGCTTAATTTCAAGTTTAACCTATAAACCCTCTAGTGAAATATTTATATGGATAAAACACCTATCCATGCATAAAGTTCTTAATGCAACGACAATCTGCTTCTTTAATTCATGAATGATGAGCTAACTATGTCCTTAGATTGCGTTTAATTTAAAGCTAGATGAATCTAATTATACTTAAGGGCATATACAAGCAATCCGTCTTAAAATCCTCAAGTTTTCTTTCTTTCATGACACATAAATAAATCCTAGGGTCCCCATATTAACTTTTACCACTTGCATGAACTCTAAAACCTTTAAATGAAATAAATAAAAACAAACACCATAACTTTTTCCTCTACCAGTCAATGGTAAGTTATCAATGGTTAAGTGCTAAAAATTCATATCCTGAAAGCTATACCTTTGAGAATCCTTAGTTTTTGTTGATGTTGATGTTACTGTTCTTAGTTTTCGTGCGCACACACACAAAAATATGCACCATAATACAGCACACAACATATATATTATACCTGAAATTTAGCTCAAGAAGTACTCTAGATAGATTGAAAGAGAGAGGCAGGCATGCATGCATGCATAGATGCCAAAGGCAGCACAAAGAGACTGGCTACATCTTATTCAACAAACTAGTTTGGGCATATATATATATATATATATAAGCCCGACTCTAACAAGACTCACACATCAGGTATACGGGCTCCTGCTAGCTTCATCTTCTTCAACTATATAAAATATGCACTGCTCCATGCTCTGGTCATGGGTTATATTCATGGCTTCTTAATTATCTTGGGAGGAGGAAGATTGACGTGAATACCAGTCTCTCGCCAACCATTCAATTTTGCTTCAGTACCAATTCCTGTAGCTGAAGTCTCAAACGAACCATCATCAGGAATGGTTGCCCAGTCCTCATCATGCATGCCTTCTGTTGCAGCCATGGCTGAAGCCATGAGCAGGACAAGCAAAACTAGGGTTTTCAGCAGCTTCATGGCTAGTATGCTTATAACCTACAAATACAAAAATCAGCAAATGAATTATGCATGTTAAAATTGATCAGATGTAATATGTACATGCATGTATAGTTTTTGAAACAAGAATTAAGAAAGCAGAACGAGTAAATTATGTACTTTGTCCCAAGACAAGTAGTCCTACTGATATTGGGCTTCCTTTGTTAATGGGGTATATATAGAGGATAAAGACTATTGAGATATATATATATATATATATATATGGAGTGGAAGGCAAGAAATAGTGGGCAATTATAAAGACAGAGAAATAGTGGTATTGTTTGTCAAACGCTTTATATTAGTTGAGCATATTTAGGGTTTGGGGATAATCAAGCCTATAGAAGATAATTATCTTCACCTAGTTCCTGAATTGCTATCTATCCACTAAAGTGGCAAACTTATGGTGCATCAACAAATGCTTCCTTACAATTTTTCTGACTTTTATCAATTACCACTAGCACAAACATCAATATTTTCCCTTATCTTATTATTAGTATTAATTAAGCCCATATCATGAATATAAGAAAATTAATATGATAATGTAACATCCGGTCTTTTAAATATGATTATTTGAAATTCTGCAAGGACTTTATGCTGATAATTTGTACGAGTAAAAGGTTTAATTTGAAATTTCAAGGGTTGATATGCTAAGGATTATTGAAAATAAGGAGTTTCAGGAAAGATTTGAGGAATTATTGGTACGAGTTCTTCGGCTTCATTAAAGTGTTATTTGTCACGGACTTCCAAGGAAAGAGAGTGAAGCCAGTGACTAAACAATACTTTTGCTTAATTTTAGTTTAAATTCCAGAGAGAGAGAGAGAGAGAGAAAGAGATTGTTCAAGTGGAACACCGGAGCTTGGGACCGCCGGAGTTATCACCGAGAAGGTAAGGGTTGAATCCAAGGTTTCATGTGATGAGGAGTGTTCTGATTGTTTTGTTTGCGAAGGCAAACATGTATATATGTTTTGAAGTTTATTGTGGGCTTGCGATAAAGTATTTGGGTGCTGTTATAGAGGAAGTTTTGTTGGCTTATATCTCCATGGGGAGGGATGATGTTAAAGGAGGTGGAGAAGTTAATGGCGATAGTGATGAGAATAGAGTGGTGATGTTTGTGAGGAAAAGAGTTCCTTGGCAAGCATGTAGTTGATGCAAGCTTGTTGCAGAGGAAGAGATGGTTGAGGGTGGTAAGGGGATGAAGATGAAGATGAAGGCAGTGGTGGTGTAAATGATGATGTTGATGATGATGAGGTAATAAGTTATTAAGGAAGGTTAAAGATCGCTAAGAAGGTGGTGAAGTATGTTTAGAGGATGGGTTCAAGCTTGATTGATTTGAGTTGGGTTGGACTTGGTTATAAGTTAGTTGGTTGTGTTGAATTGTGACTGATGGCTGGCTTAAGCTTATGGTTGATTGAGTTTGAATTGTAATTGAAGTTGAATTGATTTGGGCTTGAGCTTGATTGACTTGGTTGAATTTGAAGTGGTTTGATATATATATATATATATATATATATTATTATTTCAGTCTCTAGTTTTCACTTTTGATTTCACATCTTCGCAATTAATCTAGGCTAATTAAATAGTCTTAAATTAGTACTATTAATTCTAAGTTACTCGTGGATCAATTCCGTGCTTCATACATACTTTTATTACGTGATCGACAAGTTCACTTGAATCGTAGGCGACATAGTCTCCATCAATCAATAGCCATACCAATCAATAAATATAACAATTGCAATAAAAGTTTATAATGCCATTCAAAGTAAACAAGTATAAAAATGATTAACTAGACATTCAAAGTTAATAATATTACTAATTTACATAAAATAGGAGTACAATAATGTGGTAATGAAAACATAGAATGGAATTTTTTGTATCATGGCTTGTCCAAAAGATGTTGAAGTCATTAAAAAAAGCAAGAAACCACAATCATCAAATTATCGAAAAGATTTAAAAAAAAAAAAGTTATAACCTAACCTTACTGATTTCCATATCTATTCATATCCAATTCATTTTCAAAGTTTTACTTTTTAATTCAGCTAAATATAACTCTCCACTGTATGAATAAACAGGCCCCGCCCTAGGCATAGGTGACCAAGGGCTATGTCAAGGGTCCCAAGATTTTATAATTTAATTTATGACTAATATCCAATAAATTTATTGCTATAATAGGGCCACACAATCATGTAGGGCCCCACATTTTTTTAATTATATTTAAAAAATTTATTTATTATTATCTAATATCTATCCACATAGTTATGATCTTGAAATTTAAAAATTTTTTAACTATAAAATTTATCTTAATTGATTCATGAAATATATATATATATATTATATTTATATTAAGATGTAATAAATTTGGTGGCATTATACTCTATTAATGGATTAATGAAGTTAATATTGGGACTTGGATCACTTGGTTCTAATGTTACAATATAGTTATTATGATCTTGAAATTTAAGTTTTCTTAAACTATAAATTTTATAATAAATTTGGTTTTATAATATTTATGATGCCTTTATAATCTATTAAATGGATTAATAAAGTTAATATTAGGACTTGAATCTAACGTTACTACTGTAATGTTACCGTTGAATTAAAAAAAAAGAAAGAAACAAAAAACAAAGCCTCTACTTTTCTATTTAAGGGTGATGCAACGGTATACCCGAGACCGTTGATTCACGCACGAATACCCGGTAACAAGCTTCCAACACCTGTTGATCAAAGATATCCAGAAATTGGGAAGAGTAAAATCTTATTACTCAAGAAAATGATGATCATAAAACTGATTTTCTCTTTCCCGTAGGCTTACAATAAATAGGCGAAAATAGCGCTAAGAAAAGAGATAATTTGAAAATTTACCAAAAATGATAAATTCTCAAATATCAGCAAAAAATAAAAGGTTTAACAAAATAAAGACTATTTCCATAAACGGTTTACAAATCAGAGATTTCTAGCCTAAGATATAACGAAATCAAATCTTTCCTAAAATGGCAAAATCGCTATTTTCGAGGCCAGGATGATGGAATTCGGCCAAAAACTGGCATGACTCACTAGCAAAGCTAGTGATTTGTGCTCGTTGACCCGTTTTCCTTCAAGTGGGACCCTTAAAAACCAAAAATCCACCACTTGAAAAATTACCAAAATACCCTTGGGTTTGCTCCTCAATACACACCGCATCATTCTCCCTAAGTTGAACAGAATTCGCCCTCGAATTCGCCCTTGATTTAGATGGCCCACACCAATCTGATGTTGAATATCATTTAATGGTGGTAGCTTATTAGGTAGTTCTTCAGGACATACATCTTTGAATTCAGGTACAATTGGCTTCACAATTTTTGGGATTGCCTCTTCAGGTGCACAACTACATGCATTAATCACAAACTTGCATACCTTCCCAAGGATAGTATAGGTGGACTGTAAGATGTTAGATCGCCGCCAATCGTCTTCAGTAGCCTTGGGTATCAGGCAGGATCTTCGTACTACCCAGGCCACACCAACGTCACCCTCGACGACCTCCTCATCAAGGTAACCTTCGTCAAACAGCGGCGGGCCTACATCGATTGTGTCTTCTTCCTCCTCATCAAGGTCATCTTTGTCAAATACAGGCGGAATAATGTCTCCCGTATCCTCTTTTTTCTCGACAAGCATAACTCTTTTGCTTTCCTTCCTGCAATCTGCTTGGTGATGTCCCTTTTTTCCACAACTGAAACATTGAATGGTGCTATTGTTTCCCCTATTCATGCTAGTTCCCGTGGAACGGTCAACAATAACTCCCCCTCGAAAATCTTCTGCTTGTAGTCTCCCATGGAATTCTGGAATATCGACCCGTATGCCAGATTCCCAACGTCTATCTTCATCGCGGAAATATCGATTGTCACCTCCACAATCTTGCCCTCCTCGTCGCCCTGCCTAGGCAATGTCAGCAAAGTAGTCATTATCTTCCTCAATGGTGCCTTCACTTCCACTTTCAGAGACACGCCCTTGATTGACATTACCCATTATTTGGGTCATCCGTTCAGTCAGCTCTTCCATCATCCTCTCAATCCGACGGTCTAAGAGGCGGCCAACTCGCTGCTCAAATCTAGCATCGTCCTCACGATCGTAGATCTCCTCTGTCCTTTGCGTAGGTGATCCACACCTCGTCCTCATGGTGGCATGATTGATTCGGCTCTGGTACCAAACTACTGCAGCGATATACTCGAGACCGTTGATTCACGCACGAATACCCGGTAGCAAGCTTCCAACAATTGTTGATCAAAAAAATCCAGGAATTGGGAAGAGTAAAATCTTATTACTCAAGAAAATGATGATCACAAAACTGATTTTCTTTTGCCCGTAGGCTTACAATAAATAGGCGAAAATAGCACTAAGAAAGTAGATAATTTGAAAATTTACTAAAAATGATAAATTCTCAAATATCAGCAAGAAATAAAAGGTTTAACAAAATAAAGACCATTGCCACAAACGGCTTACAAATCAGAGATTTCTAGCCTAAGATATAATGAAATCAAATCTTTCCTAAAATGGCAAAATCGCTGTTTTCAAGGCCAAGATGATGGAATTCGGCCAAAAACTGGCATGACTCACTAGCAAAGCTAGTGATTTGTGCTCGTTGACCCATTTTCGTTCAAGTGAGACCCTTAAAAACCAAAAATCCACCGCTTGAAAAATTACCAAAATACCCTTGTTAGGTCATGTCCCAATTGTCTAGAAAGACACAGGTTTGCTCCTCAATACACACCTCATCAAAGGGGCTAAACATACCATTGTTTTAAAAAAAATCCTTTATTTGCTCTTTTGTGTCGACATCCTTATATTTTCGTAGTGTCATCAATCTCAATCAAATAGTTTCATCAGTTGTAATCAATATCAATTTCTACAAGGAAAATAGGTATTGTTTCAATTTTATTTAATTTTAATATTTTTTATATTCATTGTTTCTTATTTTTTCTATGTGAAGTTGTTGATTGGTTTTATCTTTATTTTCTTACAAGGATTGTGGAACAATTAAAAAAAAGTTTTACTTCATTCAAGTGTTTCTTTTCCATTTTTTTTTATAATATTATTGCTTTTACTATCTTTTATTATTCGTTTTTGTTAAAATGTCTACTAGAAAATAAGATTCTGTATATGAGAATCGGAAAAAAGAAAAAAGAAAAAAGGAAAAAGCAGGCGAGTTAATTCAATTTCAAAAAGGTGCAAGTGAAAATTTGTTAAGAGTAGTAAACAAAATATGACATGTGATGAAAATTTAGAAACTAAACCAATTTATTATAATGTATTGGAAGTAGAGAAAACATGCAAAGAACAAAATCTTCACAATAGTGACAATATTGAGAATCCTTTAATTGCTAGTGAAAAGAATGAAGAAAATACATTTCATACAAAAAAAAAAAAAAATGAATGCCAAAATGAATATCTTCGCAAATAGAATTAGATTTATATGATCATGGAAATTTGAAGAATGTTAATTCTAACTTGAGATATTTAATTGTTAAAATGGGACCTATTAGAGATATAACTAGTAATGTAGATTTTCTAAAAGATGAGAACTCTCGACATTTTTCTATTATACATTACACTCAAAAATTGCTAAATGGAGAAAAACATGATAGAAAATGGCTAGTTTATTCAAAGAAATTAGATAAAGTATTTTGTTTTTGTCGCAAGTTATTTTCAAATTCATTAAGTTCTCAACTAGTTAATGATGGTTGCAATGATTGGAAAAATCTTAGTGCTAGACTCAAGCAACTTGAAACATCTAATGAACATATTATTCATATGATTGCTTGGATAGAATTAGAGGTAAGATTAAAAAAGGAAAAAACAATTGATAAAAAATTGCAAGATCAAATCAATATAGAAAAAGAACATTAGAGAAATGTATTATTGAGAATTATGGTGGTTGTGAAAACCCTAGCAAAAAAAATTTGGCATTCCGAGGGTCAAATGAAAAAATGTATGAGTATAGTAATGGAAATTTTTTTAGGCTTATTGAAATGATTACAAAATTTGATCTAGTGATGCAAGAGCATGTTAGGCGTATTCAAGCTAATGAAATACATGATCAATATATTGGGCATAAAATACAAAATCAATTGATTGATTTATTATCAAATGAAATAAAAATGACAATTGTGACTAAAATCAGACAAGCAAAATATTTTTCAGTCATACTTGATTGTATTCTTGATGTAAGTCATAAAGGACAAATGTCTCTCATATTAAGATGTGTAGATGTTTCATCAATTCCAATTAAAATAGAAGAATATTTTATAGAATTTTTAAAGCTAATGATACAACTGGGAAAGTAAATGGTGAGGAACTCATGAATATAATGAAAAAGCATGATCTTAATATTGATGATATAAGGGGGCAAGGATACGATAATGGATCTAACATGAAGGGAAAAACACCGTGACAAGGATACGATAATGAATCTAACATGAAGGGAAAAACATCACGGTGTACAAAAACGATTGCTTGATATCAATTCTAGAGTTTTTTATACACCATGTGATTGTCATTCACTTGATTTGTTACTTTCTGATATGGTTAATTGTTGTCCAAAAGCTATTACATTTTCAGAGTTTTACAATGTATTTATTCAATGTTTTCCTCTTTCCACAATAAAATTAAAATTTTCAAAAGATCATGTTCCTAGTTTAACTGTTAACCCACTATCACAAACTCGTTGGGAAAGTCGTATTGAAAGTGTGAAATCAATTAGGTTTCAAGCTCCTGAAATAAGAGATGCTTTACTTCAGTTAGCAAAAGTTAGTGATGATCCCAAAACAAATAGTGAAGCTAATTGTTTGGCTATATACGAGCTTGAAAACTTTGAATTTATGGTGGGCATGGTTATTTGGTATGATTTGTTATTTGTTGTTAATATTGTTAGTAAAACCTTATAAGCCAAAGACATGCAAATTGATATTTCTATTAATCAATTAAAAGCTTTTCTTGCATTTCTTAAAAATTATAGAAAAGATGGATTTGCAACACGACTAATTTTAGCTAAAGAAATAACTATTCAAATGAATATACAATCTGTGTTTCATGAGAAAAAAATAATTCGTTGAAAAAATTAATTTGAGAAAATGATTCGAATGAGGTAACACATTTGCCAAAAGATGATTTTAGAATTTATTATTTTACTCATGTAGTTGATCAAGCAATTTCTTCTTTTGAGAGTAGATTTGAACAATTCAAAATATATGAAAATGTTTTTGATTTTCTACATGACATACAAAAGTTAAAGATTTTAGATGATAATCAATTGAAAGTATGTTGTCTCAATCTTGAAAGGCTTTTTTTAAAACAAGACACATCTTTTGATATTGATGGCTTGGATTTATTTTCTTAGTAAAAAGTTTTGAAAGAAGTTTTTCAAAAAGAGATACAGTCACCACTATATGTTCTTAATTTTATACAAAAATCAAACTCATTTCCGAATGCTTTGATTGCTTATAGAATAATATTAACTATACCTACTACTGTTGCTTCAGCAAGAAGAAGCTTTTTAAAATTGAAGTTAAAAAAATTTTCACGGTTAACTATGTCACAATAAATATTAAGTGGATTGGCCATTATTTCTATTAAAAATATTTGTAATCACAACTGAAATATCAAAATTTAATTGATAATTTTGAATCTCAAAAGGCAAGAAAAGTGAACTTTAATTGATTTTCTCGTTTTTTCTTAAGCATTATAGGTAACTAAACAAATGACTAGAAGGATATCTCTCAATGTTTTCCAAGTTAATATTTTATTTATCGTAATTTTTAATAGGAATTTATAATTTTTTTTATTCTTATTATGTAATTTATTATTTAATAAAAATAATTTTAAAAAATTTATGATTTTTCTTAGTGCCCCATTTTGGCTAAGACCCACCTTGTGAATAAATGATATTGAATTGAATCATGTAGCTAACAACTCAACAAATTGAATGTAAAATTGACAACCTATTCTAGACAATAGGACCTATATAATCACATAATATCGCTACCATGGTGACTAACGATTATATTAAGATTTATATGATTAAGTACAATAATGATCATACATAACAAAAATTAATGAACCAATTATACCACTGTATTTATAGAAATGAAGTTGTTGTAATTTAAATACCATGTAACATAGTTCAACGTAATAGCAGATGCACAATGCATCTCTAATCAAGACATTTTCAAAAGCAATCAATTTTTTCCCAATGCTGATTCTGATGCACAGTTTAAAAGTTTTTTTACAAGGTAATGTTAGCAGTTAGCAATTATAGATTTTCCTCAACAAATAATGGTGATATATATTTCCAAGAAAAAATGACAAAATACTCACAAATAGAGGCCCTCAATCCTCAAGTCTTTCTCCTCAAAAGTCAAATCTGGGGATATGCCAATTTTGAAAAAAAAAAAATCACATTCCAACATTTGATGAAAACCACAAATAATCCGATTCAAACAAAAAAACCAAGAAAAATCACAAAAATAGCACTCCCAAACACTTTAGAGAAACCTCATGATAAATGTATATCTGTTCATTATTGAATAATATTTTATATACTTATTCAGCATGTATATATTTAAGTATCTTTGTGGATGATGATCCTAAACATGGTGAAATATGTATTCTCAACTACCGAGTAGTGCTTAAGGATGAGAGAGAAACCAAAAAGAAGCAATTTATAGACAAAAATAAAGGAGATGGAGCTCTCTCGACATCAACAACTTAAAAATGGCAGTAAGCATCAACTAGAGAACTTTGCTGGCATGCTTATGCCCGTAAGAAGGAGCATAAGGATCAAGCAGTGGGACTTAAGGGCACGACTTACGCCCAGTAAGCTTGACCATAAGGGTTATCCAGAGGAACTTACATGAAGAACTTACGCCGGTAGGGGGTTGCAAGCAACATCCAGAAAAAAATTACGGCCTAGTACTTACAGGCATAAGTTCGGCCGTAACATCGAGACAAAAGACCTTATAGGAGGGATTTGCAGCCATAAGTTTGCCCGTAAAGCACGCGATTCATCATCTCAAGTTCTTTACGGCCTGCTTTTTAAGCTCGTAAGGTACCCGTAAGTAGCTAGATATAAAAGGTTCTGACAAGGGGTTTTAGGGAAAGAGAGGAAGAGGGTCTGTAAGTGCCTTAGGGTAATTAATCAATGGGAGAAGACTTACCCACCTTCAAGGATGAAGATTAAAGCCATTAAGGAGCACCTTTGGGGCGTTTATGGAAAGAAAAGGGGAAGTTTACCTGCAATCTCAAGGGGCATAATAGAAAATGGGTTGGGTTTTATGCTTTCAATCACTTTGGAGTAGAGAGTTCTCATTTCACAATCCTTCCGATTGAATTGAGAAGTAATTCCATCATCTTTGCAATCGTAGGAACTGGTTCTAAAGAGAGCTCTCGGTTTTGCTTTGTGTGGGATTAGGAACAATTACTTCAAGAGAAGAATTATCTGCATTTAGAATAGTTGTTTATTTTAAAAATTTATAGAGTATATTGCGGTCATAAGGATGTTTGTATCAGCATTGCACTAGATCTGTCACTATTCATTTTTAAAAAAAATGGGTAGTATGTTTTAAGAATTGTCTTACTTTAGTATGGATTTCTAGACTTTAACAACCACTGTCCTTTACTTAAGAAACCCTAGAGGGAATTTATGCCTAAATGCCCTTTCTTTTGCTTGTCTATCTATATATTTTACTAGCACGTTTGACTCTTGTTTCTTCTTTAGTTCGTTTTCATATCATATCATTTTTATTGGGATTGTTTTTGTACCAAGAATTAGTACTAGTCGACTATGAGTTTCCTATGGATCGATACCTTACTTTTTAGCACACTCTATTACATGATCGGCACATATACTTGCCTATCACCTCTAGTTAACATTCTACTTGTAGACCAATAGATCATCTAACGAAGAAGAGTCAAAATCAAAGTTATCAAACATTAAAAAAAAAAAAATTTGGATATGAGATTTGGATGGAAGCTTAAATCCAACAACCCAATAACAAAGAATGGATTCAACTGATTTTGGGTATTGGATACGGATCAAAACTAAAAAACCCACGACATATTCATCTTTGCTTTGTTCTCCACTCCTCTTCTCCCGGCCTCAAGTGAGCCTGCTTGTTTAGTCAAAAGCCTGGCTGACTAGCTCCGGAGATCATTGCCTCCATCCTTAAGATTGAGACACCGCCACAGACCACTAAATTTTTTTGCCCCTAAGAGGGCTTACCCCTCGGGTAAAATCCGGTGAGGCCATCCCCCCTCAGCTCTCTTGTTCCACCACTAAGTCTACCAGACCTCAACTCATCACATATATCTGAATGTCAAACATATATTCCACTGAATCATTGCTAAGACACTTTCAACTCTGGGTAATTTTCTTCAAAATTAAAAGATTGAATGATACAAATTAATACGCTATCTCTGTATACATCTAATCCCATAATCTTCAAAATAATTTTTTATTGTCATTGACAAAATTATAGGAAACCTAAACAAGAAATCCTAGAAGAAAACCAAATTTAAAATCTCAATTATTTTGCTTTCATGAAAATTATAAACTGTGGTTGAGGTTTAACCTTATATAAAATATAAAAGCTTCATTAAAACATAAACAAACTCCACAACTTTCTTCACGTAGTATCATTGGTAACTTTTCTTCATACTCTGGCATCATAACAACAAAAGCGTACTGGTTCTTCTTTCATGTTATTACTTTAAATAATAAGAAGATGGTTCATGGGTTCGTGCCGTTTGTCTTTGTGTAAAAGTCCGTCAATGGAACTAGGAAAGGATGGTAGGAACTAAACTACAAAAACATGCATCCCATAGATGGAGACTTGTGTAAATAAACACCGAGAAAAAGAAAAGAAGGAAATATATTCACATGATATTAGACTGCGTAATTCACACAAAATCTTCATTATATAGACTTATTAATTTATTACTAATCAAAGTTATTGCTAATAACAATATTACCCAATACACAATGAATATATGTTATCATCCAGGTGCTGAGTTTATAAACTTTGTTTTATTTATTGGGTGACTTATCTAAACCAACTTTGTTTTCATAAGCAAAGAGAAAACGCATGCATGCAAGCTGCCAGAGGCAGCACACACAAGCCGGTCACACCTTATTCATTAAACTAGTTTTTCGACATAGAGAACACCATGGAGACTTGGACAACAGATAGCACACACTAGCTACCCTTTATTCAACTATATATATATATATAAAAAGCTAGCCTTCTTCTAAGCAGCAGTACTCCAGGGTTCAATATAATTGTTCAGGTACACGCCGGGCTTAACATGGGACAATAGTAGTGACGCCCCGTAGGTTTCCTGTCATTAATTCTTGCATCAATACCAACTCCTTGTGAAATCTCTAACAGACGGCGACCGGTGATGATTGCCTTGTTCTCGTTGTAAATACCTTGCTTGTTGATATCAGTTGCAGCCATGGCTGAAGCCATGAGTATGACAAGCAAAGCTAGGGTTATCAGCAGCTTCATGGCCATGATCCTACTTGTATTCAATTATATCAAGCCTGCAAATGCAAAGAAGAAGAAATGGATGTGAGAATATTGATCAGAAAGTTATATTTCTGAAACCCTAAATAAGAGAAAGTAGAGTACTAGTTCATGTACTTGATCTCAAGATCTAACCTCCTGATATAAGTTGAAGGTGTTGCTTGTCAAGGGGGCTTATATAGAGCATAAAGGTAACATATATGGGCACCTGAAGTGGAAGGCAGGTAATAGTGGGCAACTACAAAAACAAAGAGGGAGATTGTTATTGTTTTTCAAAGCCTAGTAGATAGTTGATCATATATAGGACTTTGAAATATATATATATATATATATATCCTAGTGAAAATAATTATTTCAGGCTATAACCACAGAGAACAAGAACGGCATGCAAGTTGGAGTTTATCGGAATAGGTACAGCCTTGAGAGAACTAGAGAGAACAAATGAGTACTGCACGTATTGATAGTGCAAATGGTGGGCTATTAGGTCAAATAAACTCACATATTTAATATTTAGTATTTGGTTTTAGGTCATATGCCATTTGAATTCAATTTTCTGTTATTCCGTTGCCAAAAATTCAGTTAATCGAAAACCACATTTTATGTAAATATTGATACAATATTAAATAATATATAAATAATTTTCTAAAATTTGCTTTTTCTTTTTGGTTCTCAACTTTTTCAGAAAATATAAATAAACATAAAAATAATCAGATTTTAGTTTTCGGGTAATTCGGTTTATAAAAATTTCGGTTTTGGTTTACATTTTTGGGTTCATCAAATTAACCAAATGCACCTTGCTCGAGTCCATGAATTTTGTCTCACGACTACAACCATATGTTAAGGGTCTTGGTTTATGGGTCTTATATATAGAGGATAAAAGTAAGAGTTAGGGGCATATATAGAGTGGAAGGCAAGAGCTAGTGGGCAATTATAAGCACAACAAGAGAGCGTTATTGTTTGTCAAACCTTTTATAATAGTTGAGCATATTTAGGGTTTGGAGACAATAAACCCTACGGAAAAAATAATTATATTCACCTAGTTCCTAAATTGCTTTTTGATACGTAAGTGGCATGGTTATGGTGCATCAATTCAGTCTTCTCTTAATTTTTTTTGTTTATCTCTAATTAGACATTATCACATCGTTTTCCTTTTCCTTTTTCTTTGTAAAACATTCATGTGAACACAATTGAGAACTAATTAATCAATTATATTTTTTTAGTCCTCTGTTCGTTTTATTCTTCTCAAAGCTAATTAGTATTGATTTTATTGTGATCCTTGTTTCGAGGTGTTTTTTTTCAAATGTGAGCAAATAATAAGTAGAATTCGAACCCTTCCTGTCCAAGTTATGAGAAAAATGAAAAATCAAATATCATATTGCAGAGGTTATGAGTACTCATATGTTGTTGAACATAATTGCCATAGTTATATCTCGTTGACTTTTTTTTTTTTAAGAAA
The DNA here is from genome assembly GCF_009730915.1 of Dioscorea cayenensis subsp. rotundata. NCBI lineage: Eukaryota > Viridiplantae > Streptophyta > Magnoliopsida > Dioscoreales > Dioscoreaceae > Dioscorea > Dioscorea cayenensis. The sequence goes on along the minus strand of NC_052472.1, from coordinate 13,444,969 downwards.
TTAAGCTTGCTAGAATTTTTTTTTTAATTGCAATACTTTATATTTTGGTTCTATAAGATAGTGTTAAGTTGATTCGTGGCCTTACATCTGCATGGGGCTTACCTCCTTATACCATGTAACTGATTGTTCTTTCTGTCACCAAGAAAATTACGGCTCCTTCTGTTGAGCAAGAAATTGGCCTAACACCTAGACTTGGTAAGTATTCCCACTTTTCAAGCATCATCTTCATCTTCATCAAGAAGGATTCGTATTGTCATGATAAAGTAATTGATAAGATTAGCGTTAATGTTGTGATTATGATACATGTGTGATATTCTAATATATATAGAGTTACGGTATCATAATTTTGGAGTTGTTTATATTCTATTAGAAGATATATTAGAGATAAAAAATACTTTAATAGTGTCTTGATTACAAAGGGCTGGAGCTGTATATGGTAATTAAGGTCCACATAAGGGCACGTAAAGTTGAATTAAAATTTCATATGATCTCAAAAGAATTAAATTTTTTTTTCTCAAATTATTCTTTCCCTCAATCCAAATGCAAGAACCTCTTGAGTTCGTGAAAGCATGCCCACCGAGGTAATAGTTGAGCGGTTAAGGCATTCAAACTGAAGGTCTACAGTTGGACTCCCTCCCTCTCAATACACAGTGAAAACATAATAATAAAAAATGTATCTTTATATGAGGTGGCTTGCCACATTGTAAAAAGAAAAAATAAAAAATCAAAGCATGACAATTTAGTAGTATTTTAGCTTTACAATTTTATGTTATGGCCCACATTTCAGCTAAAATTTGAGTACGTTTTCTACGCCTCATATTTGGAGAGTGAGAAACCCGGCATTGCTTTTCTGATTCTTCTCCCAACTTTTTTCTTTCTTTTTTTTTGACGAAAGCTACAAGCACTATATAGATCAGGTGCGTGTGCGTAGACTAGGAATTAAGCGTCCAATCATTGCATTCTCAGCCGGGGACTAGAGGATTGGGTTGCGAGTTCTCACCCATAACTGGTGACCCGTTACCATTATTGGTTTTAAAGAGTCTTGAACTCAAGAACTTTTGAATGTCTCACCCTTATTTTACACAATAAGGCTAAATACCGTTAGGCTATAAGCCCTTTGGTACAACTGTTTGAAAAAGTAAATAAATAAATACTTATTTAGTATCTAGTTTTTTATTTTCTCCAAAAAGAGACAATGCAACATATTTGCCATGTCAAAACATAAATTTGCTCTCCTCTGTAAGCTTAAGCAATGAACAAGCATATACATAAACACTTCTAGTGCAAACACACAAACTACAAAAACATCAGAAGGAATTAATTGATCTTATAAACAACAAGATCAATCAATTGAGCAAACCACAAATAACATCATGATATACGTGGTTCGACCAAAATTGGTCTACATCCACGGGAGGGGAGGAGATAAATTGCATTAACAATGGAAGAGGAATAGATATTACAAAATGACGAAAACACACCTCAAATGAGAGATCTAAAGCTCTCCTTACAATTCTATTCTCCAAACTCTAAAATCACGAGTCAAGTGAGGAAGCACCCCCAACTTTGATCTCAGCCTCTTCCCCAATGGAGCCCCCATTAGGTTTTTTTCTCTATCGGTCCCATTATATACCCCCCACACCCGAGAAAAAAATATATAATTTTTCGTATATAATAACCTATATTAAAAAAACTCCTTATTTTGGGTTACTCAAAACCGGTCACCCTTAAATGGACCGCTTGACCGGTTGACCGGATCTCCTCCCCCTCCAACAATTCTCCACCTCGGTGATCTTTGGAACATCCAAACTGATCCGAATCAAACTGAGAAATAGACTGGCAATGGATTGTAAAATCCTCATATCCGGCTGGACCACTACAAGTAGCTCCCGAATGAAATGGAAAAGCACATCAATGTGCTTCGTGCGGGCATGATGAACCGGGTTTGTAGCCAAATAGATAGCACTCTGACTATCACAATTTACTTCAAGCACCTTCTGCACAATTCCCAAATCATCAAGTAAACCCTACAGCTAAATGCCCTCCTTTAGAGCTTCAGTTATCACCATATATTCTACCTCTGTGGTAGACAATGCAATAGTTGACTGAAGTATAGACCTCCAACTAACGGGGCCACCTGCGATGGTAAATACATATACGGTAGTAGACCGTCGCTTATCCAAATCACCAACATAATCTGAATCAACATAACCGACACATAACTAATCAATTGCCCCCTGTTTTCAAATTGCAGACCAACATCTGAACTACCTTTCAAATGCCTTAAGATCCACTTTACTGCATGCCAATTACTCTTTCCAAGATCATGCATGTAGCGACTAACCATACTAACTGCTTGTGTGATATCGGGCATGGTACACACCATAGTGTACATGAGACTACCAACAACACTAGCATATGGGACTGTAGACATGTAGTGCCGTTAATCATCATTCTTTGGATGCTGCTTCAAACTTAACTGGAACTGCATATTCAGAGGTATACTAACAGATTTTGACTTTCCATCAATTCCAAACTTCTGCAATACCTTATGCAAGTATGCTTTCTGTGAAAGCCATACTTTGCCCATCTATTTGTCCCTTCGAATTTCCATGCCCAAAATTTTTTTAGCTTCTCCCAACTCTTTCATTTTGAATTCTTTGGTAGTTTTTTTTTTCAAAATATCCACTTCTACCTTGCTTTTGCATGCAATTAACATATCATCAATATATAAAAGCAAGTAGATTAAGTTACTATCATTTAACTTCTTAAAGTAAACACAGTGATCATGTTGACTTCTAGTGTACTTTTGCCCCCATCGTAAACTTATCAAATCGCATATACCATTGTCTCAGCGATTGCTTGAAGCCATATAGCAATCTGTCAAGTTTACAAACCAAACCTTCCTTACCAACATGTTTGTATCCTTGAGGTTGAACCATGTAGATCTCTTCTTCTAATTCACCATGAAGAAATGTCGCCTTTACATCAAGCTACTCCAAGATCAGGCCAAACTGTACTAATAAGGGCAACAAAATTCATATAGAAGGATGCTTTACAATTAGGGAAAAAACTTCATCATAATCAATACCTTCCCTCTGAGTATAGCCTTTTGCTACCAACCCTGCCTTATAGTGAATGTCAGCTTCTCCTTGAGATCCTTCTTTGGTTTTATAAACCCATTTGCACCCAATTGCCTTTTTACCCGGAGGTAATTGGACCAAAGTCCATGTGTGGTTCTTACTCAAAGTATCCATTTCTTCATCCATAGCTGATCTCCATCTATTTACTTCAGGACTATGTATTGTTTCCCTATAATCCTTTGGAATCTCAACTGCTATAACTGGTAGTGCAAACATCATGTAATCCGCAAGTCTTGTAGGCTTCTTAATATTCCTACAGGGTCTTCTTGTTGCCAATGGCTCCACTACTGGAGTCTCCTCAAACTTTATCTCTTCCTCTTCTGCATGTTCATCGAAATTTATTCCATCAGTATTTAAAGTGCTAACTGCCTGACCATTAACCTGTGTCACTTCACCTGATGTCGGCTCATAAGAAGTAGACATAGCTAGGCTATGTGGAGGTACATCGATCTCCACCCATTTTGAGCTTTCAGTAGTCAGCTCATGATCCTTCACCTGCTGAGGATCTGTAGACTTCAACAATGAAGTCTCATCAAAATTGACATCCCTGCTAATCACAATCTTTTGGTTAGTTGTATCCCAAATCTTGAAGCCTTTAACATTGTGATGAAACCCCAGAAAGATAGCTTTCTTCGCTCTTGATTCCAACTTATCACCCTTGAAGTGGTAGTATGTTGGACACCCAAATATTCAAAGTAAGTTATAATCATTTGCAGGACTCCCTGACCACAATTCTAAAGGAGTTTTTCCCTCCAACACAGCTGAAGGCAACCTGTTAACGAGATGGCATTCATATTCTAATGCTTCAACCCAAAGCTGTCTTCCTACCCCAGCTGGGGAAAGCATACATCGAATTTTCTCAACCAAAGTCCTATTCATGCGTTCAGCTACCCCATTTTGTTGCGTTGTCTCCCTGACTGTGAAGTGATGCTCAATTTTGACATCCTGACATATTTACAAGAAGGAATCTAAAGTGTACTCACCCTTATTGTCTGATCTAATCTTCAAAAAAATGTTTTTAGGTCTGATTCTCAATTGGCTTTTTCCACATCACAAATGTACTTAGCACCTCATCTTTTCTCCTCAAAGGGTATACCCATGTATGCCGAGAGTAGTCATCTATAAAGGGGACAAAGTAATTCCTACCACCAAAGGATGTAGTCTTGATAGGACCCCAAACATCTGTGTGGACATAATCCAGTGTACCTTTTGTCTGGTGAACTGTTATACCAAATTGGATCCTTGTCTGCTTGCCAAGAATGCAATGCTCATAGAAGTCTAACTTGCAAGTAGTAGCTCCTTTTAGAAGATCTTGCTTCACAAGACCATGATAAGCCTTCTCACTAGCATGCCCAAGTCGCAGGTGCCAAAGTGTGGTTAGATCCTTAGGAGATAATGCAACTGATACTCCACTTGTAGCTGTATTGCCCTTCAAATAATGCAGGTTAAAGTTTCTCTGCCCTTTCATAACAGTCATTGCTCCTAGACTGATCTTCATCTCTCCCTTTTCAATTAGGATCCTATACCCTTTTAATTCCAAAGCTCTAACTGAGATAAGATTCTTTTTAATTTCAGGGACATGTCGAACATCATGCAAAGTTCTCACTTGTTCGTCATACATCTTCAACATGATTGTACCAATACCAATAGTACGGCAGGCATAATTGTTCCTAATCAATATCGCACCTCCATCTAGAGCTTGATAATTAACAAAACTCGCCCGCACTAAACATACATGATATGAAGCTCCAATATCTAGAATCCATGCTAACTTATCATCACATATAATGTTAGATAAACCTAAAATAGACAAAATTATATCAGAATGTACCTCATCTTGTGCATAGTTCACATTTGGGTTTGAAGCTGGCTCTTTCTCCTTCTGAGACTTGTCTTTCAACTTTGGACAATTTTTCTTCCAATGACCCGTCTCATGGCCAAATGCACACTCATCACGTCCCAATCTATGGCCTCTAATCTAAGATTTAGAACGATGTTTAGTAGCGCCACGTTTGGCTGCATCAAACTTCTTGCCATTAGGAGATCTTCCCCTTTGCGTTGATAAAGCCTCACCAGAAAAGGGTTTACATTTGGATGCACCTTTTCCACTTCCACCAATCCACAAAAACTTTAAAAAATACGAATAATTATCTCCACTGAATCTAGACACTTCTTTTGTGATCCTACCTCACAAAATGTGCTCATTTTCAGTGACTCAGTCCTTATATGAAGACATGACACTAGATAAGAAACACATGTGCCTAAAGTGATCATCTCAAAGATGCTACTCATCTAGAAACATTAGCACACGCCAATCTCAACATCCATTTCCCCAAGCTATTGTTTGAATATCATCACCAACTGTGTTGCCCACCAATTCATATACATAAGGTAGAGGTTTGCACACACTGGATAACTATGATTGTTATCAATTAGTCATCTTTGTGAACATAATCCATTTGGCAAACATCAACTGCACATCAAGCATTGAAGAAATCAAGATTCACAGAAATATATGCATATAAGACCCAAATATTATGTGATTACTGAAAGCATGAATCTTGGACTAGATTCATCATCTGCCTCTTCTACAATACTTGGATGGATTCATGACGAGAACAACAACAATAGTGATAACAATGTGAAGGAACTAAGTACCTGACTGCAATGGCCGATCATCTGCTGGTCATTTGCAGATGATGACACTAGATCTTGGTGGCGATGAACTCTGCCAGCCCTCCATGAATCCCAGTATCAACTGAAAGATTCGCGAGCAAAGATCATCGATCCTAATCTCATGATGATTGGCAGGGAATACAAAACCATGGAATCCAGAGCACCACTAATTGATTTCGAGAGATATAGAGCTAAATCGGGGATCGATTGAGGGAGTGGAGAGGTCCATTGGGGGAGAAATGGTGCTCGCCGAGTGGCTTCGAGCTAGCAATGTAGGTGAGCATCATGAGGAGTCTCGATGCAGGAAATGACTCTGACGTCATCGACCAGCTGCTCGCCGAGTGGCTTCGAGCTCGCAATGCAGGTGAGCATCGCGCGGAGAAAAGAGAGATAGAGCACTCTCTGAAGGACGGTGGAATATGGTGCTCTGCATTCGATTTGGGGAAAAGTTAGGGTTAGCAACGAGGTTTAGGTAAAATTTAGGAATTTTTAGATTATAAAATTTATTTAAAATAATTTTTACACAATACAAAAACACACTAAAAATAAATTTTCTTCATAGTTTTTGACAATTATGAAAAAAATTATATTCTTCATAATTGTACGCCTTATGTTTTTTTTGCTTCTGTGAAAAGCATGCCCTTTAGCTCATGAACAAAAAAATTATGTAAATTGTTTATTTAAATAATAAATAAGTATTTATTTTAAAAGTAATCTTTTTAAATTAAAAAAAGATAAACATTAAGGAGATAAGATGGTGATTAGCATTTTTTGCTATTTTAAAATAATAATAATAATAAATAAATACCACTTATTTAATTAGTTTTTTTTTCCATCATGAAGATTGTGTCCATTATATTTATTTATTTTCATGTATCATAAATAAAAAAGATAAATATATATAGATAAAAAAATGATTATGAGATTTTTACAAAAGAAGATAACTTCAAAGTTCAAATAGAAAACCTTTCCTATTCTTTCACAAAAAAGAGCATTATGTTTTTTGTTTCATAATTTATACTTCAAAGTTTCAATTTGGTGATCCACCCATCAATGCCATTACCCATCAATCCCCTTAAAATTTCTATAATGGCATATTTAACCTCGGAAAAAAAACATAATTATATATATACCTCGGAAAAATATAGGTAATTATGGATATGTCCTTACTGTTGGAATTCGTGAATAGAAGTTAATCAAACTTTATTAACTATGGTTATAATTTAAATTAAGATATACAAAAGGTCCAAAATAACCCTTGTACATGGCCATTTTATAATAAAAAAACTTTTCAAGGGTATATATATGCAAAGGGTATAATAGTTATTTTATATATTTGTTGTTTGTTAATTGATGGTTTTTCAACTAATTTGAATCCCAAGGGTATATACGTAATTATATGTATTATTCAAGTGTATATATGCAACTATCTTTTATTCAGGAGCAAATATGTAATTTTAAAATTATTCAGGGGTACACCTACAAAACTCTCTAAACAAAACTAGAAGCTCTCTGGACTAGGAACAACCAAGCTAAATATAAACAAAACTAGAAGCTCTCTAGACTAGGAACAACTAAACGATTATAAAAGCAATCCAACATATTAAGATCCCCATTATATCTAAAATATCAACCAATTTATAATCACCTAACATATTTGGGTGATTAAGGAGATGTGTACAAAATGCAAAAACAAATTACTTTCAATAGTATAGATACTATTTCTAATTTATTTATTTATATCATTTATCTTATATAAATAATATTTTTATTATTTATTAGAATTATTGATTTTATCAACTCTAAGTATAAATTTTATGAGACTTATGCATTATTTTCACATATGCAGCAATTTTAAAGCAACCGCTTTGCATATCATAACACACATGCAGTGGTTTTAAACAAACCACTGCATAACATAACCCATATAAAGTGGTTATTAAGAACCGCTACATTACAATGCATATGCAGCGGTATGAACCGTTGCTTTTTTTAATATTTGCAGCAATTATATAAACCGCTGCATATATATATATATATATCTTAATATGCAGCGATTGTTGCAACGGATTGAGTCAAATGTAATACTTACTTGGGAAATTGCCTGTAACGATATAAAATCATTACAAAACCGCTGCAATAGATAGCCTAATGTAGCAATTTTATAATCGCTGCATAAGTGCAGTTATGTAGTAGTGCTTTGATGGTACTCATGGTTCACCAAAGCTGAGGACACTTCTTCATATGACAACTTCTCCTTTCCATGTATCACAAACATTGTGAAATGCTCGAACTCTTCTGGATGGGAATTTAGAAGCAAAAGGGCTTTATCTTCATCCATAACTTTCTCATCTAAACTCGCTAAGTCAACTAGTAACTTGGTAAATTCATCCATGTATTCATTCAAAGTATTTCCTTGACGCATAGAGAACCTGTAGAGACTCCTTTTCAAATGCAAATGGTCCTCCATTGATTTCTGCATGTATTTTTTCTCTAGAAATTTCCACATTTTCAATGCAACAGTCTCTTCCATAACTACATATCGAAGCTCCTTGACCAAGCATGAACGAATAAAGCCACAAGCATATCTATTCATCTAAGTCCATTCCTCCTCACTGCACTGTGACAGTCTCGTTACATACTCCGAGGTGTATAACAACGCATGCATCATAAGGCATCCATGACATCACATCGCCACATGGCAAAATTGATTTTACCATCAAACTTTTCAACCTTAATTTTTGGTGCAGAAGCACTTAGTTGATGAAATACAAAATCTTTAGTATTGCCAGAGTTTTGTGAAGGGCCAACATCACTTTTAGAAGTTTTGACGACGCTTGAGGAAGGCTCTTCATCTACTTCTCCGGCCATTGCTCAAGGACTCAATCCCCAAATGTTCAAAAGCTTACAAGGATCTCCTACTACGCTCTGATACCACTTGTTGGACCCCAAAACATAAATTTGCTCTCCTCTGTAAGCTTAAGAAATGAACAAGCATATACACAAACACTTCTAGTGCAAACACACAAACTACAAACACATTAGAAGGAATTAATTGATCTTGTAAACAACAAGATTAATCAATTGAGCAAACCACAAATAACATCATGATATACGTGGTTCGACCAAAATCGGTCTACATCCACGGGAGGGGAGGAGATAAATTGCAATAACAATGGAAGAGGAATATAATTTACAAAATGATGAAAACACACGTCAAATGAGAGATCTAAAACTCTCCTTACAATTCTCTTCTTCAAACTCTAAAATCCCGAGTCAAGAGAGGAATCACCCCCAACTGTGATCTCAGCCTTCTTCTCCCAATTGAGCCCCCATTAGGTTTTTTTTTTCTCTACTAGTTCCATTATATACCCCTCCAAAAAATATATACTTTTTCGTATATAACAGCCATATTAAAAAAAACCCTTTATTTTGGGTTACTCAAAACCGGTCCCACTTAAATAGACCGGTTGACCGGATCTCCTCCCCTCCAACATGCCATTCATTTTCTCTTTCAGAAAAATAAAACGAGAACAACATTCTGAAAGGCAAAGAAAAAAAAAATCCAAAACGTTCTCAGTTTTTATAACTTTGTTTAGACCCTCATGTTCTTGTTTACAAGTAGCTTTTAATTTATTTAAACTTATAAAATTGAAATTATGTTAAAATAAATATTCATTTTATATGGAATGGAACCTTTTATAATGAAATCATCCACTTATAAGGTATGTAGCTTTTGCGGAAAGAAAAAAAAAATCATCCACTTGTTGCCTTTGTCAAAAATAAAAATAATAATAATAAAAAATATGAAATCATGGTTTTAAAAACTATATTTTAATTAGTTATACAAAATATTTATAATTATATAATTAATGTATATAATGAATATTATCTTTAATAATGTGTTCTTTTTATTTAATATAATGTATCAAATCTATTATAATCTATTAGTCAAAAGTTTACAAATTTTCAATATAGATAAATTTTAGAAGATTTAATCCTTGGAACTACTCTCCAATATCACTATCCCCCATTTCAAATTTTCACCTATAAATCTCTCCATTTCTAACTCAAATTCTATCTGATTTGATTTTATATCACTTGATAATTTTTTTATTTTTTTTAAAAAAATGGATAAACCACATATTCATTGCAAAACGGAACAACACAAAATTAAAAAGCCGGATTACCAGGAGTGAAGCACCAGACTGAAACAGATAACCCAATTAGATGGGGCACAAGACAAATCTTCGACAAGAGGTAACTGTTTCATATTTATGCTTAATCAATCCTAGAATTTCAATTAAAATGTTTTCACAATATGCCGATGGAGAAGATTCCCTCTCAATGTATGATTCAACAGATTTCTTTGTATCTCGTTTTTAGTATGTTTTTACATGATGAAACAACAATACAGGATTTTTAAAAGACCAAGATGATCAATTGTCTAAATTTTATTTATTTTGTTGATGAAACAGGGGGCGTTTGGCCTCACAATATTGAATGCCTCTTGATTTGTTTGATGGTGGAAGAATCTAGAAGGGAAATAGGCCAACGACTATACACATCTAGCAAAAAGGATAAAATTTAGTTCACTTGGAAGTAGGTGGTAGGCTTTTAGTGAACTATTAAGTGAAACACATTTGGTACATTGAACAAACTTTTCAAAGGACAACTATTGATGAAGTGTGAAAAGGGTATTACATTGCAAATAATTCCTTAGAAATGGATAAGTATTTTGTTTGTTTATATGCTTATATGCTGAAAATATATACATGTGTAACTTGTAATTGTGTCTTGTATGTGCACGAGCAAGCAAAATGTTTAAGAAAATGGGATTTAAGTATTATGATAAATTGTGCATGATTTATTGTGAGACAACAGTTATTGAGGCTAATGTTCACTCTTCCACAAAAATTCATTCCATAATTGAGGAATTCAAAAAATTCCACTGAAGATGATGAAGATGCCCATAAATCAGAGGAAGCAAAAAAACAGCTAGAACAAAAACATCAAGAATTAATCATCGAAAACTTGAATGTTGTTCAAATTGCAATTGCTGTCTCTTGGACTGTTTTAGGAGAACATTTGGAAAAACAAATTGGAATTATTAGACAAGAGAATTGGTGCTTCTGCGACATCATTTACCTCATTTGAAGGTAGTGGTGATAGTTAGCAGCTATTACCCAATTCAAGAGACTATGAAATTGTTGCTGATCATACAAATGAGCTCACTGTACTTGAAGGCATAGATAGCATCTCTTATGTAAAAGCAACTAATAAACTTATACACAATGATCCTTATGGAGAGACATGTTCCTAAGATGCCAAGTAAGAGAAGGAAAGATTGGGTGTTTACATTTGAAATAGCAATTTTAGTTATGTACAACACTTATTTTGTCTTCCTATGGATTTCTCGTATAAACATTTCAAATTTTCTTTTTCTATTTGATGTTTCTGTAATCTTTTACTTTATTCTCCTAAAACGAAAATGTGTTTTGGATTTGTGACTTTAATGTAATAATTGTCATGCTCTTCTAATAACTATAGCATATTAGTTATATTAATGGCTGTGTTATAGTCTTTCTACTTTTTATTGTATATGTTATAATTTTTTCATGGGATGCTTTCCAAGTCTAGAGTATGCATGGATTTGGAAGAAAGAATTGTTATCTAACTTTAATGAAGAAATAAAATAATTATTGACTATTTATGTTGTTCGAGAGTATTTGTGAAATGTTTAAGGTGAAGAAGACAACTATACAAGCTGAAAGATTTTAAAGCTAACAGGGAATGGATGGGTGACAAAATATTAAATGGGCATCCGAAGCCTTGTTATGAGATATTTTGAATGGAGTTACAATGGTTTATTCATTTATGTCAAGAGTAAAAAGAAGCGGTAAGTTACAAGGTAGCAAGTTTCTTTCAGTTTGAAAACAATTAAGTTGCAATTTAGTACTCTATATATGTCATGATAAGAATTAATGAGTTACTGGAGATTAATTTCAACACTCAATAGAAAGGATCTCCACGCGTTTTAAGAGACTATTGTTTGCAATTTGCTCTCTTTCCAACTCTATTTCGATACTTTTAAATGGGTGTTTGATTGCAAGGAGTGTGAATCATTATTTTGTGATTCTAGTGCCTTGTTTTGGATGACCATGTATAGGAGTACAAAAGGAGTAGGTGGGTAATGAGTGAGGAGTGAGATATAAGTGGCAATCCTCAAAAATGGAAGGATTGCTCATTCCCCTCCCTCATTGGGGGTGAAATATCACATTTGCCCCTTTTATTTAATAGTTAAAAAATAATTTAATTCAATAATAATTAAATATACCATCCTGATTGTAAAAATAATTAAAGTGAAATAATAATAACTTATATATAAAGTAATAATTTAATTTAAATAATAATTAATTAGGTCATTTGAATAATAAATAATAATTATTGTGAAATAATAGTAACTACTAATTAAATATAATAATTTATTTCAAATGATAATTAAATAAATAATTTTAACAATAAATAATAAGTAATGTAAAATAATAATAACTAATAATTAAAAAGAATAATCTAGTTTAAATAATAATTAAATAGATTATTTTAATAATAAATAATAATTAAAGTGAAATATTTAGTTAAATGAAAATAACAATAGTCAAAATATTTTATAATTAAAAAATAATTATTATTTATTATAAAAAATAATTATTATTTAACCTAATATTTTTTTCTTATTAACTTATATTAAAGGTATAAATGTAATTATTCTTCCATGCGCATACCCACTTACCATTGAGGTGAGAATCTACTGAGCTATATCAATGGCTCTCAATTTTTTAAATTTTGAAATAATATATAGTATTGTATAAAATAATATTTCTATCATAAATTTTTTAATATGCAACTTATATTTTTATAATCATACATGATTATAAAAGTACACATTTTTTTTGGATTTTGTTAAATTTTTTATTTTTTATTTCATTTTTTTTTAAAGCTAAGAACAAAAAACAAACCAAAGTTTTTTATTTTAGAATATAGAATATGCAAAGTAGAAAATATTAAACAAAACATCCGTTAGATAAACCACATTTTATTTAAAAAATAGAGTAACAAGAAAAAAGAATTAAATTAAAGTGCTGCAAGGAGGGGCAGATAAAATCCATGAGCCAAAACCAGTTTCTCTCTAATTCAATTGATCCATTTGCATTTTTGGTAGTTGTATCATATCTTGAAAGTGATTTGTCATAGAGACTTAATAAATTTTTTATTATTAAAGGGAATTATATATTCGCTCAAGTACAAATTTATTAACTTCAAGTACAAATTTATTCCACTTCAACTATTATTCAGTGAAACACATTAGTTTGAGTTCATCATAAAATATCTGATCACCAGCTAATAGCAAGTTCATCAATCTATCTCAAGGAAAACATACCAGCAATGAACAATGATTGACTCGTGTTAATACTCACACAAGTATATGTGTCAATCAAAGTAATACATGCAAAAGAGTAAGATCGAATCCAAAAAGACTAGATAATACCAATACTATCTCTATCTTCACAAGCTAACTAAATAATAAAGATTAATTTAGATTTCAAAACAAAAAATAAAAGTAACAAATGATCAAATCAAAGGAAATAAGAAACTAGAATCGATAGATAAAGTAGTAGGTTGACTTCACTTGGGAAATTAAAGATTAAAATGATTGTAATTCAATAGAGAATAATCTTGGCTAATAGGATCGAGAAAATCAAAAACACACTAAATGCTTTATCAAGACTTCTTAGTGTCTAATCCTATGCTAAAAGCGGAAGTGGATCTCTCCTACTCATACCCTTGCACGATTGCAATGAGTTCTAGGATTTCCATGTTAAAAATTGGAGATAAACTACCAAAATTCTAATTGAAAGGTACATGGTTCCCTAACTATCTCTAGAGAGCATCAATGATACCTATTAATCTATGTGTGATCTCCTCACAAGGATCTCTCGATACACAAGTGAAATCGATATGGTAGAGCCTCTCTCGATATGCAAAACCAACAATGTAAACAAAGATGAATCTGAAAGCGGAAGGTAATCTACATTAAATAGCAATCAAAAGATAAAAGTATTCCCAAGCTACATCAATCCAGGCACCCAAGGAAGTTAGCCTTCCATGGGGTCCAAGTGCGTCACTACAAAGTGTATTTCAATCTCTAAAACCCTAAACATGTGAAGAAACCCTCCTCTTAATGCCATGAATGTTGGAGTTTATGTCAGCCGCTATCGTCCCCAATGGATCGTCACTTTGGTGACTCTTTCGAACTCCTCCTTAAAACCTTCAAAGCTCTCTCCAACACTAGCCAGTTGTCCTCAGTTTCATTCCCAGAAATTTGGCAAAAACTTGAATGGCTTAAAACCCTTGAAAACTTCTATTTATAATTACAGGAACCCGACCAGTACACGGGCAACTACACGGCCGTGTATCTTGCTCATGTAACTCTCAGGATAAGCCCAATATCTCCTAATCCCCTATGTACAATGGTAGATGTACACGACCGTGTACTTTTTCCTCTAGCTATGTAACTCTTATTTCTTCTCTTAACTGTTGCTCTTGAGTTGCACAGCCATACATCCTTCTTCTACCCATAGTCTCATCTTGAACAAGCTCTACAACTCTTTAAATATACACGGGCATGTTCTTCATCTACATAGCTGACAACCCTTGCGTCTGACCCATAAGGCACGGGTTTGTCGAAGTAATAAATCCCAGGTGAGTGGGGTATTGTATCCACAGGGAATAAGGAATAGAAACACCAAGATTGCTACTTAACTAAGTGGAGACTAAATAATGATGGTGTGGATAAAGATCAATGCAAACGAACTAAAGAAAATAAGAAAGAGGGGCACAATAAAATGAAAGGAAAGGCAATCTATAAAAGTGGGGTACTCGGATATTGTTCCTCCTAGGATTATTGCTTCAAGTGCAAAACCAACTATTATGCTTCCTAACTAATGCTTAATGAGTCATGGACATCCTTAAATACACGGTCCCAAATCTAAGGTCAACCGTGACTAACTCTACACTATGCCCCGGCGGAGAAATCAACCAGTCTCAACACCTCACACTGTGTAAAGTTGCAAGAAGCTGTAGGGATTCCAAGTGATAAATCCTATTCCTATATGTAGATCTAACACTTTGGTCCAAGCGAAAGAACCCTAGTCACAATTAAGCCCCAGGTGTTAAAGTCACTTCAACGCTTCACACTGTTTCTCGCGTAACTAAGCCCAGCGGAGTTCATCCCTTAACCCTTCACTCCATTGTGACCGCAAAGAACTCCTGGAATGTTGAGATAGGATAAATCACACCGGAGGGGAAAGGGGACGCTCCGCTACCTTTCGACTCACCCTCTCGACCCTCTCCAATCTTGCTTTGTCTAACCCTCATGGTGTGTCACTCACTCACAAAGATTACCAAGATGGACTCTCAACCCTAGTGTCACTCTAAGGGAGAAATCATTTAACAAGCATTCAAGATTGGAACTCAATTAAAGACATCAATTAAGGAAAATATAATAAAAGGTTAATGAAACAAATAATCCTAGGATTCACAAATCCAAGTACCCACTAGGAAGTTTTAGCTCTCCATGGAGCAAGATACAATCAATAATGAAATAAAAAATTAAAACATGTAATCCATAGGAAAAACCCCTCGGTATTCATGTCGATGGTCTTGTGGAGTAGCCTCGTCTTCTCCAAAGGTCCCCTTGTCAAGCCTAGGGCACACCTCGCCGGATCACTGCCGACGAAAGCTCCCCCAATAACTATCTTCCAAGAGAAACACGGTGTTGAAGCCGTAGAACCACTCCAAAAGACTTGCCAAAGCCTTTTTAAACCCTAGCCGCTGACCTCCCAAAAGTTCGAGAAAAGATAGAAGAAATGATGAAAGATGGATCACCAAATCGATACGAGTCGCGGCTTTATAAAGGGCTGGAATCGGGAATATACACGGGCGTGTGGAATTTCCACATGCCCGTGTAGATTTATGGAAATCTTATTTTCTGCAAGCCATGAATAGTAACTGCTATAGTAAACTGCTACAGTAACCTATTGCAGTACTCCTCCAAAAATACTCCCGAATCCACACTTTTCATCGAGGCAACATAAACGGGCACACGTCTATGCCGTAGATCGCATCGCTTCTTCAATAAAATGCCATATTAGTGAAGATCTTGATAATATTGCACAAGTCGGAATAAGCAAATGTGACTACCTTTGTGTCCTTCCAAATCATGTAATTGATTGAGTGCATGGAGGTTAGCACACATTCACATATCTTCGATCACAACTTGTGTCTTCACATTTGTTCACTCCAAGACTTCATCAACAAAGTATAATTACGATCTACTTTAGCTTCTTTCTTTCATTTTTGGCTTCACAACCCTTCATGCACGAAAGTTTATAAATACACATGTATTAGCGCTAAAATCTGAGAAAAGTAATGCTCATCGTAAGAAAAGAATACTTCGTATTACTAATACACAAGAACTTATCAACAGGCATGTTCTTCTAGGTAGAATAGTGATTGGCGAGTACGCGGGCGATCACACGGTATCCATGTGTGATAAGTACCTAATTGTATTTATTTTCTTATATATTTTTTTATACACTTAGCATGTATTTTATTAGATTTGATGCCTGTTTTGTGCTTAATCACTTATTGTTTGCTTTGTAGGGTATAAAGAAGCCATGGAGAACAAAGAAAGGAGAAAACATGGGGGGTGTTGTACCGCAGCAGGTTTTACTGTAGCAATTTCACTATAGCAGACTACTATGGCACCTAGAGATTTTTTGAGATAGAGACTTAAGCCTATGTCATACGACCTCCATACGGGTCCTTATTAGACCCGTATGCGCCATGGCATAGACCCCGGTATACATCCTAATTTGATCATTTTAGCTCCGTACAATCTCCATACGACCTATATGGCCTATAGGGGTATTTAAGATATCTTCTAGGGCTGAAAGAGGAGTTCTTGGCCACCGAAAGAAAGGAAGGAAACCTAGAAATGACAGCGATCTATTGAGGTAATCTCAAGGGCTTTTGAGGTTCCAAAGCAGTACATTTAAAGGGGAGATCCACCACCTTGGAAAGAGAGGAGTTCTTAGGATTGGGAAGTGGCCTTCAGCCAGGGAAAGTGTCATTCGGCCCGATTTACCCCATCTTCATCATCATTTCATCTAGGGAATGTCACTTATGACTTTTTCTTGTGTTTTGGTTTACATTGTTGTATATACTTGTTTGATGGCACACTAGACCCCCAAGGCCACAGGATGTCGATGAACCTTGGGGGCGGAGGGGGGCTGGGGTTCATCATGCAATTTGAATGATTAGTATTTAATTCTAATGCATTGGATTGGTTTGTGTTTAATCCATTGTTCTTTCATTCTAGAATTACATGTAGAGAGATCCATGAGTTATTCACGTTTGATGTAACTTGCTCATGTGCACTAGACCTTGAATGTATTAGAAGGGGTTGTGTTTACTCTTACTTTGGGATTTCCTCATTCTTAATGTGCACTGGACGTTCTTAATGAAATCGTAGGTTGTGTTTACTCCAAACTTTAAGAGTAAGCCTATGTTGTGTTTACTCTTACTTTGGGATTTCATCATTCTTAATTAAATCGTAGGAGGGCTGATCTGGAAGAGATTCCGATCAAGACTCATATTAGATTAGGGTTCATTCACTTAGAGATTGGGATTCACCTAATTTAGAAATCCCTCAGTCCAAAACACCTTTGCAATTTTGTTTTTAATCCTTGTTTCATGATGATCCCCTAAGGGAATCCTTATCCGTGGCTTTTTGCTTATCATTGTTGTGTGATGAGTGTATTTTATATAGATATTTTATATCCCTCAGTCCATTTTAGGATGATTTTGTTATTAACTGATGCTTCTTGAGGTATGTTTGCTAAATTGTGCAGATCATTGGGTTCCGGACTAAAAATGAATGAGAAGAGAAGAATTCAGATACAAAACAACGTCAGAATACAAGCTTCAGGATAAGCAGGGTCCCAAGCACTTGTGTGCTTGTGCTTGAAGCACAGTCGGTAAGCACGGGTGTACTTACCCCCAAGTGTATTTTACTGGAAGTTTCATGAGAAGATCAGCATGGTTACTATGCTTCTTGCACGAGCGTGCTCACCAAGCACTAGCAGTAAGCATGGGGGTGCTTACCTGGTGTGATTAACTAGTTTTGTGTCAAAATCAGTTCCCAGAATCTGGAGCCATGCACGATCATTAGCACGCCCAATAGCACGGGCGTGCTTACAATAGAAAAAGGAAGCCCTAAAGTTATATTTCGAGGGGATTGTCTTCTTTTGTTTTGGAGGCGCAAGTTAAGATAGCCGTTAGCATCGTTCAGGGTCAGATTTGGAGTTGTGACAAGCGTGGAAAAGGAGAATTGTCAGTGGCAACTATTGTCAAGCCTTCTCGATCTGATTGTGAAGCAAGAATGGAGTTTAATGGATATTTTTTATTTCTCTTGTTGCTTTCCTATGATTGTTTGAAAGACAATGAGGGATAACCATCTTTCAGTGCCTCAGATCATGAACCTTGACTTCTAATGCTTTAATTTTAGTGATATTGATTCTCGAGTTTCCTTGTGGTTTCCTATTGTTCATATCACTTATCGTTCTGTGTTTATCGCCTTGATGCTTGTATGTTGCTAGCTTAATTAGGGACTTGTTGATTAGCTGTGTATGCATGAATTTTCATCGCTATTTTCCTCGTTGGTTTGTCATTGCATTTTGAGTTGCTATTTAGCCTTAGATCGATTTGCTATCTAGAGGGTGATCTCTACTCGTCTAGCTGGGGCACATATTAGGAAAGGGGTTGAGTCTACTCTGAGCCTTGGGCAAGGATGTACATTACTGAACCCTTCGTGGTGTTCACCATGGTCCAAGAAGAAACTCTTGAATCATTGCCTAATCATTGCATTTGTTAAGGGGATAAATCTGGGGTACTTTCCTTTCCACTACTATCACTTCAAGCCAAACCATGTCTCTTCTTTCTTCTCTATTCTTCTATTTTTTAGTAGATTAATTAATTTAACCCTAATCTTTGAACTTCCTAGATATTGGGAAAAAAATGAGTATTGAGAGTTATACCAGTCCTTGTGGATTCGACTATCCGATTCTATTGGGTACACTTTACTACTTGTATGACCCGTGCACTCGCGGATACACAAGGAGCATACCATTATTTTAGAACTTCTTGCTTTAGCCTTCACTTTGTAGTGGCCTTTTATTTATTTTTCCACAACTAGTTAAGTAGAAACCTTTACTTAAGAGTTAGGTTAGAAATTAGGTGATGAAGGAGTAATAGTAGATCCTTAACCCCTAGGAATACGATCCTTGTGTTTTATATGAGGTATTACTTGGCAACACCGTATGCTTTGCGGGATTCACACCAGTGTGCTTCTCTGAGTGGTTGTCTTCCGAAATGTACACGGGCATGTAGCCTGCCCGTGTAATTCTTTGTTTATGCTTTTGACAGCACTTTACTCCTGATTTCCTTTCTTTTGCTCTTGTTGTGTTTCTTTTGTCCTTTGATAACTAATGGAACAACTGAGTACCAGTAATCCATAAAAACATCCTCTTGAGGTTTGCTTAAGTGCTAAATAAGATAGATATAACATGAATAAAAGAGCACTTATCAAACAAGTTCTTGGTTTCATTCAAACTTTCAAAGTTATAAGTCTTTAGCTATAGTAAAAACAATAATAATCAATGCATAAAGCTTACTCATGAAAGTTAACCTTAAATATATATATATAAATACCCTAAATGTGAACCGTTATTTTCCATATATTTTGGTTATGAGATCAATGAGAGCCTATCTAATTAAAACCTTTCTTGAAAAAATTAAATGATATACATCAAATCCTACAAGACTCAAAACAATCTTTTACTACATCTCATCAACAAGTGAAAGGATCGAGAAAAACCAAAATTTTAAATCACAACAATTATTTTGCTTTCATAAAAATTGTAAACTTCAGAGTTTTGAATGGCACAAATTTTAGTTTAATAATTCTCCTATGGCATCCTAATCACTCTGTCAACCTGTAACCCAACCTTATCTTGTTTTGTTCTATTTTATTTTATTTTACTTTATTTTTATTTTTTTAAAGGAAACCAGTCAATCCTATTCTTTTATTTATCTCCATCATTAAAAAACCAATGAACCTGACTGTGCGATGATTTTAGATAGCCAATCTCGAAGTTGTGGCTACAAATGACTTGTTGCCACTGTACTCTAGAAGCCACACTAGATCCATACCCAAATGCTAGATTCTAATTATCATCTATCTTCTCTGGATCTAATTTGAAAGCAATTGAGATTCTCAAATCAGGTTGCAAATCAATTGATCTTTTGGTTTCATAGGGACTAATGTGGCCTATGAAAATGCTAGTGCACGTACCTAGCAAGTAGTATAGAATGCTAAAAATTAGGGTTATCAATCCATGAAGAACTAGAGAATACTAGTACTAGTTATAAAGCCGTCAATTAACCTAATTGAAGTTGTGGGTGATAAATATGAAATAGAAACTAAGAACTGGAGCAATAGTAAAATTGTGGCAAATTAAGCATGTAAGAAGGGTATTTGGCCATAGATTTCCCATAGGGTTTTGTTAAGTCCTTGGCAAAGGTTACAAAGTTTTTTCAACATAGTTGAACCGAGAGAGTTCCTAACTCATATTGTCCCTTTTCTTAAATGCCAATAATAACTAGTCCCATATGGCGTTAATACAAACTACATTATGACTACATTACACTTGGTAAACTCTATCTAGAGAAAACACAGATTCAAAAAGTAATCAATCCCTCTCTCGAGGCTATTGACTGTAATCCTATGTAAAGCTAGCTTGGAATCTCTTCCTAATGCTTGTTCTTTATGATTGCATTACACTTCGAATCTTATGTCAACTCACTAGGGAGAATCACGGGAGAAAAAAATCTCCATCCAAAAGTGCCATATTTCTAGGCGGACTCGTGATCACCTTCGATTGTGGTATATCTATATTAGGTGGATCTATCAATTCATCACATTACACACCCCTTATGTGTGTCCACAAGTGCACGGTTTGCTCAAGTAATAAAGTGTACCCAATGAGTTGGTTAGTCGAATCCACAGGGAACAAGAGTACTAATAATAACTAGAACCTCACTGTCTAGCCTAATCAATGATATGAGTGTTGAAGAGATCAATTTTACAAACAAGTAAACAAGGAAAGAGAAGTATTCAAATAGGGAAATATAGAGGAATCAGTTAAGATATATGAGGTACTCAAATAATGCTCCCCCTAGGTTTCTTAAGTTAAGTGCAAGACAAAATTACGCTTCCCTAATTGAGATTAATTGAGTCATGCAAAACCAAAAGCATACCGGTCCTAGACCTAAGGTCAACTGGTGACTAGTCTCCTATAAGGTCCCGGTAGAGAGAAGGCTCTCGATACCTCACACCACATATGACTACTTGAAGTTTTAAGAATTCTAAATGGTAAACCCTATTTGTAGATGTAGATCTAGCCCTTTGGCTTGGTGAAAGATCCCTAATCTCATATGAGGTCCTGGCGGAGAGTTCTCTTAACACCTCACACCACATATGATTGTTAAGAGCTCCTGGAATATGGAGGTAGAGTAAACCAAACCGAAGGGGAAAGGGGTCACTTCGCTACCTCTTAGCTCACCCTCTCAACCAACTTCAGCCTTGGTAAATCTAATCCTAGTCGTGATGATTACTCGTCACTAAGATGATTAGGTGTAGCTCTCAACCCTAATGTCACTCTAACGAAAAAAAATCATAAAGCACACAAGATTAAAACTCAAATGCATACTCAATTTAAAGGAAATGCAATACAAGTCAAATAAACAACAAATCCTAGGGTTTACATGTCCAAGTACCCACTAGGGTTTAGCTATCCATGGATCGATGTAATATACAATCAGTCAATTAATGAAAACACATGAAAACCATATATAAAAACACATTTTAGATCAGGGCTAATAGTCTTCACGGTGTGCTTCATCTTCTACAAGAGTTCGTCCAATGAAGCTAAGGCACACCCCTACGAATCGATGTTGTCGGCTTCTCCCCCGATAGCTATAATGATGAAGGAATCTGTAAAAGCTCATGAAGAAGCGCAAAGACCTCCTCTCTAAAACCCTACTTGACTTCACCCCAAAACTTATGGAAAACAATGTGGAAAGAACCCTTTGAGCCGCCTTTTATGAGTGAAACGTGGGAATCTACACAGCCTAGCCACACCTGGCACACTGTTGTATGAAAGGGCGTGCGAAATTTTGTCTCTCCAAATTGTTGAGATAACTCCTGGAAACTGCCCCAAGCTGGTCCATGCGCACATGACTACCTTCGTGCCCTCCTAACATGTAAATTTGCTTTTAAAATCTTTAGGAGTTAGCACATGTGTGCTTGTGGAAATTCCACACGCCCGTGTGGATTCCCGATTCCAGCCTATATAAAGCCGTGAACAACCCTGATTTCAGGATCCATCTTTCATCCTTTCTTTTATCTTTTCTCGAACTTTTGGGAGACCGGCGGCTAGGGTTTAGAGAGGCTTTAGGAAGTCTTTTGGAGTGGTTCTACGGTTTCGACACCATGTTTTTCTTGGAAGATAGTTATTGGGGGAGCTTTCGTCTGCAATGATCCGGTGAGGTGTGCCCTAGGCTTGACAAGGGGACCTTTGGAGAGGACGAGGCTACTCCACAAGACCATCAACACGAATATCGAGTGGGGTTTTCCTATGGATTACATGTTTTTACTTTCGATTTCATTATTGATTGTATCTTGCTCCATGGAGAGCTAAACCCCCTAGTGGGTACTTGGATTTATGAACCCTAGGATGTATTTGTTTCATTGACCTTTTATTATGCTTTCCTTAATTGATGTCTTTAATTGAGTTCCAATCTTGAATGCTTATTGAATGATTTCTCCCTTAGAGTGACACACCATGAGGGTTAGATAACGCAAGATTGGAGATGGTCGAGAAGGTGAGTCGGGAGGTAGCGGAGCGTCCCCTTTGCCCTCCAGTGTGATTTATCCTACCTCAACGTTCTAAGAGTTCTTTGCGGTCACAATAGAGTGAAGGGTTAAGGGATGAACTCCACTGGGGCTTAGTTGCGCGAGTAATAGAGTGAAGCGTTGAAGTGACTTTTACACCTGGGACTTAATTGTGACTAGGGTTTTTCGCCTGGACCAAAGGGTTAGATCTACATATAGAAATAGAATTTATCACTTGGAATCCCAAGAACTTCTTGCAACTTTACATAGTGTGAGGTGTTGAGATTGATTGATTTCTCCACCGAGGCATAGTGTAGAGTTACTCAGGTTGACCTTAGGTTTGGGACCGTGTATTTAAGGATGTCCATGACTCATTAAGTATTAATTCGGAAGCATAATAGTTGGTTTTGCACTTGAAAGAAATAATCCTAGGAGGAACAATATCCGAGTACCCCACTTTTATCGATTGCCTTGACTCTCATTTTATTGTGCCTTTCTTTCTTATTTTCTTTAGTTTATTTGCATCGATCTTTATCAACACCATCATTGTTTCATTTCCACTTAGTTAAGTAGCAATATTGGTGTTTTTATTCCTTATTCCCTGTGGATATGATACTCCCACTGACCTGGGATTTATTACTTCGACAAACCCGTGCACTTGCAGGTCACACGCAAGGGGTGTGTCAAGTGTTTGGCACCGTTGCCGGGGAATAGGCATTTTGGAAACACTTTTCACTTTGCTATTTTAGTTATTTACCATTCATTATATTTCATCTTTTCTTATTCTATCATAGCTCTAATTTGTTTTCTTTCTTTTGGTGCAGCTCCAGGTTATGACCTGAGGGAACCCTTAGACAATTGTTGAAGGAGATCCTGAACTTGAATGTACACTTATAAGAAGGGGTAAAAAACTTTGTGCAAGAACCGTCAAATCTAGCTGAAGTAGAAGATGAAGGGTCAGAAAATATGGTAGAGTAGAATGGATAAAAGAGAACACTTTTAGACTATGCCAGACCCTCAATTATGGGCACACAGTCGAGTATCATGCGGCCCCCAATTATAGCTCCAAATTTTGAGCTAAAGCCAGCATTCATCCAAATGATATAGCAGTCAGCGCAGTTCCATGGTTTGGCCGATGAGGACCAAAACAATCACAATGAAAACTTCTTGGAGGTTTGTGACATGCTGAAGATCAACGGTGTTACAGATGATGCTATAAGATTGAGGGCTTTCCCATTTTCTCTAAAAGCAAGAGCCAAATAGTGGGCCCATTCATTGCCAAGAGCTTCCATCACAACATGGAACGAAATGGTCAGTAAAGCTTCGTAATGAGATATCTTCATTTGTTCAGATAGAGGTTGAATCCTTGTTTGAGACTTGGGAGCGATTCAAGGACCTCTTGTGGAAGTGTACACAACACAGGTTCCCTGAATTGATGATCATTTAGACTTTTTACAATGGGTTGAATCCAAGTATAAGACAACTTCTAGATGCCGTTGCAGGAGGTACAATGGGGAACAAGACCCCTGAAGAAGCCCGACAATTGGTAGAAGAAAGGGCCATGAATAGCTACCAATGGAATGCAAGAGAAAAGAAGAAAGTGGGCGGACTCCATGAAATTGATGCGGTTTCATCTTTGGCAGCCCAAGTAGAGGCATTGAACAAGAAATTGGATATATTGACTTCACCGAAAGTAGTCACTATCATAAGTTGTGATGGTTGTGGGGGTTCACATATGCCGTTTGATTATCCTATTTTGATTGCTACTTCAGCCCCAACTGAATAAGTGGATTTTGTGGGTAATTCGGGAAGGGTACAAGGTAAATCCTTATAGCAACACCTACAACCAAGGGTGGAGAAACCACCCTAATTTTTGATGGAGTAACCAAGGGCAGCAAAAGGCCATAGCAACACCTGGTTTCCAATTGCAACAAGCCCCGAACATGGAGAATCGAGTTTCAGGCTTGAAAACCTAGATGACCAATCTAGAGAAAGCTTTGACCAGATTTGTGTAATCATCAGATACACGGTTTCAATCGGTTGAAGCTACACTTCGCAACCACACCGCTTCATTGCACAATCTAGATAATCAAGTGGGTCAAATTATGAAGTATTTATCGGAGAGACCTCAAGGGAGTCTACTTAGCAACACTAAAACTAATTCGAGGGAACATGTGAAGGTGATCACTTTGAGGAGTGGTCGTAAAATTGAAGGTAGACCTCCTAGTGAGAAGCCCAATGTTGAAGCAACCGAGGTCGTGGAGCTTGAGGAGAGAGCTAACAAAGAGAAGGAGGTGGCACCCCCACCTTACAAGCCAAGAATTCCTTATCCTTCAAGATTGAAGAACAACCAAAATGATGAACAATACAAGAAGTTCTTCGTTCTATTCAAGCAATTGCTCATCAGCATTCCTTTTGTGGAGGCGTTTTGTCCCAAATGCCTCGGTATGCGAAGTTCTTGAAGGATCTTTTGACCAATAAGAGGAAGTTGGAGGAGAGTGCATCGGTGATCTTAGATGCCTCTTGTTCGACGGTTTTGCAAAATAATATGCCGAACAAGAAGAAAGACCCTTGAAGCTTCATCATCACGTGCAACATTGGTAATATAGGTGAAGAGATGGTATTGGCGGATTAAGGGGATAATATCAATGTCATGCCATACTCATTCTTTCAGAAGCTAGGCTTGGTAAACTCCCATGTGGCCTTTCGGATAGAGACTTCGCAATTTGCCCCACTTGATTTTCAAGGTTGTGCAAGGAAGCGGTGTGATTGCGAAGCGTAGCCTCGACTAATTCAAACCTTGTATTCGCCGATTGAACAAATCTAGCCAAGTGCTTCTCCAAGTCCGTCATTCGGGTTTCCAAGTCCGAAATTCTGTTTTCCACTTAAGGGACTTGTTGTTGTTGTTGGAAACCCGGTGGCCCCATGGTCTTCTGTGGTCCTTGATTACTCCATGAAAAGTTGGGATGATTCTTCCAACCTGAATTGTAGGTGTTGCTATATGGATTCCCTTGAGGTTTCATGCCATTACCTACAAAGTCAATATTCTCAACTGAAGAAACATCACCAATGACGATTGGGCAATCGGAGGGAGCATGTCCTCCACCACAACCGGTACAATTGGTCACGGCTGCAACTCTATTCGAAGCTATAAGATCTAGCTTCTTAGTCAAACTCTCCACTTGGGATGCCAATGAAGTTACCGCATCAATTTCATGGAGACCGGCCACCTTTTTCTTCTCCCTAGCGTTCCACTGGTAGCTATTTAACCCCATTTCTTCAATCAATTGACGAGCCTCATCGGGGGTCTTGCTACCTAAGGTACCTCCTTCCGCCGCATCCAAGAGTTGCCTTGTACTCGGGTTCAAACCATTGTAGAAGGTTTGAATAATCATCCACTCTGGAAATCCATGTTGCGGACACTTGCGCAGGAGTTCCTTGAACCTCTCCCACATCTCAAATAGAGACTCCAATTCCAATTGAACAAAGGATGAGATCTCATTCCTAAGCTTTTGCTCGATTTTCCTGGACGGGAAATAACGAGGCTAGAAAAAGCTTCTACCATCTCCTCCCATGTAGTGATTGATGCTCTAGGTAATGAGTGTAGCCACCGCTTTTGCTCTCCCTTTAAGGAAAAATGGGAAGGCTCTCAATTTGATGGCATCATCCATCACACCATTTATCTTCAGTATGTCGCACACCTCGAGGAAGCTTTCTATGTGATCTGCTTTGGATCCTCGTCGGCCAAAACCGTTGAATTGTGCGGATTGTTGCAAAGATATGGATGAATGCCGGCTTTTAGCTCGAAAAATTCGAGTGTAATTGGGGGACGCACAATACTCGATTGTGTCCCCAACACTGAAGATCTGGCATAATCGGATAGTGTCCGTTGTTGCTCATTCTGTTATGCCATGTTTTTAGATCCTTCTACTTCCAAATCAAACTGGATTAGGCTGTTCTTGCACAGGTTCTTTCCCTTTCCTTCGAAGTGTACGTTCAAGCTCAGGGTCTCCTTCAATCAATATTGATGGATTCCCTCGGGTCATAACCTGGAGCTGCACCAAAAAGAAAGAAAAAGAAAATCAGAATGATGATAGAATAAGAAGATATGAAAAAGAATGTGTGGTGAGATAGCTAAGAAAACAAAGTGCAAAGTATCTCAAAACGCCTACTCCCCGGCAACGGCGCCAAAAACTTGACAAGGTCCACTTGCGTATACCCCACAAGTGCACGGGTTTGTCGAAGTAATAATCTCGGGTGAGCGGGGTCGACCCCACAGGGAGTAGGGAGTGAAAATACTTAATTTGATTCTTAGCTATGTGGAAGATCAATAGTGATAAGTGTGAAATTGATTCAATTCTCAACAATAAAAGCAACAAGTGAGAGAGCAAAAGTAAAGAAGAGGGTAAGGCAATCGATAAAAATGGGGTACTCGGATAATGCTTCACCTAGGATAATCGCTTCAAGTGCAAGAACCCTCTATTATGCTTCCTAATCAATGCCATGGTGACTCGTGGAAATCCTTACATACATGTCCCGGAGGAGAAATCGAACAATCTCAACACCTCACACTCACATAGAGTTGCAATAAGCTCTAGGGATTTCAAGTGGTAAATCTCTTCCTAAAATAGACCTAACGCTTTGGTCCAGGCGGAAGGTCCCTAGCCACAATTAAGCCCTAGATACTAAGATCCTCTCAACGCTTCACTCCATTGCACGCGTAACTAGGCCCCAGCGGAGGTTCATCCCTTAGACCACTCACTCTATTATGGCCGTAAAGAACTCGAGGAACGGAGGTAGAATCTATCACGCAGGAGGGGAAAGGGGACGCTCCTGTACCTCTCAACTCATTCTCTTAACCCTCTCCAACCTAGCTTTTTCTAATGCTCGTGGTGTGTCACTCATTCACAAGGTTACCAACAAGAACTCTAAACCCTAGTGTCACTCTAGGGGAAATGTTCATACAATCAAGCATTCAAGGTTGTAAGTCACAATAAACATCAATTTATTGAAAGCATAATAAAAAAGTTCAATAAAACGAATACATCCTAGGGTTCACAATCATCCAAGTACCCATTAGGGGTTTAGCTCTCCATGGAGCTAATTACAATCAAAGAAACAGAATGTAAAAGCAATGAATCCATAAAGAAACCCGCTTGATGGTCGTGTCGATGGTCTTGTGGAAAGTCCTCTACACGTCGTCCAAGGATTTCTTCATCCGGTATAGGATACGCCTCGATGGAAGCTCCCCTACCAACCTTCTTCCTAATGGAATCACGATGTTGGAGCCGTTGAAACCTCTCCTAAAACCTTGGCCAATACCCGCTCGAAACCCTAGCCAAAACCCTCTCGCAAGTTGGGGAAAAGATGGAGAAAAGAATGCCAAAATCGGGGTTGAATCGGCTTTAAATAGGGCTAGAATCGGGCGACTCCACGGGCGCGGATAATTTCCACACGACCTGAATGACTTCCCAATTCCATACTTTCATCCGGGATAACGCAAGCCGGCACACGTTTACGTCGTGAATCACTTGCTTCTTCAATGATGTACATGTTGGTGGAGCTCTTGTTCTTATATGCATAAGTCAGAATGCTCGAGTGTGACTGCCTTTGTGCCCCTCCAAATGAATGTGCTCACTCGAATACGAGGAGGTTGGCACACACTCTAGCATCTCACACCTGACCTATGTCTTCGCGTTTGAACCTTAGCAAGATTTCCTCCAAAATAGGTGCATTGTGATCCACATTGGCCTATTTCCTTCATACTTGGCCTCACAACCCTACCTACATAAAAGTAACATAAAAACACACATATTAGTGTAAAAACCTGAGAAAAGTAATGCTTAACATAAGGAATGAATGCTTCGTATTCATATCGCACAATCACTTATCAGGCATGTGTTCCTCTGCAGAGACTTAGAGATTTTTCCTGAGACTACACAAGGGCGTACGAGTGCCCCATGACCTTGTGACAAACACATGGGCGTGGGTAATTTCCACACACCTGTGTGGATCTCTGCAAAGAGCTCTCTATCATCCTGAGAAAACACATGGGCATGTGAGTACCCCTGTGTGTAACCCTGTGAAAGATCCACACGCCCGTGTGAAATTTTTGCATGAGCATGGGAAACACTTAGAACTTTTTCTCAGTTGGATAGAGAAACCACAGGGGCGTGTGGATGCCCCTGTGGGTCGGGCATACGGGCGTGGGTAATCTCCACACACCTGTGTGGATGCATTCATAGATAAAGTGTGATATCCTGAGAGTATACAGGGGCGTGTGTCTGCCCTGTGAAGCCCTCCTATGGAGTCACACGGGCGTGGGTAATTTCCTCACACCCATGTGGATGTGCGAAATTCCAAGAGACACGGGTTTTCCTTAAAATTGCTTCATGTATCTTCATCTTCATCTTCACACCCCTAATCTCTTTGAAAATACACTCTTTTATTCCCCTAATCTTTCACCATCGATTTAGAAAGGTTTTATGCAAGTTTTTCTGGCTGATTTTCAGAGTTTTCATCTCCTTCTCATCAGTAAACTTTCTTTCTCTCGTTTCTTTACCATACTTGATTTTAATTGGTTAAAATGGTGAATGTTGTTTCGTCTCTAGGAATAGATGGTCCATGCATGCTTAGAATGAGTTTAGAGACGAAGTTGTAGTGTATTTTTGGAATTTTGGCATGCGGCTGTACGGTTTTCATGCCTCGTGAATCGACACGGGCGTGTGGAATTTCCACACGACCGTATGGATTCCTACAGTATTGAGCTATGAGCTTCTTTGATAAATTCTTGTTTAATTTTTGCAGATATGGTACTCTGTTCAAAGAAGCAAGCTGCCAAGCACCCACGTGAGCCTTCTCCTGAGCCGGAAGATATGGGATTCACTATTCCCAAGCACTAGGTCTGATTTGAGAGGATATCGAAGCTTAGGTTTAGACAGTCGCGGTTTTAGGATTTAAGTGCGTTGAGAGAGGTACAGTGAGGCGACAAACTAGCGGCTGAGGTCAAGGAGCTGTTGGCCGTAGGAAGCTGGAGGAGGTTATTATCGATTCTAGAGCTAGCCATCCGCGCATTGATGCTCAAGATTGTAGTGTCTTTTCAGTTCAGCCAGTCATATTCCAGATTCGATAGTGTTGACACCGTGCAGTTCCGAGCATTTGGACGTTATTACATTATGAGTGTTACACAGTTTTTGATCTGCATGGGAATGTATGACGAGGCTTTTACTGACATGGAGGAGTATTTAAGGATGTCCACGACTCATTAAACACTAATTAGGAAGCATAATAGTTGGTTTTGCACTTGAAGAAATAATCTTAGGAGGAACAATATCCGAGTAACCCACTTTTATCGATTGTCTTTCCTCTCATTTTATTATGCCTCTTTTTCTTATTTTCTTTAGTTTATTTATATCAATCTTTATCCACACCATCATTGTTTCATTTCCACTTAGTTAAGTAGCAATCTTGGTGTTTCTATTCCTTATTCCATGTGGATATGATACCCCACTCAGCTGGGATTTATTACTTCGACAAACCCATGCATTTGCGGATCACAAGCAAGGGGTGTGTCAATGGTCATGGCCATTGACCCCTAATCCGGTATGAGTATTGATACGGAATTTTTTCCGACCAAATCCTACTACGATTGCAATACAAGCATTGAATTCTCTAATTAGTGTCGAAACACAACCTAGGTCCAACCCTAATGTTGGAGGGGCACAAAATACCCGATGGTCAGGGAGTATTTGTACATGGATCCTAATAAACACCTAAATGTATGTATTTTATATGTATTTACTGTATATGAATTGTGTATTTTATTGATGAATCGATGCCCTTTTATGGTTTAATCGTTTTATTTTGTGTTTCAGGCACAAATGAAGCCTAGGTGAGCTCAATGACAAAATTTGAGAAGGAATCGACACCGAACTGGTCATTTTAGGGTCCTAGGCACTGTACATGCATTGTAGCAGCCTAAAGAATGAAGATTTGGAAGAAACACTAAGTCTGGGAATCCTCACAGGCAACCTCAAAGGCTGTGAAGTCAAACGCAAGGAATTTAAAGTGCACCAGTACTGTAGCAGTACTATAGCAACTTATTGACTTTTTCGGCCAGTTTTTTGAGCAACCTCACCGCCCGTATTATGACCTTGAGGCCACCGCAAGCCATCCCGAGAGGTCTTTTTAAGGAGAGTTAGGGCATCATTTTTGGGGACTTTTGGCCACCATTCTCCACCATCATCATCTAGGGCTTCAAGGAGGTTAGAGAGGGCAGATCTAAGTAGTAAATCCAAGGGAAGAAGAGGAGTGCCATCAAAGAGAAAGATCTAGGAGCTTACCGGCGGGGATCGGATGAGTTCTCATCACCACCTACTAGTCTTCATCTTAGGGGACTTTGTTATGAGCTTTTCTTTATAACTCTTATCTTCTACACTTGCTCCTTTGTTATGAGATTTTCTTTATAACTCTTATCTTCTACACTTGAAAGTAAAAATAACAAGTAAGAAGGCACGAATAAAGGAGAAGGTAAGGCAATCGATAAAGATGGGGTACTCGGATAATGCTCCGCCAAAGACAATCGTTTCAAGTGCAAGAACCCTCTATTATGCTTCCTAATCAATGCAATAGTGAGTCGTGGAAATCCTTCAATACATAGTCCCAAATCTAAGGTTAACTATGCCTAACTCTATACATGTCCCGGAGGAGAAATCGAACAATCTCAACACCTCGCACTCGCATAGAATTGCAATGAGCTCTAGGGATTCCAAATGATAAATCTCTTCCTAATTATAGACCTAACCCTTTGGTCCAGGTGGAAGGTCTCTAACCACGATTAAGCCCTAGATACTAAGATCACCTCAATACTTCACTCCGTTGCACGCGCAACTAAGCCCCAGCGGAGGTTCATCCCTTAGACCATTCACTCCATTATGGCCGCAAAGAACTCGAGCAACGGAGATAGAATCTATCACGTCGGAGGGGAAAGGGGATGCTCTTGTACCTCTCAACTCACCCTCTCAACCCTCTCCAACCTAGCTTTGTCTAACGCTCGTGGTGTGTCACTCACTCACAAGGTTACCAACAAGAACTCTCAACCCAAGTGTCACTCTAGGGGAAATGTTCATACAATCAAGCATTTAAGGTTGGAACTCACAATAAATATCAATTAATTGAAAGCATAATAAAGAGATTCAATGAAACGAATACATCCTAGGGTTCACAAATACCCAAATACCCACTAGGGGTTTAGCTCTCCATGGAGCTAAGTACAATCAAGGAAATAGAGTGTAAAAGCAATGAATCCATAGAAAACACCCTCGATGGTCGAGTCGATGGTCTTGTGGAGAGTCCTCTACTCGTCGCAAGGGATCCTTTGTCCGGCCTAGGATACACCTCGCTCGGATCGGTGCCGATGAAAGCTCTCCCAATAACCTTCTTCCAAACGATGCGCGATGTCGGAGCCGTAGAACCTCTCCAAAAACCTAGCCAAAACCCCTCAAAACCCTAGCCGAAGCCCTCTCTCAAGTTGGGGAAAAGATGGAGAAAAGAATGCTGAAATCGGCTTTAAATAGGGCTGGAATCAGGCATCCACATGGTCCTGTGGATTTTCACACGCCCCTGTGGAATTTCCACACGGGCGTGGGTAATTTCCACAAGCCCGTGTGGATTCTCTGAAACTGTCATTTTCGGCCGGCTGTGAACAGTAACTGGTACAGTGTTTACTGCGTCGGTTTGCTATAGTAACATGCTACAATGCTCTGCCAAAAAATACTCCCGAATCCACTTTTCATCGAGGTAACATAAATGGGCACACGTTTATACCGTGGATCGCTTTGCTTCTTCAATGACGGATAAGTTGATGGAAATCTTGTTCTATGTGCATAAGTCGGAATGCTTGAGTGTGACTGCCCTTGTGCCCCTCCAAATGGTTGTGCAAACTCAAATACGGGGAGGTTGGCACACACTCTAGCATCTCGCACCCGACTTATATCTTCGCGTTTGAACCTTAGCAAGATTTCCTCCAAAATCGGTGCATTGTGATCCACATTGGGTTCTTTCCTTCATAATTGGTTTCACAACCCTACCTGCATAAAAGTAACATAAAAACACACATATTAATGTAAAAACTTGAGAAAAGTAATACTCAACATAAGGAAAGAATGCTTCGCATTCATATCACACAAGCACTTATCATGGTGCCATTGCCGGGGAATCCGAGAATGCTAGGAAACCCTCTAGCTCACTACTCTAGTTATTTATCTATGTCATTGTAAATATTTGTCTTTGTATGTGTCTTTTACCATTTTGTGCATATTTATTTATTCTCCTTCTGATAAGTGCTTGTGTGATAAGAATGCGAAGTATTCCTCCCTTACAATGAGCATTACTTTTATCAGGTTTTATCGCTAATATGTGTGCATTTATGTTACTTTTATGCGTATAGGGTTGTGAAGCCGAATGTTAAAGAAAGAATCCAATGTAGGTCATGAATGCACTATTTGGAGGAAATCTTGAGAAGGTTCAAACGCGAAGTCATAAGTCGGGTTCAAGATGCAAGAATGTGTGCCAACCTCTTTGTATTCAAGTCAGCACAATGATTTCGAGGGGTACAAAGGCAGTCACATTCGAGTATCTAGGCTTATGCATCGATAGTAAGATCTTCACCAATGAAGCCGTTTATTGAAGAAGCAAGGCGATCTATGACGTAAACGAGTGACGGTTTACGTTACCTCGATGAAAATATGGATTCGGGAGTGTTTCGGGCCATTACTGTAGTAGCTTCTTTTCACAGCAAGTTGAAAAAGTGAAGTTCAGAGACTCCACACGGGCGTGTGGACATTATCCACACCCGTGTGGAATTTGTACAGGCCCGTGTGGAGAATCCACAGGGGCGTGTGAATGCCCGATTCCAGCCCTATTCAAGGCCTATTTCAGCCCGGATTTTAGGATTCTTTTCTCCATCTTTTTCCCAACTTGAGAGAGGGCGACGGCTAGGGTTTTGAGAGGTATTGGCAAGGGATTTAGAGAGGTTCTATGGCTTCGACATCGCGCTCCATTTGGATGAAGGTTAGTAGGAGTGCTTTCATCGGTATCGATCCTGCGAGGTGTATACTAGGCTGGACAAAGGGACCTTTTGAAGAGTCGAGGCTTCTCCACAAGACCATCGTCACGACTATCAAGGGGGTTTTATATGGATTACTTGCTTTTACATTCGATTTCATTGTTGATTGTAACTAGCTCCATGGAGAGCTAAACCCCCTAGTGGATACTTGGATTTGTGAACCCTAGGATGTATTTGTTTCATTAAACCTTTTATTATGCTTTCATTAATTGATTCTTTAATTAAGTTCCAATCTTGAATGTTTGATTGAATGAATACTCCCTTAGAGTGACACTAGGATTGAGAGTTCTTATTGGTAACCCTTGTGAGTGAGTAACACACCATGAGAGTTAAACAAAACTAGATTGGAGAGGGTTGAGAGGGTGAGTCGTGAGGTAGTGGAGCATCCCCTTTCCCCTCCGGTGTGATTTATCCTACCACCATTTCCTTGAGTTCTTTGCGGTCATATTAGAGTGAATGGGCTAAGGGATGACCTTCCGCTGGGGCTTAGTTGCAGAGGCAACAGAGTGAAGCTTTGAAGTGATTTTAGCACCTAGGGCTTAATTTTGACTAGGGACCTTCCACCTAGACCAAAGGATTAGGTCTACATCTAGGAAGAGGATTTATCACTTGGAATCCCTAGAACTCATTGTGATTCTGTACGAGTGCAAGGTGTTGAGATTGTTTGATTTCTCCTACAGGACATGTATAGAGTCAGGCATGGTTGACCTTAGATTTGGGACCATGTACTCAAGGATATTCATGACTCATTAATGCATTAGTTAGGAACCATAATAGAGGGTTTTGCACTTGAACTGATCATCCTAGGCGGAACAATATCCGAGTACCCCATTTATATCGATTGCTTTACCTCCCCTTTACTTGTGCTTCTCTTTCTTGTCTCTTTTATTCATGTTTACATTACATATTGTTAACAAAACCATTATTCACCTTTCACTTTGTGAAGAAACAATTTAAGTATTTTTATTCCCGACTCCCTGTGGATACGATACCCACTCACCTGGGATTTTATTACTCGACAAACCGAGCACTTGCTGGACATATGCAATTGGCATTATCAAGTTTTTGGCGCCGTTGCCGGGGAGTAGGCGGTTAGAGATACTTTGCATTTTGTTTTCTTATATATTCATTCATTCATTCTATTTCACGTTTTCTTTTTCTATCATCGTTTTGATTTGTTTTCTTTCTTTTGGTGCAGCTCTAGGTTATGACCCGAGGTAATCCTTCGACATTGATTGAAGGAAATCCGGAACTTGAACGTACACTCAGAAGAAGGGGAAAAGAACATGTGCAAGAACCATCTAAACAAAATGAGCAACATAGGACACTTTCTGATTATGTTAGACCCTAATTTTTGGGTACACAATCGAGTATTGTGCGACCCCTGATCACAGCTCCAAACTTTGAGCTTAAACTGGCATTCATCCAATCAGCAGTTAGCGCAGTTCAACGGTTTCGCCGATGAGGACAAAACAACCACATAGAGAACTTCTTGGAAGTTTGTGATATGCTGAAGATTAATGGTGTATCGGATGATGCTATTAAATTGAGGGCTTTCCCATTCTCTCTTAAGGGAAGAGCCAAGCAGTGGCTTCATTCCTTGCCGAAAGCCTCCATCACAACTTGGAATGAGATGGTCGAAGCTTTTCGTGCTAGGTACTTTCCTCCGGGGAAGTCGGCCAAGCTTTGCAATGAGATATCATCGTTTGCATAGATGGAGTTGGAATTATTGTTTGAGACATGGGAGCACTTCAAAGATCTTTTTGCAGAGGTGCCCACAACACAGATTTCCCGAATCGATGATTATTGAAACCTTCTACAATGGGTTGAATCCGAGTACAAGGCAATTGCTAGATGCCACTGCAGGAGGTATAATGGGGAGTAAAACCCCAGAAGAAGCCGGCCAGTTAGTGGAGGACATGGCCATGAATAGTTATAAATGGAATGCATGAGAAAGGAAAAAGGTGGCCGGGCTCCATGAAATAGATGCAGTAATCTCTTTGGCGTCCCAGGTGGAATCATTGAGCAAGAAGTTAGACCTTCTAACTTCTAATAGAGTGGCGGCCGTGACTACTTGTACCGGGTGCGGTGGAGGACATGTTCCATCCGATTGCCCGATCTCTATTAGTGATGTATCTTCGGCGGAGAGAGTCGACTTTGTGGGTAATGCAATGAGGAACCAAGGGAATCCATATAGCAGTACCTACAATCAAGGTTGGAAGAATCATCCCAATTTATTGTGGAGCAACCAAGGACAACAAAAGGCCATAGCACTGACGGATTTCCAACAACAACAAGCCCTGAACATGGAGAACCGAGTTTCAGGCTTGGAGTCTTGAATGACTAATTTAGAGAAGGCCTTGACTAGATTTGTACAATCATCGAATACAAGGTTTCAATCAGTCAAGGCTGCACTTCGCAACCACACTGCTTCCTTGCACAATCTTGAGAATCAATTGGGGCAAATTGCAAAGTATCTATCGGGAAGACCACAAGGAAGCTTGCCAAGTAATATCAAGACCAATCCTAGAGAGCAAGTGAAGGCGATCATTTTGAGAAGTGGTCGTGAGGTTGAGGGTAGGCTTCCGAGTGAGAATCCCAATGTAGATGCAACCGAGGTCATAGATGTTAAACAGATAGCAAGCAAAGAGAAGGAGGTGGTGGTCCCACCTTTCAAGCCAAGAGTCCCTTATCCCTCTAGATTAAAGAATGACCAAGCAGATGAACAGTATAAGAAGTTCCTGAGTTTATTCAAACAACTCTACATCAATATTCCCTTTGTTGAGGCATTGTCCCAAATGCCTAAATATGCAAAATTCTTGAAGGACTTGTTGACCAACAAGAGGAAATTGGAGAGTGCCTCCGTGATTCTAGATGCATCTAACTCGGCGGTCTTCTAAAAGAATATGGCGAACAAGAAGAAAGACCTAGGAAGCTTCATCATTCCGTGCAACATTGGCAACTTGGGTGAAGAAATGACATTGACAGACTCAGGGGACAATATCAACGTCATGCCATATTCCTTCTTCCAGAAGCTAGGTTTAGAGAGCCTAGGCCTACTCGGATGACATTGCAATTGGCGGACCGAACAGTGAGACATCCGAGGGGTATCAATGAAGATGTGCTTGTCAAAGTGGACAAATATATATTTCCTGTAGATTTTGTGGTGTTGGACGTCGATGAGGATACGGATGTTCCTTTAATACTTGGGAGGTCATTCTGCGCACTTCCAAAGAATTGATAGACATGGACGGTGGGGAGTTGACACTGAGGGTTGGAGATGATAAGCTCACATACCGCCTCGCCGAAGCCATGCGACATTCTCTTGACTTTGATGATACTCTTTACTTTCTTGGCACAACTGATGAGATTGTTGATGAATACATGTAGGAAATGTTTAATCTCGACCCGTATGAGGGTTTGTTCGACCAAGATGTGGACAATGAAGAAGTAATGATGCTTGGTCTGGAGGAACAAGTACCATCTAACCCGGGGATCATGAAGAAGGTGCTCCGAAAGATGTAGAGGGCAAGGTGACGCCACCGAAATGCCCAAGGCTGTTGGGGATGTGTGCGAATTGAACAAATTGGATGAACCTTTGCTAGGTGGTACCAAGCCAAATTATTCCCCCTCTACCTTCAAGAGACTTTGCCTATCATGCTTTCAAGTTATGGGTAAGAGGGTAACCTTCATCTATGAACCCCAGTGAGTTAAGACAAGGTATGTCAAGCTTAGTGACATTAAACAAGCGTTTCTTGGGAGTCAACCCAAGTGTTTACTAATTTCTTAGTTGCTAGTTTAGTGTTTGCATGAATAAAGTGTTGAGTGTTGGTGTCTATATGTTTTGATGCATTGCTGTGTGTTTTCTTGTGGATTTTTGATGTCATCAGCCTTTCATGTGGATTTGGTAAAGTTTTTGGTCGTGCGAGCTAGTTTCTCATGTTTTCACTAGTCTATTTTACATAATGGAGCAGGCTCTGAGTGTGTTTATATGTTCAGGAATTTTCTGCAGAGCCTGCAGTGTTTTAAGGCATCCAGAGAAAATGCACGGGCATGTGGAATTTCCACACACTCGTGGATTTGCACTGTGAGCTCGTCCAGAGAAAGGCACAGAGGCATGAACGCGCCCCTGTGAATGACCTTGTGACAACCGCACGCCCGTTGATAATTTCCACACGGGCATGTAGTTTCCTGCAGAAACTTAGCAATTTTTCCCGAGAGCACAGGTGTGGGTATTTTCCGCACGCCCTTGTGGATCTCTGCAGAAGAGCTCTCCTCCATCCAGAGAATATACAGGGGCATGCATCTACCCATGTGAACT
Organism: Dioscorea cayenensis subsp. rotundata; assembly: GCF_009730915.1. Taxonomy (NCBI): domain Eukaryota; kingdom Viridiplantae; phylum Streptophyta; class Magnoliopsida; order Dioscoreales; family Dioscoreaceae; genus Dioscorea; species Dioscorea cayenensis. Next base: position 13,406,627 of record NC_052472.1, on the reverse strand, counting down.
TCCCAGTAATTATCCACTACCGTGCGGAATGTCCACATGGGCGTGCGAAACACTTAGAGAATTTTCTCAGTTAGACAGAGGAGCCACAGGGACGTGCGGCTACCCCTGTGGGTTGAGCGCACGGGCGTGGGTAATTTCCACACGCCCGTGTGGATGTGTAGAATTCCAAGAGACGTTATTTTCCTTTAAATATCTCGTTGAATTTTCATCCATTACCCTTCCAAATACTCGAAAACCACTCTTAATCAATTTCTCGACCTTGTACCGCTATTTTAGAGGGATTTCCAGTCAATTTCCACGTCGAATTTCGAAGTTTTCATACCCATTTCATCGGTAAACCTTTTGCTCTCTATTATTCACAAATTCTTGTGTTTTTATTGGATTGAAAGTGTTGAGTCGCGGAAATTTTCACTCTATAATGGTTTATGCATGTTTGGAAAGAGTTTAAACACGGTTTTAAGGTGTCTTTTGGGAGTATTGACATGCAGCCGTGCGATTTTGATGCCACGCAGATCCACGCGGGCATGGAGAATTTCCATAGGCCCGTGTGGAATTTTGTAGTACTGTTTCTAGAGCTTCGTTGATTGTTTTCTCATCAATTCTTGCAGATATGGCACCTTGTTCGAAGAAGCATGAAGTTAAGCATCCCAGAGAGACCTCACCTGAGCCAGTACACATGGAATTCTTGAATCCCGAGCATTAGGCTTGATTTGAGAGATTATAAGCACTCAGTTTTGGTCAGTCTCGCTTTGTGGATTTGAGCGTGCTGAGAGAGATCCGGCGGGGTAACGAGCTAGCCGATGAGATTTATGAGATGCTAGCTGTGGGAAGCTGGAGAAGATTATTGACTATCCAAGAGCCAGCTTTCCATGCATTGACGCTAGAGGTGTTGGCATCTTCTGAGTTTGATCTGCCATATGGGAGATTTGACACCGTGGATGCTATACAGTTCTGAGTATTCGGACATCCATTTTGCATGAGTGTCACTAAATTCTCCATTTGTATGGGTTTGTATGACGAAACCTACACAGGTACAGAGGAGAATGGACACATGCCGACGGATTTCCCAAGTACATTGACACTACAGCAAGCGTACTGAGTTTTGTGTGGACATGGGCAGTACGAACCAAGAGTGTCCAAGGCCACCAGCCTATCTTGGCTGAGCTACAGATACTTACACTCAGTCCTCAGCAGGTCTGTGTCCGGTCGTGGTGACAACACAGCTATTTTGAGCAAGTAGGACCTACTCTATTTATACTCCATGGTCTGCAATGTGCCGATTCACTCGGGGCACGTAATGGCAGATGTCTTGTGGCACCAGGTCTAGTTTACGAGAGTGGGAGTATTGTTCGTTGGTTCCTACGTCACTAGACTCATCTTGGGGATGGGTTTTCTGGACGCCATCTGAGGTGCCGAGAGGACGGTCGTGCCTTCTCCTCTTCGGTTTGATACAATTAGGATGGTGGGGTTGGTGCGTAGATGTGGGCCTTGAGCATACATTCTAGCTACGGCTACGCCGGAGATCACTAAGGGCGGAAGGGATGCATCGGAGGGTTCACTACAGGTTCCCGAGCCTTAGTTTGCACCAATAAGGACCGGAGCATCCCTTGCAGCACAGGAGACACTCTGGCGTTCGGTACCCATTTTTACTACCTCTCGAGCTCACGATCATTTTTGAGAGGCTCGAGAGTGCTGTGGGTGAGCTTCAGACTGAGGTCGTGGAGGTCCGGACTTTACAGGTTGCGCAGTACGCGGGGATGATGGGGCATCTTGACATCGTACTGCAGCTATTAGAGTGAGACGCATCCTCACCCTTTATCAGGAGACCGAGGACCCCTTCCGGCATCAACAACACTATTTCTACTAGCGCCATTTGATTTAGCACCCGCAGCAGCAACAGAGCCGATAACGGATGACACCAATATTTGACTTTATTTTTCATTATTTTTATTACCTTTGTATTTCATTTTGGACTTGTATACTCAGAAAGGACTTTTCTTCTGAGTGTATTTTCGTTTTGATATCTCGAGTTGTATTCATTACTTCATCTTTTATATACTCGAGCTATTTTTGTTTTATTGAGCTTCACTGAACCCCTCTTGTGTACGCGTGCAGATGGTCTTGTCAGTATGGAAACTGAGAACTAGTATGGAAACTGGGAAGTTTCATAATGCACGTCTCCTTTATATTAGTTTTGATTGATATACATGCTCACATAGCGAATGGCGGTTCACCTTGTAATGATTTTATTCTTGAGTTTAGGAGAATTTTTAGCATTGAATGTTCTCATGCTCTAGTTCTTGCTTGAATTTCTAGAAGTTTTTGCCCGGTTGACACTTTTTCCACTACTCACTCTTTAAACTCTTTTGGAAACTCAAGTTTGATGTTAAAGGGACTAGTTATAGTTGTTTCTTTTGTTAACTACTTCAAAAAAAATAAATAGAAAAAGGAAAAGAAAGAACAAAATAGTTTTATTTTATTTTTAGCTGTGCTTGTTGGGTGGAAAGAGCTACCACCTATGAAGTATGAAGCTACTCTCATAAGTCGGGTATTAGTTATGCCCTAATGAGAGAAAGAGCTATCTCATAGGATGAGTGAAACTACCACTCCGGTAGAAAGAGCTACCACCTCGAAAGTATGAAAGCCACCTTAGCGGCCGCTTTGGAAAGGGCTACCTTAGAGGATGTGTGAAGCTACTACCTTCTTTTTTTAATTTTTGTTACTTTTTTTGTAGATAAATAAGTCCCTTATACTTAGAACTCTGCGGAGTATACCTTGGGTTGACTTGAGTGAGTTTACACACACTTACACGACTTTGGGTTTGTTGCCCTCTTTGATTCAAGTTTTTAGCTAGAGCATTGATTTTTCGTATTTAGTGTTGAATTTCCCTTACTTATAGAATGCTCTCTTTGCATGTTTTGGTGAATCTAAGGCCAAGCACTTCCAATATTTCCTTCGTATATACTTCAATGTTTTAATTTTTGCTTGAGGACAAGCAAAAGCATAAGTGTGGGGGAGTTTGATAAGTGTTTGCGTGATAAGAATGCGAAGTATTCTTTCCTTACAATGAGCATTACTTTTATCAGGTTTTAGCGCTAATATGTGTGCATTTATGTTACTTTCATGCGTATAGGGTTGTGAAGCCGAATATTAAAGAAAGAAGCCAATGTAGATCATGAACGCACTATTTGGAGGAAATCTTGAGAAGGTTCAAACACGAAATCATAAGTCGGGATCAAGATGCAAGAATGTGTGCCAACCTACTTGTATTCAAGTTAGCACAATGATTTGGAGGGGCACAAAGGCAGTCACATTTGAGTATCCCGGCTTGTGCATTGCTAGCAAGATCTTCACCAATGAAGCCGTTTATTGAAGAACCAAGGCGATCTATGACGTAAAGGTGTTCTCGTTTACCTTACCTCGATGAAAACATGGATTTGAGAGTGTTTCGGGCCGTTACTGTAGTAGGTTTTGTTCACAGCCGGCTGAAAAATGAAGTTTAGAGAATCCACATGGGCATGTGGACATTATCCACACCCGTGTGGAATTTCAACAGGCTTGTGTGGAGAATCCAAAGGGCCGTGTGGATGCCCGATTCTAGCCCTATTTAAGGCTGATTTCAGGATTCTTTTCTCCATCTTTCCCCAAGTTGAGAGAGGGCAGATGATAGGGTTTTGAGAGGTATTGGCAAGGGATTTAGAGAGGTTACACGGCTTCGACATCGCGCTCCATTTGGAAGAAGGTTAGTGGGAGAGATTTCGTCGGCATCGATCTGGTGAGGTGTATCCTAGGCCTGACAAAGGGACCTTTAAAAGAGTCGAGGCTTCTGCACATGACCATTGTCACGACTATCGAGGGGGTTTTATATGGATTACTTGTTTTTACATTCGATTTCATTGTTGATTGTAACTAGCTCCATGAAGAGCTAAACCCCCCTAGCGGGTATTGATTGATTGCGCGCAAGTGTACGGGATCGCCAAGTAATACCCTGTGAGTGACACAGGGGTCGTATTCCATGGAGCCAAGGAAGTATTATTACTCACTCTTCATCTATTATCTAGCCTATGACTCTTAGTAGGAAGAACAAATAAAATAAAATAAACTAAACTAAGCTAATCCAATGGCCGGGTAACTAACACACATAAATAAATAAATAAAGGAGCGCCAAGCAAGAGATGGCGGTGTTTGGACAAAGAATCCCCCTAGGATTGTCATTAAGTCCCAAACTTGGATGGTTTAAAGTGTATTAACGGCATTTAAGACCTAGAGATCTCATAAATAGGTTAACTGTAATTTATCGGCGGTTTACCCCTAATCCCATACGAGTGTTAATCGGAATCTCTTTCGGATTAACCCACCTACGATTGCAATGAGTTCAAGGAAATCTCTAATAGGAGTAAACCTACTATTCTTCGGCTTAAACCTAGCATTGGAGGGCTACCAACACCCAATCTCTTGGCGTGTCGTCAAAAGAAATCCCTTTCAACCTTTCCTAGATCTAGTATACGTGAATAGGTCACATCTACGCATACAACTCATAGTAGAATTACGGATCTCTCCATACATGTAATTCTAGACATGAAATTACGAAAGATTAAATCTCAAACAACCATCAAATTAAATGAAGAGTAACATCCCAAGTTCACACACAAGAATACACCCTAGGGTTCATCCACATCCAAACACCAAAATAAGTTAATCCCTCATGATGGGGGATACTTATACAACATACAAGGAAAAGAAAGACAATAAAGAAGCAAGAAAACTCCCTCTACGATCTTAATCTCCTTGAATCGATGAAGCTTCAAATGGTGATGTAATGGTGGTCTAGATCTTCAATCCAACTCCTTCTCCTTTGCTCCTCTCCCTCTTGGTGATGATGTGTGCTCGTTTCCCACAAGGCTCGTCACCGGAATATGGCTGGAAGGCCTCAAGGACGTATGGTGGCAGCAGCCCAAATGACCAAGAAGAAGTCTCTCTCATTTGCCCAACAAATGTTCTTTTATATCCCTCAAATTGGCTTTCATACGGGTGGTATACTGGCTCAATGAGGACCTCATTGAGGTGGTATACCAGCTTAATGAGGGCCTCATTGAGGCCATTTGGGGTCGGCAAAAGTGCATAAAAGCTCTTGTAACAGTATCCATACTGGTTCAATGAGCACCTCATTGAGCTAGTATGCCTTCAAGCAAACTGTCCTCTTCTATGGCTACAGTAATCTTCCCGAGCTCAATCCCGGGCAGCATTGAGGCCCTATGCCATGATTCAATTCCTGACTTGAAAACTCTCTAGGTGCTACAGTGGCAGCTACAGTGATCCATGCTACAGTACCACTGCTATACTACTCTACATGCTATAAAACTAGGGCTAGCTCAATAAGACTTAGAAGTTCTTAAGAGTTCATTGAATGAAAGAACTTAATACTCTAAGACCAAATACTCAAAGTTGTGTGTTAAGCATACAAGAGAGATAGAGTAGTCAAGTTGGCTATTCCCAGGGCATCAACACAAGATTCAGTGCACAAAACAATACTAGAGGTGAAACATGATTCAATAGAGCATAACAACAAATATGTAACTCACATCAATCATTAAACCATGCTAGAAGAGTCTTACAAGAATGAGCAAGGCATCATTGGTATACTAGCATGTAGATAATAACCCTAATACAAGAAATACACCCATCCCCACACCTAGTATTGTACATTGTCCCCAATGTACACTAATAATGAAAAACATGCTAATATATGCAATGAAAACAATAGAGGAGGGTGAAAATGAACTTCCCCGGTTATTCTTGTGCACACAGTGAGATGTGACCCGAACATAAGGTATGGCGAGCTATACATGTCGGGTCCGGCTTCCACTAAATGGAAAGGAGGGCTCACCAAGCTCCCTTAATGCCTTGCAAGGCATAAAGGGGACATCATCATTCCATAAAAATTTACAAGGAAGAGATGGGGAGTAATCATGCAAAAACTAACACAAAAACTAGAAAATAAAGTCTAAACAACAAAACATAGTGTCCATGCTAGTCCTTGTCCTTAGAATTAGGTTTCTCATCACAAAAATGACATCTTGCTATATGGTATTCTTGTCCAAAAATGTGGTCATTCATGTGGTGTAATCATATCTCCATTGTTGTTTGCCCATTCTTCATCCTCATAATTCCTACAAACCATGAAAAACCCAATCAAGCATAGAGGAATCCAATATAATTGAAAATGTGGTGTAAGAGATGAGGAAACAATGAAAAACATGAGGTATAGTGTCCATACGGCCGTATGGGGCCGTATGGGTACTGTTTACTCCGAAAGAACCTCCCCAAAAACATGAAAATCGAAACAATTTTACATAAATTGAAGGTAGACTTCATCCATAACAATCACACCACAAAAACCAAGCCAAATACTTGATAAATTCCACAAATAAGCTCCAAGAATGCAAGAAAAATGAAGAAGATAAAACTAAGGGCATCAAAGAGCTTACCGACAAAACCTTGAGAAAACTCAAGTTAAAACTTTGGTGAACAATTAGATCGAAGTCTCAAAGAGTTTAGGAGGTGATCTAGGAGAAAAAATGAGAGTTTTTGGCCAAGGAATGGTGGAGAAACAAGAGAGAAAATCGGGTGAAGAAGGTGGAGAAAGAAGAGTGAGAAAAGGTTGCCATAAAAGCTAAGGCATAGCTCTTGCTACAGTGTATACGGCCTCAATGAGCAGCTTATTGAGGCTGTTTGGAGTAGTGTAAAGTTTCTGGAAAATCCAAACGGCCCTAGAATTTGGTTTAAAGCCTATAAACACTTCTCCAAACGTATGGACATGGCTAGAAGGTGTTCTAAAATCATCTCCAACATGAAATAATGGTTCAAAATTTCGATCTAATGCATGAAATACTATCCAAAACATGAATTTCTCAAGAAGATAAATGATTAAACCACAAGAAGGACAATGAGAAAAAATGTACAAGGCATGCAAGGATGGACTTATTCACACAATAAAAACATAAAAGAAGCACACACACACACAACAAAAACACAATCAACACTTAACTAAAACAAGAAAAGAAGAAATAAAAGAAATTGAAACTTGGGTTGCCTCCCAAGAAGCGCTTGTTTAACATCATTAGCTCGATGTACCTCTTGCTCACCTTAAGGAGGCTTGAAGAGGGTGTGTTCCTCTCGACAACATGTAGCATAGCTACATCCATGAAAGAAAAGAATTACCTTCCGGGATGGTGTGCTTGTGGAGACCAAGAACATTGTACCTTTAGGCCTCCATCGGAAAAGTTTAGGCCGAGAGTTGAGCAATTTAAACTTGGGCGGATCCTTAGATAGTTTGAACCTCCTCCTCGCTTCTACTTCGGTCCCGGCTGAATTTCCTTGGAGCTTCCTCAAAAATTGTTTTGGCCTCCAAGGGAATAGGTATGGTTGAAAATATTTCAAACTCGGCATTGGTGGGTCCTTGGATGGTAGAAACCTCCTACCCACATCTCCTTCTTCAACCAAAGTCAATCTTCCATTAATTACCCACAAAAATTGTTTGGGCCTCCAAGGAAAAAGTTTTGGTTGGGACGTGTCTAACATTAGCATCGGTGGGTCATTGGATGGCTTCAACTTCCTACCCATATCTTCAATCGCCCCGAATAATTCTCTTTTGTGCTAGGTGTTTTGAGTCACTTCCATGCTAAGAGCTAGCTCAAGTGATATTTGTGCCACTTCTTCTACCTTTTTCACCTCTAATACACCAAAGTTCTCAACCACCTCCCTTCCATCATATTTCTCTTCAATTTCATTGTTGCTTGTGGTTGGGAGTTCAATTGCTCGCTCTTGAAATAATTGTTCAACCCAATTCTCTAATTTGTGAAGAGAAGCTTGCACCAACAAAAGTGTGGCATCGATGGCCTCAAATCTAGCATTACACTTGGCATTAAGGGCATGAAGTTCAGTGGTGAGGACATCAAATTTGGTGTCGATGTCTCGAAATCTCTGTTCAGTATTTATCATGAATTTTGCTAACACATCCTCTATAGTAAATGTCTTTACTAGTGGTTGTTGTTGCATTTTTGAACCCTGAGGAGGTGCAACCTCTTGATTTTTCCCTTGATTCAATGAAAATTTTGGGTGGTATTTCCACCCCGGATTATAAGTTGAGCTGTAAGGGTTTCCTTGTGGTCTTTGGTTTTCAATATAATCAACATGGGCATCAACTTTAGTGGCCGAAATTGTGTTAGAATCATTCAAATTGCAAGCACCTTGCATTTGCCAAGAAAATTGTACCTTGCACAAAAGAAGATATAAAGAACAAAGTTAAATAAAATAAGAAAACAAATATGTACAAAGATTAATATGTACAAATAAAAGAAAAATAGCTAGAGCAATAGATTACAAGCTTTCCTAATATTCCTTGAATCCCCGGCAACGGCGCCAAAATCTTGATTTATTACCCGCAAGTGTACGGGATCGCCAAGTAATACCCAGTGAGTGACACATGGATCATATTCCACAGGGCCAAGGAAGTAGGCCAATCACACTAATGTGTTCCGATTATAGCAAATCACTGTAGCAAATCACCGTAGTAGTTATTATTCACAGCTCGCAAAAATTCAATTCCTGGAGATTCACATGTGTGGAAATTCCACACGCCTATGTCGATGCCCGATTCCAGCCCTATTTCAGCCGTGACTTGGAACGTTTGGAGGAATCTTTTTCCCATCTTTTCCTCATCTTTTTCCCAACTTGGGAGGCACTAGCGGCTAGGGTTTGGGTGAGGCTTTGGCAAGGTTTTTTGAGTAGTTCAATGGCCTTCAACACATCATTCCTTTGGAATATAGTTATATTGGGAGCTTTCGTCGGCATTGATTCGGTGAGATATGCCCTAGTATTGACGAGGGAACCTTTGGAGAAGATAAGGCTACTCCACAAGATCATTGATATGGACTACAAGGGGGTTTTACTTATGGATTGCATGCATTTACATTCGATTTCACTATTGATTGTATCTTGCTCCACGCAAAGCTAAACCTCTAGTCGGTGCTTGGACTTGTAAACCCTAGGATGATTTTTTTTCATTGATCTTTTATTATGTTTATTTAATTGATGTTTTTAATTGAGTTCCAATCTTGAATGCTTATTGGGTTGATTTTCCCTTAAAGTGACACCAGGGTTGAGAATCCATCTTGGTAATCTTTGTGGATGAGTGACACACCATGAGGGTTATACAAAGCAAGGTTGGAGACGGGATCGAGAGGGTGAGTAGAGAGGTAGCGAAACATCCCCTTTCCCTTCTGACAACACCGCTTGCATATGTCCCGCAAGTGCACGGGTTTGTCGAGAAATAAAATCCCAGGTGAGTGGGCATCGTATCCACAGGGAGTAGGGAATAAAAATACTTAAATTATTTCTTAACCAAGTGAAAGATGAATAATGGTTTTGTTAACAAGATGTAATGTAAACAAGAATAAAAGAGACAAGAAAGAGAAGTACAAGTAAAGGGGAGGTAAGGTAATCGATATAAATGGGGTACTCAGATATTGTTTCGCCTAGGACGATCGGTTCAAGTACAAAACCCTCTATTATGCTTCCTAACTAATGCATTAATGAGTCGTGGAGATTCTTCAATAGATGGTCCCAAATCTAAGGTCAACCATGCCTGACTCTATACATGTCCCAGAGGAGAAATCAAACAATCTCAACACCTCGCACTCGTACCGAATCGCAATGAGTTCTAGGGATTCCAAGTGATAAATCCTCTACCTAGATGTAGACCTAACCCTTTGGTCCAAGTGGAAGGTCCCTAGTCATAATTAAGCCCTAGGTGCTAAAAATCACTTCAACGCTTCACTCCGTTACCTCTGCAACTAAGCCCCAGCGGAAGGTCATCCCTTAGCCCATTTACTCTACTATGACCACAAAGAACTCGAGGAAATGAAGGTAGGATAAATCACCAGAGGAGAAAGGGAACGCTCAACTACCTCTCGACTCACCCTCTCAACCATCACCAATCGAGCTTTGTCTAACTCTCGTGGTGTGTCACTCACTCACAAGGTTACCAATAAAAACTCTCAACCCTAGTGTCACTCTAAGAGAGTATTCATTCAATCAAACATTCAAGATTGGAATTCAATTAAAGCATCAATTAATGAAAGCATAATAAAAGGTTTAATGAAACAAATACATCCTATGGTCCACAAATCCAAGTACATACTAGGGGGTTTAGCTGTCCATGGAGTTAGTTACAATCAACAATGAAATCAAATGTTAAAGAAAGTAATCCATAGAAACCCCCCTTGATAGTCGTGACAATGGTGTTGTGGAGAAGACTCGACTTTTCCAAAGGTCCCTTTGTTCGGCCTAGGATACACCTCTCCGGATCGATGCCTAGGAAAGCTCTCCCACTAACCTTCATCCAAATGAAGCGCAATGTCGAAGCCGTAGAACCTCCCAAATCCCTTGTCCAATATCTCTCAAAACCCTCATCTCCACCCTCTCTCAAATTGGGGAAAAGATGGAGAAAAGAATCATGAAATCGGGGCTGAAATCGGTCTTAAATAGGGCTGGAATCGGACATCCACATGCCCCTGTGGATTCTCCACACAGGCCTGTGGAAATTCCACACGGGCTTGGATAATGTCCACACGCCCGTGTGGATTCTTTGAAAATCACATTTTTGGCCAGCTGTGAACAGTACTTACTACAGTAACATCCCAAAACACTCACGAATCCATGTTTTCATCGAGATAACGTAAACGGGCACACGTTTACGTCGTAGATTGCCTTGCTTCTTCAATAAATGGCTTCATTGGTAAAGATCTTCCTATTAATGCACAAGTCGGGATACTCGAATGTGACTGCCTTTGTGCCCTTCCAAATCATTGTGCTAACTTGAATACAAAGAGGTTGGCACATATTCTTGCATCTTGAACCCGACTTATGACTTTGCATTTGAACCTTCTCAAGATTTTCTCCAAATAGTGCGTTCACGATCTACATTGGCTTTTTTCTTTAACCTTCGGCTTCACAACCCTATACGCATGAAAGTAACATAAATGCACACATATTAGCGCTAAAACCTGATAAAAGTAATGCTCATCATAAGGAAAGAATACTTCGCATTCTTATCACACAAGAACTTATCACCTTCCGATGTGATTTATCCTACCTCCGCATTCTAAGAGTTCTTTGCGGTTATAACAGAGTGAAGTGCTAAGAGAGGAACTCCGCTGGAACTTAGTTGCACAAGCAATAGAGTGAAGCGTTTGAAGTAATCCTTAGTGTTGGGGATTAATTATAACTAGGGGTCTTTTGCCTGGACCAAAAGATTAGATCTATATTAGGGAATAGGGATTATCACTTGGAGTCCCCAAAGCTTCTTCCAACCCCACACAGGTTGAGGTGTCAAGAGTACTCCTTTCCACCGGGGCATAGTGTAGGGTTAGTCATGGTTGATCTTAGGTTTAGGACCGTGTGTTATAGGCTTTCCATGACTCATTAAACATCAGTTAAGAGACATAATGATTGGTCTTGCACTTGAAACAATAGTCCTAGGGAGAGCAATGTCCGGGTGCCCCATTTTCTATTGATTGCCTCTCCTATTATTCTCTTGCATCTCTTTCTTATTTTCTTTATTTTCATTTGCATCGATATTGTTCACACTACTTTGAATCATCTTCATCATAGGTAAATAGTAATTCTTGTGTTTCTGATCACTATTCCCTGTGGATACGACTACTAACTCACCACGGTACTTTATTACTCCGACAACCCGTGCACTTGTGGTACACACACGCAAGGGGTGTGTCAATATAAGAAAGAAAATTGAAAGTGCTTGGTGATAAGTGTCTAAATATATGTATTTTAGTGTATATATTTGATGTATTATGCATGTATTTCTATAAGGATTGATGCCCGTTTTATGCTTAATCGTATGTTATTTTCTTTGCAGAGCACAGAAACACCATGGAGAACACGAAGATACAATTTGGGTGAAAAACCGAAGAAAACTAGGTCGAATACTGTAGCATATTACTGTAGATGGCGTAATGTAGCAATGGTACTGTAGTGTCGGTACTGTAACAAAATCACTGTAGTTTCCGCTGTAGCACTTGGAGAGTTTTCAAGTAAGAAATTGAACCATGGCATATGGCCTCAATGCTAGCCGGGATGGAGCCCGGGATGATTACTGTAGCTATTGAAGAAGATGATTTGCTTGAAGGCATACTGGCTCAATAAGGTGCTCATTGAGCCAGTATAGAGACTATTCTGAGAGCTTGTTATGTACTTGGCCTACCCCAAACAGCCTCAATGAGCTCCTCATTGAGCCCGTATACCATCCCATGTAGAGGCCAATTTGTGGGAGATGTTGGGGGGTATATGAGGGTATCTTGAAGGCCATTTGAGGGACTTTTGGGAGGACTCTTGGTAGCCATTACTTGGGAGAGAAAAGGAGAACGAAGACATCATTCTTGGCAGTGTTTTGGCTTGAGGCTTGGAGAGATCAAGAGCTTGAACTTCAAGGGGAGAGCTTCATCATCAAATGAGGAGGAGCATTCGGCCTTCCTTGGGTTAGAGGAATCGTCATTCGGCCAGCATTCTTCATCCTCATCATCATTCGGACTAGGGAGTGTCATTTATGCATTTACTTCTTATTTTTGTTGAGTTTGAGATACTTGTTTGTATGATGGCACACTAGACCCCTAAGGCCATTGGATGTAGGTGAACCTTGGGGGTTCATCATGTATTTTGGATGCTACACTTATATTTGGAATGCATTGGTGTGATTTATGGTTTGGCTCATTGTGTTTCATGCATAGAACTATTATGTGAAGAAATCCTTAGTTCTTGTTTGAGTTGTACACGTACACGTGACCTACTCGCGTGTACTAGATCGTTAATGAGTTAAAAGAGGTAATCTTTGACCAACATACCGAGAAATTGGATGTAGGTAGCCCGCTTCGAACCATGAAGATAAACTTAGGTTAAGTGTATCCTTGTTGCGTGACCTCCATTCACTTAATGCAATAGTAGGGATATGATTAAGGAGAGATCCTTGTCATCATTTGTACGGGATTAGGGTTTAACCGCCGAGAAATTGGGGTTGAACTATTGTTGAGGTCCATCGGTCTAGATCACCTTTGGTATTTTATTCTTATGCATCCATACGTCATGATGACCCCTCATGGGGATCCTCGTCCCTAGGCCTATTTTCATTATCATTGCTTTTGTGATCTCCTTGCTTGCCTTGGAATTGTTATACTTATGCTCGATTTACATTCTTGCATTTATTAGAGTAGTATACCATGCTCAAGTTGTAAGGTTAGATAATAGGGGATGGATGAGTAATAAGAGCTCCTTAGCCCCGTGGAATACGATCCTTGGGCCCTCGCTCAAGGTATTACTTGGCGATCCCCGTACACTTGCGGGCGATCAATCACTTGGCCTTAGGTTTACCATAAGCATGCAAAAGAGACATTCTACAAGTAACGAAAACTTCAAACACCGAATAAGAGAAATCATTGCTCTAGCTAAAAACTTGAATAAAAAAGGACAACAACCTAATATTGTGTAAGTGTGTGTAGACTCACTCAAGTCAACCCAATATATACTCCCCAAAGTTCTCATTAAGAGGGACTTATTAATATACAAAAAGAATAGGTAGTAGCTTCACACATTTTCTAAGGTAGCCCTTTCCTATGCAGCCGCCAAGGTGGCTTTCACATTTTCAAGGCGGTAGCTCTTTCTACCCGGGTAGTAGCTTTCATTCATCCTATGAGATAGCTCTTTCTCTCATTAGGGCATACCTAGTATCCGACTTATGAAAGTAGTTTCATAATTCATAGGCGGTAACTCTTTCCACCCCCAACACACAAACAAAACAAACACATATTTTTTTTCCTTTTCATTCATTTCCACTCTTCTTTTTTTCATGGAAATTCAAACAAGAAGCATGCTAAAATATTCCCGTAAATGTTGAACTTGAGTTTCCACAAGGTTTAAAGAATGAGTAGTGCAACAAGTTATAATCGGGAAAAAATTCCTAAAAACTTCAAGTACAACTAGAGCATGATAATATTCAATGTTAAAAATTCTCCTAAACTTTAAGAATACAACCGTTGCAACCAAGGTGAACCGCCATTAGCTACATAAGAATGAATAATAAATGTATATGCAAAGAACGCATGTAAAGTGAACTCTCCCCCACAATTAAAATGTACATTATCCTCAATGTACTCATGCAAGCACAATAAAGAATAAAGCAAGTAAAACATGTGTGTGGAGATGGCAATTGAAACAATACTCCTCTAAACTACTAATGGTACGTTTGATGGAGCTATATTTATTGAGAGTGCATGTATACAAGACCATCTATATGTATACACAAGAGGGTTTAGTAAAGCTCAAACAAACACAATAAAATTGGAGTCTATAAAGATTTGAAAATTAAACACAACTTGAGACAACTAAAAAGGAAAAAAGGTAAACTCATAAGGATGATCCTTTCTGAGTGATATAAGTCCACAATAAACTACTAAAATAAAATAACAAAATAGTAAGAAAAACAAATATAATGACGCCTCAAGCGTCGGTGTCCTACTCTCCTGTCTCTGCTACCGCTGGTGATGCTGGTGCTGGTGGTGATGGAGACAGTACTGTTAGTGATGCTAGAGGTATCTGTGGAGCTCGGGGTGTCGTAATTAAAGATGAGGTCATGTCTCGCTTTAGAATCTGCTGTAGTGTGTCGAGATGCATCGTCACCTCGGTGTGGTTCGCAACCTGTGTCGCATGAACCTCAACCAAATCTGGCTGTAACACCCCTACAGCACTCTCAAGCCTCTCAAAGCAATCATGGGCTCAAGATGGAAAAAAGATCCACACTGGTGGTGGTTCCTGTGCTACAGGAGGTGTCTCTATCTCCATCTGCTCTGTTGTGGCTGAAGAGCAGGCTGAGACCCCTCAGCTGCATCACCCTACCCTCGGCCGTCTTTAGTGGTGCCATGATCATGACATAAAGACCATCTCTGTATCTACGGACCATGCCCATCAGCCGCATCGTCTCTAAACTGATGGGAAATGTTACAATGATCTTCTTAGCCCCTCTTATAGTATCCAAAGGACCCATCCCCATGATGAGTTGAGTGATGTAGTTGCATGAGAAGAGCACTCCAACTCTAGCATGCTATCCCTAATGATGCAGGTACTCTACCATGATGTGTCCCAGATGGAGTGGCTCGCTCTGTACCATCGAATATAGATAAAACAGCTCCTGATGACTAAGGACTCCTGTGTTGTCTCCACGTCCGTTCACTGATCAGCTGAGAACGGCTTGGACATATCTGTAGGCCGGTCGGGAGAGATATGTGGCCTTGGAAACTCCAGGCTCATACTATCCCTGGCCACACAGTCTGCTGTAGGTTTGCTAAAGAGTCAAGCTATGAGGATAATCTATTGATAGCTGCTACTACTCTTCTGTGTCAGTGTAAGCCTCACCGTAAAGCCCAAGTCGGATAGAAAACTGAGTCACGCTCATGCTATAGTACTGTTTGAAGGCTTTGAACTCAATAACGTCAATACTATCAAAGTTGGAGTATGAACGGTCAAACTCGAATGACGGTAGCAACTCCAAAGTGAGCATACGGATAGCTGACTCTCGAATGGACGATAATCACCTCAAGCTACCCACGGAGATCAACTCCTCAACCTCATCGGCCATCTCATCCCCCAACTGAATCTGCTCTCAATGCGCTCAAGTCGGGGAATCTCGCTTGACCAAACTTGAGCTTTGACAAGTGCTCAAACCGAACTTGATGCTTGGGGATCACAAACTCTATATGCTCAGGAGAGGGACCACAAGGATGCTTACTAGTTGCTTTCTTTGATCTGGGTTCCATTCCTGCAAGAATTGAAAAGAAACTTATCAAATCAACTTAAAAGATTATTCTACAAGAATCCACACACATATTTGGATCTTCGGGGCATGACAGCCGCACGGTTAGAATCTCCAATAAACTCATAATACAACGTAAAACCTTCTATAACCTTCTAAAATCATTCACCAACAATTTAAACCTGAAATCCATGTGAAATCAACCAGATTGAGCAAAAGAAATGAAGATCGGCGAAGAGAAAGTTAAAAGGAAGCTTACCGATGAAATGACAATCAAAAACTTCGAATACGACCAGCAAACAACTCAAAAACCCCTATAAATAGATGGAGAAGGTCAGGAAGAAGGAAAGGACGCGTTGTTTGAGTGTGGAAACGTTTAGAAATAAATAGGCGCAAAATGATTTTAAAGAAAAGTCGCATCCCTTTGTGTTCTGTACATCCACACGGGCGTGTGAAAATTACTCATGCCCGTGTGTCTCCACAGGAGAGCTTCACATGGGCATCCACACGCCCCTGTGTGCTTTCGGGATAGAAATTTTTAACTCTAAATGCATCCACACAGGCGTGTGGAAATTCCCAATGCCCATGTGCTCGACGTACAGGGGTACCCACATACCCCTATGGCTTCTCTATTCACCTGAGAAAAATTTCTGAATGTTCCACACTCCCCTGTGGAAATTCCGCACGATCGTGTAGAAGTTCACAGGGGGCAACCACACGTCCCTGTGTACTATCGAGATAGCGAGATTTCTTTGCAGACTTTCACACCGGCGTGTGGAAATTACCGACGCCCGTGTGCCTCCCACAGGGGTAACCACATGCCCCTATATCTTCTCGGGATGGAGCCCTTTCACTCTACAGAGATTCACACGGCCATGTGGAAATTCCACACGACTGTGTGTCTTCTCTGGATAACTCAGAAAAATTACAAACTCTGCAGAAAGACTCTACAACACTAATACATATATGGAGACTGCAAATAAAATGAAAATCTAACTAGAGACTCATGAAAACACTCTCAAACGACCTAAAACTTCACCAAACACAATGAAGCACAATAAAACACCAACAATCCTCGAGAAATGCATAGCAATAGCATATAAAAATTTAGACACCAACATAAAAGCTTTTATTCTTGCAAACACTAAACTAAAACCTTAGGAAAAAAGCAAAGACTAGTGTTTCCTCCAAAGAATTACTTGTTTAACCTCACTAAGTTTGACGTACCTGTCCTTACCTCATGGGGGTTCATGATTGAAAGTTGCCCTCTTACCTACAACTTGAAAGCATGATGAACACAATTTTTGCAAGGTAGAGGAGGAGTTATCAAGTTTGTTACCACACAAGGGTTCATCATCGTTACTTCGTGAATGCTTATCCCTACTAACATTGGGGTGCTTCTTGTGACATCTCCTTGTCCTCTTGAGCTTTTGGATCATCCTCTTCATGACTCCTGGGGTAGATTACACCTTGTCCTCTAGACCAAGTGATAAAACTTCTTCATTCTCCACTTCTTGATCTAGCCACCCTTCTAATGGATCCGGATAAAATATTTCCTGCACATACTCATCAATCAACTCATCAGTGGTGTCAAGAAAATATAAAGTATTGTCAAAATCAAGAGAATATCACATGGCTTCAGTAAGGCGGTACGTCAACTTGTCATCTCTAACTCTTAGTGTTAATTCCCCACCGTCCATGTCAATGAGAGCTTTGGAAGTGTGTAAGAATAACCTCCCAAGTATCAGTGGAACCTCAATATCCTCCTCCAAATCTAACACCACAAAGTCAGCAGGAAAGATGTCAGTCAGCTAGTTGTAGTGTCATCTGAGTGGGCCTAGGTTCTCCCAAAACTAGCTTCTGAAAGAATATATAAGGCATGACATTGATGCTAGCCCCTAAATCCACCAATGTCTTCTCTTCACCCAAATTGCCAGTGTTGCATGTAATGATGAAGCTACCGAGATCTTTCTTCTTGTTCGGCATATTCTTTTGTAACACCGCCAAACATGAAGCATCTAAGATCACAAATGCACTCTCCTCCAACTTCCTCTTGTTGGTCAAGAGGTCTTTGAGAAACATTGCATAACGAGGCATTTGAGACAACACCTCCATGAATGGGATGTTGATGTGCAACTGCTTAAATAGACCCAAAAACTTCTTGTATTGCTAACCATTTTGGTCATTTTTCAACCTTGAAGGATAAGGGATTCTTGGCTTGTAAGGTAGGGATGCCACCTCTTTCTCCTTAGCTATCTCCTCAACCTTCACTTCTTTGGGTGACTCAACTATTATCTTCTCAGTGAATCATGCGGCCTGGATGAAGAAATTAAAGTCAAAAATACTGTAGCTTGGAAATCCACACGCCCGTGTGGAATTTCCAAAGGGGTGTGTGGATGCCTGATTTCAGTCCTTTAAATACAGCTTCAAGAGTTTAATTTGGGGATCTTAGGCTTAGACTTAGCAAGATTGAAGAGGGTTGAGAAAGTGAGTCGAGAGGTAGCGGAACATCCCTTTTCCTTTCCAACATGATTTATCGTAGCTCCATGTTCCAAGAGTTCTTTGAGATCATGATACAGTGAAGTGCTAAGAGACCTTCCCCACTAGGGCTTAGTTGCATGAGTGAGAGAGTGAAGTGTTGAATTATCCTTAGTGTTGGGGCTTAATTATGATTAGGTATCTTTTGCCTGGACCAAAATGTTAGATCTAAATTAGGGAATAGGGTTTATCACTTGGAGTCCCAAGAACTTGAAGTAGTCCCACAATGTGTGAGGTGTTGAGAGTATTCCTTTCCGCCGGGACATAGTATATAAGATTAGTCACAGTTAACCTTAGGTTTGGGAGCATGTTTCTTTGGATCTCCATGACTCATTAAACTTCAACTAGGAGGCATAATATTAGTTTTGCACTTGAAACAACAGTCTTAGGGTAGGCATTATCCGAGTACCCCATTTTACCATCGATTATCTCTCTTTATTCTTTTTGCTTTCTCTTTTCTCTTTTAATTTTATTTGCATTAATATTTTGACTTAAATCACAAATTGGTTTTCACTCTAGCTAAATAGCAATACTTCTTATTTCTGAGCGTCTATTCCTTGTGGATTCGACTACCCACTCGCCGAGGTATTTTATTACTCTGACGACCCGTGCATTTGCGGTACACACACGCAAGGTGTGTGTCAAGTGTTTGGCTCCATTGGTGGGAAGTATACATTTTAGGACCATTTGCACTTTGCTATTTTAGCTTTTCATCTCTTGTTCTACATCACACTTTCTTATTCTTCCATTGTTCTTATTTGTTTTTCTTTGATTGCAGCCCCAGGTTATAACCTGAGGCAACTCTTCGACATTAGTTGAAGGTAACAAAGATATTAGAAGGAGAACTCATAGGGGCGGAAAGAAACATGTACAAGAACAGTTAAATCAAGTTGAGATAGAAGTTGAAGTGTCTGATAATATGGCTGAACAGCATGAACAATAGAGGACATTTTCTGATTATGCAAGATCCACAGCTCTTGGTACGCAATCTAGTATTGTGAGGTCACTGATCACAGTTCAGAATTTTGAGCTCAAGCCAGGCTCTATCCAAATGTAACAGCAATTAGCATAGTTTAATGGTTTGGCCAATGAGGATCCAAACAACCACATCGAGAATTTCTTGGAAGTGTGCCATATGCTCAAGATCAATGGGGTTATAGATGATGCCATCAAATTGAGGGCTTTCTAATTTTCCCTGAAGGGAAGAGAGAAATAGTAGTTACATTCATTGCCTCGAGCATCGATCACTATTTAGGAGGAGATGGTAGAAGCTTTCCTAGCCCGATACTTCCCTCTTCGAAAATCTGTAAAGCTCAAGAATGAAATATCCTCTTTTATGCAAGTGGAATTGGAGTCTCTTTTTGAGACATGGGATACGCTTGAGGATCTCCTGCAGAAATGTCCTCAGCATGGGTTCCTAGAGTGGATGATTATCCATTCTTTCAACAATAGTTTTAACCCAAATACGAAGCAATTACTTGATGCTATGGCAGGAGTTACCTTAGATAGTAAAACCCCAAAGAAAGATTGACAGCTCATTGAAGAAATTTCTATGGACACTTATCAGTGGAATATAGGGGATAAGAAGAAGGTAGCTAGACTTCATAAGATCGATGTAGTCACATCATTAGCAGCCCAGGTGGAGTCCTTGAGCAAGAAGTTAGATACCCTAACTTCTTCTAGATTGGCAGCAGTAATGAGTTGCATCTGGTGTGGGGGTGGACATGCTTCATTCGATTGCCTGATTTCTATTAGTGGCACAGTATCAGTGGAACAGGTGGATTTTGTAGGAAATATAATGAGAGGTCAAGGGAATCCATACTGTAATACCTTCAATCAAGGTTAGAGGAACCATCCAAACCTTTCTTGGGGCAATCAGGGACAACAGAAGACCACTACACCACTGGGTTTCCAACAACAACAAGCCCCAAATATGGAGAACAGAGCTTCAGGGTTGGAAAACTGGATGACTAATTTGGAGAAGGCTCTAACCAAGTTTATTCAATCTTCAAACAAGAGATATCAGTTGGTTGACACCACACTTCTCAACCACACAGCATCCTTGCATAACTTGGAGAACCAAGTGGGTCAAATTGGGAAGTAACTTTCAAAAAAGCCATAAGGGAGTTTACCTAGCAACACGGAGACAAATCAAAGAAGAGTGCATCTGTGATCTTAGATGCCTCATGTTCGGCGGTGTTGTAAAAGAATATGCCGAACAAGAAGAAAGACCCGGTAGCTTCATCATTCCAAGCAATTTTGGCAACTTGGGTGCAGAGAAGGCATTGGCACATTAAGGGGCTAGCATCAATATCATGCCTTATACATTCTTTCAGAAACTAGGTTTGGGAGAAACTAGACCCACTTGGATGACACATCAATTAGCTAATCGATCAATTAGACCTCCGAGGGGTATCATTGAGGATGTGTTTGTGAAGGTTGACAAATACATCTTTCTTGCAGATTTTGTGGTGTTAGATGTAGATGAGGATGTCAAGGTTCCATTGATACTTGGGAGGCCATTCATGCGCACTTCCAAGGCTCTCATTGACATAGATGGTGGGGATTTAACATTAAGAGTTGGAGATGACAAGTTGACATATCTCCTTGTCGAAGCTGTGCGACATTCTCTTGAGTTTGATGATACTTTGTATTTTCTTGACACCACTGATAAGTTAATTAATGATTATGTGCAGGAAATGTTGTGTCCAAACCCATTGGAGGAGTGGCTAGACCATGAAGAAGATAATGAAGAAATTTCGTTGCTTGGTCTAGAGAACAAAATGCAACCTACACCGGGATTAATAAAGAGGACGATCCAAAAGTTTGAGAGGATAAGAAGACATCACAAGAATCGCCCCAATGCTAGTGGGAATGAGCATTCATGAAGTGAGGGATGACAAACCCTTGTGTGGTAACAAACTCGATCATTCCACCTCTAACTTGCAAAAATTGTGCTCATCATGCTTTCAAGTCATAGGTAAGAGGGCAACTTTTCCTAATGAACCCCCGTGAGGTAAGAGCAGGTACATTAAGCTTAGTGACGTTAAACAAGCTCTTCTTGGTAGGCAACCCAAGTCTTTACTGTGTTTCTAGGTCTTAGTTTAGTTTTTTGCATGAATAAAAGCTTTAGTGTCGGTGTATTGATTTTAATATGCTATTGCTATGAGTTTTTTTCTCATGGATCATTGGTGTTTTATCGTGCTTAAATGTGATTGGCAAAGTTTTGGGTCGTTTGAGCACGTTTTCATGAGTCTCTGGTCAGTTTTTCATCGTATTCACTACTTCTGTATATTGTGTTGGTGTTGCAGAATTTTTCTACATAAGTTGTTAGTTTTTGAGCAATCTAGAGAAGACACACGGCTATGTAGAAATTCCACACGGGCATGTGTTTCCATTCAGAGCTCAAATTCTCCATCCCGAGAAGACACAGAGGCGTGTGAGTCCCCAGTGAGTGAGTCTATGAAAGGCACACACTCGTGTGGAATTTTCACAGGGGCATGTGAACCTCTGCAGAGCCAAAATTTTCTATCCTGAGAAGACAAAGGGGCTTATGGCTAACCCTGTGAGCCCCCCTGTGAAATTCACACGCCCGTGTGGAATTTCCATTAGGGCATGTGGAACACTTATTAAAATTTTTGGATTTCAGAGAAGCCACAAGGGTTTGTGGGTGCCCCTGTGGCTGGCCTTGTGGTTGGGCACACGGGCGTGGGTAATTTTCATATGCCCATATGGATGCCTTTAAAGGCCACAATGGCCATCCTGAGAGCACACAGGGGTGTGTGGATGACCCTGTGAAGCGCTCCCTTGTGGAGGCATACAGGAGTGGGTAATTTTCATACGCCCATGTAGATGTACAAACCTCCAAGAGTAGGAACTTTTCTTTATATTCTACTCACGCCTCTCCATTTTTAAATGCCTCGACACTCAAAGAATGCCTCTCTTCATCTTTCCGACCTTCTCTTCACTTATTTAAGGGGTTTTCGCGTGGTTTCCGGCCGCATTCGAAGTTTTTGATTTCCATTTCATCGATAAGCCTCTTCTCCCCTTTTCTTTGCCAATCTTCTTTTCTTTTACTTGATTTGGTCAATTGTGCTTGGATTTCATTACTATATTGCTGGTGAACGGACGTAGATGAATGTAGAAGCATTTGTGTTGATTTGTATAGCTTTTGAGAGCTTCGGCAGCACTATTGTTGCTCACCGAAGATCCACACGGGCATGTGGAATTTCCACATGACGGTGTGGATTTCAGCAAAATCGTTTTCGCATCTAATTTGATCAATTTCTTTTCAATTCTTGCAGGAATGGCTCCCAGATCAAAGAAATTGGCCGGCAAGCATCCTCATGATCCTTCACTAGAGTAACTTGAGCTCGCCATACCGAACATCAAACGTGTTTTGAGCATTTGTCGAAGTTGTAGTTTGGACAGATATCCAAACCTGAGTGCATTGCGAGAGATTTAGTTAGGAGATAAGATGGCATAGGAGGTAGACAAGTTGTTGTTATTGGGTAGTTGGCGATCTTTATTGTCCATTCGAGAGCCAATTACCCGTATGTTGATGTTGAAGATACTTGCATCATTCGAGTTCGACTGATCGTACTCCATGCTTCATGAGCATTAACCCCATTTAGTTTCGGGCCTTAAGCCAGTACCATAGCGTGAGTGTAACACAGTTCTCTATGCGACTCTGTTTGTAATATGAGGACTATATTGATACTGAGGAGTATGACCAATTACCGACCTACTATCCTGGTAGTTTGATTCCGTAGTGCACTTAAAGGATGTTGTGTGGCCAGGGTTAGTACGAGCCTGGGATCTCCAAGACTACGTGCCTTTCTCCACTGGCCTACAGATATATCCATGCCCTTCTCAGCCGATCAGTGAATGGTCATGCTGACAGTACTGGAGTTCTCAATCGACAGGAGCTGCTCTATGTGTATTTCGATAGTACAGGGCGAGCCACTCCACCTTGGACACATTATGACCGAGTACTTGTGTCACCAGGGCAGGTATGCCAGAGTAGGAGTGTTATTCTTGGGCTCGTACATTACTAAACTCATCATGGGGATGGGTAACCCGACGTGATCAGAGGGGCCGAGAAGATCATTGTTCCATTCCCTCTCGACCTGGAGACTATGAGATTGATGGGTATGGTTCGCAGATATGGACCAAGCACATATGCGATGATCATGCCACCACCAGAGATGACTGAGGGTGAGGGATAATGATGTAGAGGGTTCTCAGCATGCTCCAGAGCCACAGCAGGAGCAGATGGACACTGAGGCACCCCTGTAGCACAGGAGCCACCTCCAGTGTATATCTTTTCTCCGTCTTGAGCCCATGATCATTTTGAGAGTCTCAAGAGTGCTGTAGGGGTGTAATAGATGGATTTGGCTGAGGTTCGCATGACTCAGGCTGTGAACCACGTTGAGGTGATGGCATGACATCACTGTTTGTTATAAGACCGCAAGCATCACCAACAACACCAGCATCACCATCACCAGTAGCACTAGGATCACCTTCAATAGCAGTAGTATCAGCACTAGTAGAGAATGACACCGACGCTTGAGGCGTCTTTATGTTTCTTTATGCTTTTGTTATTTTACTTTAGTATTTTATATTAGACTTGTATCACTCAGAAAGGATTTTTCCTTCTGATTTTATATTATTGGTTTTTAGTTGTATTGAGTTGTATTTCATTTTCATATCTTTATAGACTTAATTTTATCTTTGTTTGTTGAGCATTATTAAACCCCCTTGTGTATACGTGCAGATAGTCTTGTGAGTCTTAGAATTGAGGAATAATCATCGACATGGTCATGTGGCATTCCATATGGCCGTGTGTGCTCCACAACTCGTTGAAACTCAACTCTCAATGAATATAGCTCCATCAAATTCAATATTAGGAGTTCAGGGGAGTATTGTTTCAATTGTCCATCTTCACAAGCATGTTTTACTTGCCTTATTATTTGTTGTGCTTACATGCTTACATGCGTACATTGAGGGCGATGTACATCTTAAGTGTGGGGGGAGTTCATATTAAACATATTCTATACTTATGTATTATATTTTAATACACATGTAGCTGACAAGGTCCCCTTGCGTATATCCCGCAAGTGCACGGGTTTGTCGAAGTAATAATCTCGGATAAGCGGGTATCGAATCCACAGGGAGTAGGGGATAAAAATACTTAATTCGATTCTTAGCAATGTGAAAAATCAATAGTTATAAGTGTGACAATGATTCAATTCTCGAAAGTAAAAACAACAAGTAAGAAGGCACGAATAAAGGAGAAGGTAAGGCAATCGATAAAGATGGGGTACTTGGATAATGCTCCGCCAAAGACAATAGTTTCAAGTGCAAGAACCCTGTATTATGCTTCCTAATCAATGCAATAGGGAGTCGTGGAAATCCTTCAATACATAGTCCCAAATCTAAGGTCAACTATGCCTAACTCTATACATGTCCCGGAGGAGAAATCGAACAATCTCAACACCTCACACTCGCATAGAGTTGCAATGAGCTCTAGGGATTCCAAGTGATAAATCTCTTCCTAATTATAGACCTAACCCTTTGGTCTAGGTGGAAGGTCCCTAACCATGATTAAGCCCTAGATACTAAGATCACCTTAACACTTCACTCCGTTGCACGAGGAACTAAGCCCCAGCGGAGGTTCATCCTTTAGACCATTCACTCTATTATGGCCGCTAAGAACTCGAGGAACGGAGGTAGAATCTATCACGTCAGAGGGGAAAGGGGACGCTCCTGTACCTCTCGACTCACCCTCTCAACCCTCTCCAACCTGGCTTTGTCTAACGCTCGTGGTGTGTCACACACTCACTCGGTTACCAACAAGAACTCTCAACTCTAGTGTCACTCTAGGGGAAATGTTCATACAATCAAGCATTCAAGGTTGGAACTCACTATAAACATCAATTAATTGAAAGCATAATAAAGAGATTCAATGAAACGAATACATCCTAAGGTTCACAAATACCCAAGTACTCACTAGGGGTTTAGCTCTCCATCGAGCTAAATACAATAAAAAAAATAGAATGTTAAAGCAATGAATCGATAGAAAACCCCCTCGATGGTCGTGTTGATGGTCTTGTGGAGAGTCCTCTACTCGTCACAAGGGATCCTTTGTCAGGCCTAGGATACACCTTGCCGGATCAGTGCCGACGAAAGCTCTCCCAATAACCTTCTTCCAAACGACGCGTGATGTCGGAACCATAGAACCTCTCCAAAAACCTAGCTACAGTAACATGCTATAGTGCTTTGCCAAAAAAATACTCCCGAATCCACTTTTCATCGAGGTAACATAAACGGGCACATGTTTATGCCATGGATCGCTTTGCTTATTCAATGAAGGATAAGTAGATGGAGATCTTTGTTCTATGTGCATAAGTCGGAATGCTTGAGTGTGACTGCCCTTGTGCCCCTCCAAATGGTTGTGCAAACTCAAATAGGGGGAGGTTGGTACACACTCTAGCATCTCGCACCCGACTTATATCTTCGCATTTGAACCTTAGCAAGATTTCCTCCAAAATTGATGCATTGTGATCCACATTGTCTTCTTTCCTTCATAATTGGTTTCACAACCCTACCTGCAGAAAAGTAACATAAAAACACACATATTAATGTAAAAACCCGAGAAAAGCAATGCTCAACATAACGAAAGAATGCTTCGCATTCATATCACACAAGCACTTATCAGTAGCCAATGGTGGTTCACCTTAGTTGCAAGGTTGTATTCTTAAGTTTAGGAGAATTTTGAACATTGAATTTCATCATGCTCTAGTATTACTTGAATTTCAAAGGAATTTTTTTGCCCGATCATTTCTTGTTAAACTACTCATTTGTTTGCCCTTGTGGAAACTCAACTTCAACACTTAAGGGGCTGTGTTAGCATTGTTTTGGTTTAAATTTCTAAAAAAAAAAGAAAACAATAGTTTTGTTTGTATATTGGGTTTGGAAAGAGCTACCACCTATGAAGTATGAAGCTACTCTCATAAGTCGGATACTAGTTATTCCCTAATGAGAGAAAGAACTATCTAATATGATGAGTGAAAGCTACTTCCCCGGTAGAAATAGCTACCATCTCAAAAGTGTGAAAACCACCTTGGTGGCCGCCTAAGAAAGGGCTACCTTAGAGGATGTGTGAAGCTACTACCTTCTCTTTTTGTTTTTAAATAAGTCCTCTTTAATAAGAACTCTGAGGAGTACATGTTGGGTTGACTTGAGTGAGTTTACACAAACTTACACAATGTCAGGTTTGTTGTCCTTTTGATGTATGTTTTTAGCTAGAGCTATGATTTCTCTTATTTGTTGTTTGAATTTTTCGTTACTTTTAGAATTCCTCTTTTGTATACTTTTGGTGAACCTAAGGCCGAGGGCTTTCAATTGTTCCTCTTAAATGCTTTAATGTTTTATATTTGCTTGAGGGCAAGCAAGAGCATAAGTGTGGGGGGAGTTTGATAAGTGCTTGTGTATAAGTATTACTAAGTATACTTTTCTTATATTGAACATCATTTTTATCAGATTTTATGTCTCATTCATGTGTATTTGTGTTCTTTTGTGCATTTAGGGTTACGGAGACAAGTTTGGAATAAAGGAAGCAAAAATAGATCATAGACGCAATTGTTGAGGAAACTCTTAGAACGAACAAAGATCAAGGCACAAGTTGTGCTCATAGACATGTGGGTATATGCCAACCTCCAAAATGTTCAAGTGAATACACAAATTGGAGGGGCACAAAGGCAATCACACTCATGTATCCCTACTTGTGTAACATTGTCAAAAGCTTCATCAATGTGTTCGAAAGTGAAGATGCGACATGATTTATTGCATGGATGTGTGCCCAATCATATAGCCTCGATGAAGAAATTGAAGTCGGGAACATTGTAGCAAATCACTATAATAAAATTACTGTAGCAGTTACTGTTTACAACATGCAGAAAATGAGAAGCGTGGAAATCCACACGCCCATGTGGAAATTTCCACATGGTCGTGTGGATTTCCACGCTTCTCATTTCCTGCATGCTGTGAACAGTCTACAGGGGTATGTGGATGTCCGATTTCAGCTCTTTAAATACCGCTTCAAGAGTTTATATTGGGGATCTTCTTCCTATCTTTTGCCTATCTTTTGCCTATCTTTTGGGGAGAGCGCGACTAGGGTTTGGAGAGGTTTTTGTTGGGATTTGAGAGTGTTCCTAAGGCATTCGACATCGATTTCTTTCAGAGGAGAGTTATTGGGGGAGCTTCCGACGGCTTTAATACTGCAGGGTGTGCCCTCGGCTTGATGGAGGTGTCTTTGGAGAAGACGAGGTGACTCTTGAAGACCATTGACAAAGACAATGGGGGTTATCACTATTGATTACTTTCACTTGTTTTTGATTTCATCTTTGACTTTGTATTGCTTCATGGAGAGCTAAAACCCTAGTGGGTGCTCGGACTTATAAACCCTAGGATGATTTTGTTTAATTGACTTCTATTATGTTGCCTTTAATTGATTTTTAAATTGAGTTTCAATCTTGTGCGTTTATTGATTTGATTTTCCTTTAGAGTGACACTAGGGTTGAGAATCTATCTAGAAAATCCTTTTGAATGAGTGACACTTCATTGGGGTTAGACTTAGCAAAGGCTAGATCAAAATTAGGGAATAGGGTTTATCACTAGAGGCCCTTGAACTTCAAGCAGTCCTCCACAGTGTGAGGTGTTGAGAGTATCCCTTTCTGCCAGAGCAAAGTGTAGAGGGCTAGTCACGGTTGACCTTAGGTTTGGGACCGTGTGTCTTTTTATCTCCATGACTCA
This sequence comes from Dioscorea cayenensis subsp. rotundata, assembly GCF_009730915.1. Lineage (NCBI taxonomy): Eukaryota > Viridiplantae > Streptophyta > Magnoliopsida > Dioscoreales > Dioscoreaceae > Dioscorea > Dioscorea cayenensis. Next base: position 13,378,396 of record NC_052472.1, on the reverse strand, counting down.
TTAAACTTCAATTAGGAGGCATAATATTAGTGTTACACTTGAAACAATGGTCCTAGGGAAAAGCATTGTCGGAGTACCCCATTTTACCAAATATTACCTCTCCTTATTCTTCTTGCTTTCTCTTTTCTCTTTTACTTTTATTTGCATTAATATTTTGACTCAAATTACAAATTGGTTTTCACTCTAGCTAAATAGCAATATTTTTTGTTTCTAAACATCTATTCCCTGTGGATTCGACTACCCACTCAAAGGGGTATTTTATTACATTGATGACCCGTGCACTTGCGGTACACACACGCAAGGGTTGTGTTACTCGATGACGCAAGTGAGAAAGAAATTGATACCGAAAATGATGTTTTAGAGCCCGAGGCACTTCAACAACACTATAACAGGCACTGTAGCATTAAGGAGTTAGGAAATGGTGAAGTCTCAGGTTTTGTTGATGAGCTTTCTAATAGTCATGAAGTCACTGTAAACTAGCTGAAGAATGTATCATACTATAGCAACACTATATCATTTCACTGTAGCGCTTCATGGAAATTTTGGCATAAATCCTGAGGCTCTTACATGTTTTTTGATGCCCGTGAACCTGACTGTGAAGCTAACCCAAGAATGGTTTTAAAAGAGGTTTTTAGGGATTTTTAAGCATTGATTCTCCTCCTACTTTAGGGCTCTCGTCTCCACCTCTAGTTCCAGGGTAAAGGAAGCTAAAAGAAGACATTCTTTGATGTGGAAATCAAAGGAAGAAGCAAGATTTGTCATGATCTCTCCTCAACTCCTTGTGTAGAGGCTTGTAGAGGACAAGGAAGCAACCCTTTTGGTGGAATCATTGGAAGCTTCCCATGGCTTGTCACTCTGCATTCAACACTTGAGGGAGTTTTATGTTTCTTTGGTTGTTTATTTTTATGATTCTGAGCATGTATTTTGTTAGCATGAACAACTAAACTGCAAGATCACTAGATGTTGGTGAACCTTGGGGTGAACTTGTGTAGTTGAATGCTTTGACTCACTTTTATTGCTATTGGTGTGTTTGAGATTTAAGCTTAGTGTATTTTGATCCATTGCTATAGATGAGAACTCTGTATGTCATTTTCTAGATTGTACTTGGTGGTGTGACCAACGTCGTTCTACAAGACTCACTTAGCTTGAAAGGGATCCACATACAAACACACTGTGACCATCAGATATTCTGTACCCCTCTGGACATTAGGGTTGGTCCTAATTTGAGTATCGGCCCTAATTAGAGAATTCCCTACTTTTAATGCGATTGTAGGAGGATTTGGTCAGAAAAAATTCTGTATCAATACTCATATTGGATAAGGGTCAATTCATGTAACCATCGAGTTGACCTATCCTAGGAATCTCTTGGTCCAAACCACTAATTGCATGGTAATCCTACCATCTTTTTCACTTTAGTAGCCCTAGAGGAATCCACATCTGTGGCCATTTTCACCCTTTGATTTTCACCATCTTTTGCCTCGATTGTAGACTCCTTTCTTTAGTTATTTATATTTCTTTTATAGTTTAGAGCTCACTCGAAATCTGTAGGCTAAACAATACGCAAAGAGGAAGTAAGGGTAGCTCTTTGGGCCTTGGGAATATGACCCTCTCATGCTTGCACGAGAGTTATTACTTGACGACCCTATGCACTTGCTGGTGTTCATATCGATTAGAAGATAACCTTTACATGTCCATATAGGACATTTACATAAAGGAGGATGCCATTTGGGTTGTGCAACACACTGGGAACATTTCAAAGATGCATGATGCCCATTTTGGATATCATGGTGGTTTTTATGGATAATTTCTCAGTTTTTGGAGATTCTTTTGAAGGATGTTTGTGTAATTTTGAAAAGGTACTAACTCGGTGCAATGAGACCAATTTGGTGCTTGATTAGGAGAAGTGTCACTTCATGGTGAAGGGAGGAATAGTATTGGGACACAAAATTTCTCACTCTAGGATAGAGGTCGATAAAGCAAAGATCAAGATTATTCAAAAGCTTCCACCATAGGTTTCTACAAAAGGCATTCAAAGTTTTCTATGTCATGTGGCCTTTTATCTACGATTCATCAAGGACTTTTCAAAAATATAGAAACACATAACTATGCTTTTGGAGGAGGATACTTATTTTAATTTTTATCAAGAGTGTCTTAAATCTTTTTAACTTCTTAAAAGATGTTGATTAATGCACCCATTATCAAGTCACCAAATTGGAGTCTTCCTTTTGAGCTCATGTGTGATGCAAGTGATTGGGCAGAGGGTGTTGTGTTAAGGTAGCAGCACAGACAAGAAATTTCATTTTATTTCCTATGTAGATAAGATGCTAACACCGGCTCAAGAGAATTACACTACTATAGAAAAGGAATTGCTTGCTATCATCCATCCCTTTGATAAATTTCACCCATATCTAGTCTTGCCTAAAGTTGTAGTTTACTCTCATCACACAACAATGAGGTATCTTTTCTCAAAGATAGATACAAAATAGCATTTGATAAGGTGGGTTCTTTTACTGCAAGAATTTAATCTAGAAATTATGTATAAACTAGGCTCTAAGAATGTGGTAGGTGATCATCTTTCCCGTTTAGAATATACAAAAGGGGGATAGGTTTTCAAAAAAAGATCGATAATGCATTCCACGAGGAACATTTATACCGGATTTAATGAGAGCAAACATTAGTCTTATTCATGTTATATGCCTCAAGGATGTCCAGGTGAGCTCGACGATGCAAGTGAGAAAGAAATTGACATTGAAAATGATGTTCTACAGCCCTGGGCACTATAGTAGACACTGTAGCACGAAGGAGTTAAGAATCGGTGAAGTCTCAGGTTTTGTTGATAGGCTTTCTAATGGCCATGAAGACACCCATAAACCGGATGAAGAATGTGCAGTTACTGTAGCAATTTACTTTAGAATTTCACAAAAAAAGTTTGGCAGAAATCTAAAGGCTCTTACGTGTTCTTTCATGCCCATGAAACGAAACCATGAAGCTAATCCGAGAAAGGTTTTAAAAGAGGTTTTTAGGGCTTTTTGAGCATTCATTCTCCTCCTACCTTAGACCTCTCACTTCCGTCTCTATATCCAGGGTAATGGAAGTGCAAGAAGACATTCTTTGGACTGGAAATTGAAGGAAGAAGCAAGATTTGGCAAGATCTTCCTGATAAGTGCTTGTATACTAGTAATATGAAGTATTCTTTTCTTACATTGAGCATTATTTTTCTCAAATTTTATCGCTCATACATGTGTATTTGTGTTGCTTTTGTGCATGTAAGGTTGTGGAGATAAAAGTGGATGAAAGGAACCAAAAGTAGATCATGGATGCACTTTGTTGGTGAAATCTTGGAGTGACCAAATGTGAAGACTCAAGTTGTGCTCAAAGACACACGATTGTGTGCTAACCTCCATTGTGCTCAAATAAATAGATGGTTTGGTGAGGCACAAAGGCAGTCACATTTGTGTGTTCCAACTTATACAATGCTAGCAAGATCTTCATCAATGTGACTTTTATTAAAGACACAACGTGATCTACTGCATGAATGTGTTCCCGTTCATGTGGCCTTGATGAAGAGTGTGGATTCGGGAGCATTTTGGAGAAGTACTATAGAAGTACACTGTAGCAAATATCTATAGCAATTACTGTTCACAAACCGTAGAAAATTAGTTTCCTGGAGATTTACATGGGTGTGTGGAATTTCCACACTCTCGTGTGGATGGCCGATTCCAGCCCTATTTAAGTCATGATTTTAGCCATTTTGAAGGATCCTTTTCCCATCCTTTTCTCATCTTTAGAGGCGCTCGCAGCTAGGGTTCGGAGATGCTTTGGCAGGGTTTTTGGAGTGGTTCTACGGCCTTCAACACCGCGTTCCTTTGGAAGTGAATAATTGGGGAAGCTTTCATCGATTTCGATTCGGTGAGGTGTGCCCTAGGCTTGACTAGGGAACCCATAGAGAAGACGAGGCTACCCCACAAGACCATCGACATGGTATACGAGGGGGTTTTACTTATGGATTGTTTTTACATTTGATTTTATCATTGATTGTATCTAGCTCTATGGAGAGCTAAACTCCTAGTGGGTGCTTGGACTTGTAAACCCTAGGATGTTTTTGTTTCATTGACCTTTTATTATGTTTCCTTAATTGATGTTTTAATTGAGTTCCAATCTTGAATGCTTGTTAAATGGATTTTCCCTTAGAGTGACACTAGGGCTGAGATTCTACATTGGTAATCCTTGTGAGTGAGTTACACACCATGAGGGCTAGAAAAAGCAAGATTGGAGAGGGGCGAGAGGGTGAGTTGAGAGGTAGCGGAATGTCCCCTTTCCCCTCTTGTGTGATTTATCCTACCTCCATGTTCCAAGAGTTCTTAGAGGTCTCAATAGAGTGAAGTGCTAAGAGAGGAACACCGCTGGGGCTTAGTTGTACAAGTAACAGAGTGAAGCGTTGAAGTAATCCTTAGTGCTAGGACTTAATTGTGACTAGGGGTCTTCTGCCTGGACCAAAGGGTTAGATCTATATTAGGGCTTATCACTTGGAGTCCCTAGAGCTTTATGTAATTTTGCACAGTGTGAGGTGTTGAGACTGAGCGATTTCTCCACCGGGGCATAGTGTAAAGTTAGTCACGGTTGGCCTTAGGTTTGCGACCGTGTACTTTAGGATTTCCACGACTTTGAGCATCAGTTAGGAGACATAATGATTGGTCTTGCACTTGAAATAATAGTCCAGGTGCCCCACTTTCTATCAATTGCCTTTCCTTTCATTTTATTGCGTCTATCTTTCTTGTTCTCTTTGTTTCTTTTCACATTGATATTGTTCACATCACCTTTAAACCATCATCATTATAGTTAAATAGCAATTCTATTGTTTCGGATCACTATTCCATGTGGATATAACTACCTGCTCACCAGGGTACTTTTATTATTTTGACAACCCGTGCACTTGCGGTACACACGCAAGGGGTGTGTCACTCCCTTCATCTCTCAGTGTAAAGGCTTGTAGAGGACAAGGAAGCCATCCCTTTAATGGCATCACATGAGGGAGTTTTATGTTGCTTTCTTTATTTGTTTTTATGATTATGAGCATGTATTTTGTTAGCATGAAAACCTAAACCCCAAGGTTACTGGATGTCGGTGAACCTTGGGGAGAACTTCTGTAGTTGGATGTTTTGATCTATTTTATTGTATTTGGTGTGTTTGAGATTCAAGCTTGTTCTACTTTGATGCATTGGTACACATGAGAACCCTATATGTCAATTTCTAGGTTGTACTTGGTGGTGTGACCAATGCCCTTGTACTAGACACACTAAGCTTGGAAGGGATTCATGTACAAATACGCCCTGACCATCAGGTATTTTGTGCCCCTCCAACATTAAGGTTGGACTTAGCTTGAGTTTTGGCCCTAATTAGAGTTTTTCCCTCTTTTAATGAGATCGTAGGAGGATTTGGTTAGAAGAAATTCTATATCGATACTCGTATTGGATTAGGGGTCAATTGCCATTACCATCTAGTTAATCTATATTAGGAATCTCTTTGTCCAAACCACCAGTTGCATGGTAGTCCTAGCATCCTTGTCACTTTAGTAGCCCCAGAGGAATCCACATCTGTGACCAGTTTCATCCCTTGATTTTTATCCCTTTAACCTCAACTGTGGACTCTGTCCTAGAGTTATCTCTATTTCTTTCGTAGTTTAGAGCACTCACTCCAACTTATAGGCTAAACAAAATCAAAATAGGATGTAAGGATAGCTCCTTCGGCCCGAGGAATGCGACCCTCTCGTGCTTGCTCGAGGGGTATTTCTTGGTGACCCTATGCACTTGTGGGTGTTCATAATTGATCACCTAGTTTGCTGATTATTTGAACTACATGGTAGGAAACATTATTTCTACATAGTTTTTATGTCAACAATAGAAGAAGTTTTTATCAGATGTGAAGCATTATGTGTGGGAAGACCCATTTCTATACAAGGTTTGTGTATATTTAATGGTGAGGCAATGAGTTTGACACTCTGAGGTTGGGAAATTTTGCAACATTACCACTCTGTAGTAGTGGGAGGCCATTTTAGTGCAAATCGAACTCTTGAGAAAGTCTTGGGAGCAAGATTTTTTTTTGGCCTTCAATGTTTAGTGATGCTCAAAAATTTGTGAACTCTTGTGATCAATGTCAAAGAAGCGGAATTTATCAAAGCGTGACTTCATGGGATAATTCCCAAATTCGAACGAGAACAACTATGTATTGGTGGTAGTGGATTATGCGTCTAAATGGGTGGAACTCAAGCCTTACCACCTAATGATACAAGAGTAATGGTGAAATTTTTGAAGAAGCTATTTTCAAAATTTGGTAGTCCACAAGCAATCATAAGTGATCCTAGAACTCATTTTTGCAACACTGAATTTGAGAAAATGATGAAGAAATATGGGGTTAACCACCACATAGCCACAACACACCACTGACAAACAAGTGGGTAAGTTGAAGTCACAAATCAAGAATAGAAGCAAATTCAAGAGAAGATTATGCATCACAATAGAAGAGATTGGTCTAAATAATTAGATAACACATTGTGCCTATATGACAGCATTTAAGACTCCCATAGGACACACTCCTTATCATCTAGTCTACGAAAAGGCATGCTATCTACCAATTGAATTGGAACATCAAGCATATTGGGCTTAAAAATTCTTGAATTTTGACATAGTAGAAGCAGGACGAAAATGGAAATTCTTGAATTTAAAGAGTGTCGTCAAACGCATATTGATTATTTCCACGAAGTGTACGGGATCGTCAAGTAATACTTGTGTGTGAGCATAAGAGTTGTATTCCACAAGGCCCAAGGAAGTATCGTTACTCACTTTTCATCTACTTTCTAGCCTACAACTCCAAATAAGGGGGAGTAAAGAAAACAAACTAACTAACATAAGGAATGGTTACTAGAACAAACAATTTTAATAAATAAGGGAGAGTTAAACATGAGATGGAAGGTGTTCAGACAAGGAATATCCCTAGGGTTGCCATCAAGACATAAACTAGGATTGCTTAAAGATATATTGATGGTCGTTTAGACCTAGAGATCTTTTGATAAGATTAACCCCAAATCCCTTGACGATTAACCCCTAATCCCATACGAGTATTGGTCAGAATCCCTTCTGAATCAAATCCTCCTATGATCGCATTATGCTCTGGGAGTTCTCTAAATTGGAGTAAACTTAATTTTGGCTAAAAAATAATGTTGGAGGGCTACAAACACCCGAATCTCTTGGTGTCTTAGTGTCTTGGTGCATGTATCCCCTTTCAACATATGTATGATCTAGTACAAGCACACATCCGCATCAACAAGTACAATTCAAGAATGAGCTATGAGGGTCTACATATGTAGCTCAAAGCATACAAAGCACAATAGATTGAATCTCGAACAACCATCAATTTAAAAATATTAACATCCAAAGTTTCTAACAAGATAACCCTATGGTTCAATCAAGCCTAAGCATCATAATAAGTTAGTCCCCCATGATAAGGGATACTTATACAACAACCAAGGAAGACAAACATATAAAAGTAGCATAAAACTCCCTCTAAATTTACAATCTCCTTGAATGGATGAACCTTTGAAAAGGTTTCGATGATGCAGTGGATCTCTCCACTAAAGGCTTAGGGCATCACTCTTTCTCCTTCTCCTTTGTTTGCCTTTCCTTTTGGTGGATCCCCCAAAGATTGCCACCAAAAGACTGCCAAAGAGACCTCAAGATGGTTTAGTGGTAGCGGCTAAGAGGCCAAAAGAAAAAGATCCCTTCCTTTGCCATAACTTTGGGTATTTATACCTCCCCACGCCTTGTGGGCAGCAAGGTGCCTGCAAGGGGGTGGATTAGGTTTGCCTAAGAACCCATTTCATGCCTTAAGAGTGCCTTGTGGGTGCCTTGCAGGTTAATTTGGTTTGGCCTAAAAATCCTTACGGTCAATTTGAATTAGCTTTTGTGAGTGTCTTATGGCCCGCAAAGAATTATTGCCGTGCTACAATGCTACTCCAGTGATGTTGAAGTGTTGTGCCTCAAAATTTGCTTATTTTTCCACTCAAATTGTGTCGTGAACCTCCCCATGGCTTCTTCATGCCCTACAAAGGCAATTACACAAGATTAACCAAGAAATAGGCATCAATCCTATAAAAATTACATGTAAAGTGTATAAGATTCATATAAGAAAATAAGAACATTTAAGTACTTATCATATATGAAAACTCCATATTATATAAAGAAGTGGTTCCATGATAGCCACATCAAGGCAAACAAAAAATTCCTCGTTGGGAAGCAAGTTGATAAACGCCTAAATGTATGTATTTTATATGTATCTATTGTGCATTATTTGTGTATTTTATTGATGAATCGATGTCCTTTTATGGTTTAATTGGCTTCTTCTATGTTACAGGCATGAAATAAGCCTAAGTAAGCTCAACAATGCGATTCAAGAAGAAATCGGCACCAAAAATAGCGTTTTAGAGCCCGGGCACTATAGCATCACTATAGAAACTTATAGCACAAAGACTTGAAGGAAAATGATAAGTTTAGAATTCCTCATGGGAAACCTTACGGCTGTGAAGACGACTACATACCGGTTGAAGTAGCAGTTTTACTACAGTAGTTTCTATAGTAGTCACTGTAGCAACTCACAGGAAATTTGCCAGAATGATTGAGGACCTCACGCCCATTTGCTGACTATAAGCCAGACCATATGCCATCCCGAAGTTAGTTTTTAAAGGTGTTTTAGGGAATCTTTTGAGAAGGAGGAAGGCCTTGTTCTTGGATCTCATCACCACCATTCTTGATCTGAGGTAGAAAAAGGCAAGAGAGGGCATCTCCAAAGTGAAAATCGATGAGGAGAGCGTGATTTGGCAAGATATACTCCTATGGCACAATTTTAGAAGGTTGAAGACAACAATGGATGCTACCCCTTGAGTGGCGTCTGTGGAAGCTTTCTACGGGGGATCCCAAGCGTCCTTTGACCTCTTACCTTTGATAGAGTTTGATGTTGCTTTATTTAGTTGTTTTCCATGGATTTTATCTTGTATGTTGCTAGTATGAACAACTAATCCCCAAGGTCACCAGATGTAGGTGAACCTTGGCGGTGAACTTCTGTAGATTTAATGCTATGACTTGTTTTATTGCATTTGGTGTGTTTGTGATCCATGCTTGGTGTACCTTATGGTATTGATATGCATGAGAACTCTGTGTATCGATTTCTAGGTTATACTAGGTTGCGTGACTATCGCCTTTGTATTAGACATGCCTAGCTTGGAAGGGATACATGTACGAATATGCCATGATCATCGGGTATTTTTGTACCCCTCTAACGTTAGGGTTGTATCTAGTTTGTGTTTTGACTCTAATTTGAGAAGTCCCTTTCCGTCATTGTAATCATAGGAGTATTTGATTAGGGGTCAATAACCGTGACCATCAGGTTGACCTATCTTAGGATTTTCTCAGTCTAAAGCACCATTTGCGTGATAGTTGTAGCATCCGTCGCACTTTAGTAGCCCCAAGGGAATCCTCATCCGTGACCACTTCCCCTTCTTAATTCTTACCAATGATTGGCCTTCACTATAGACATATTAGTAGGGTTTTTCTTATTGCTTTGTAGTTTCAATACATCACTTGAATTTGTAGGTTAAACAACACGCGAAGAGGAAGTAAGAGTAGCTTCTCAGACCTTAGGAATACGACACCCTCGTGCTCATGCGAGGCGTATTACTTGATGACCCATGCACTTGTCGGGATTGAGCTTAACCAGAAGTCTTGCTATTTAACTCAAGGTTGAGACTATTTCCTGGTAAACTAATGTCTTGATGGTTTGGGCCATACATTATCACCCAAATATTTCCTCATGGTGTGGTAGAGATTTCTCATCTAGAAAATGGCACTTTTAAAACTAATAGGCATTGGTTGAAACCTTATCTACTCATGGAAGGTAATTTTTAGGAAAAGATTCAATTTCATAGTCCTCCATGACAAGTGCACAGGTACATCAAGCTAGTGATGTTAAACAAGAGCTCCTTGAGATGCAACCCAAGCCTTGTTTTGTTTTCTTTTCTCGAGTTCTTTTAGTTATTCTGTTATTTCTATTTTATGTTTTGTGTTAGCTGGTAGTTTCTCTATTTGATTTTCAAAATCCTCAATGTTTAAAGAGTTTTTCAGTGCATATCTTTTAGGTTAGCTGTGTCGATAATGATCCAATATGTTACAGATTTGAACTGTGAATTCCAGACCTTGAAACTTTCCTGGGCCGAACATGCTTAAAGCAAGGCTATGTATAATGGATATACACTTTGCATGAACTTGTGAAATTGAGATTTGTAGGAAGCACGGACCAAACACCCCCATGCTTAGGTTGTGTTTCCCGAGAAGCAAGGTTTCCTTGCTTCTAACAGGGCTACGCAGAGTTTTTTGGAGTGCTTATCAGATTTTTGTAATTTGCACAGCCAAAAACAAGGCTGTGCTTTCAACCCATGCTTTTCAATGGTTGTTTTTTCATTTTCTATCTATAATCTGCATGGCTGTCATCACGGGTGAAGGAATGCCCGTGCTCCCCAAATTCACCTATCTACTGTGTCATTTTAGCTCTTCGATTCCATTCTATTTAAAGTGATGGCCTCATAGGGTTTGCATTCACTCAACACTCTCCTTATCTCCCTGATGTCTTCCATTATTTTGCTGCCCAGGCTAGGTTTATCATCAGTTTTTGATGTATGTAGCCAAATCAAGGGTTCCCTTCACTTATCATGCTCACCATTTTCTTCGAGCAGAAGGTACGTTATTTCTTCTGACCAATTAATTTGTGATTATTGTACCATCATTTTCAAGCTTCCATTTTAATGAGTTAATTTTGATCACATGATTTTGTTATGCTCGACTTTGGTAAAGATGACATGCCCGAAGCACGCCTGTGCTCTTTTGAAGCACGGACGGTGCACTTACAAAACACAACCGTGCTTCCCTAGAGCATGGCCATGTTTGTTCAGAAATTTTGCTATCTTCATAAAATTCTTATCAATTTTTATTGTAGGCCACTATGCCGAGGTGATAAGTGTTTGTGTATGCATATTAATTAGGATGTTTTACTTATATTAAGCGTTGCTTTTATCAGGTTTTATGGCTCATTATTGTGTTTTTGTGTTATTTTTTGTATTTAGGGTTGTGAAGGTATGTTGTGGAGAATGAATACAAAAATAAGTCATTGAGGTTCTTTATAGATTTCTTTTGTGCAACATAATGAGCAAGTTACAAGCCGTGATTTTATACATAAGAGTGTGTGCCAACTTCTAAAGAGTTCAAGTAAATAGGTGATGTAGATTGGCACAAAGGCAGTCACACACTCATGTTTTGGGTTGTTCAAAGATTTCAAAAGCTCTCAACATGGTTTTATACTTCAAGAAATGCCCCATGACTTACTACAAGGATGTGTGTCTATCGGGGTGGCCTAAAAAAATATAATGAAATTTGGAATTCATTTGAGCAAATTTTAGTGAAGCTAAAAATCTATATGGGGGTGTGGAAATTCCACACATCTATGTGGATTTTCCACAAGGCCATGGGGATTTTCCACATGACCATATGGATTCCCAATTTGAGGGTTTAAATAGCAGGTTTGAAGAGTTATTTGGGGATATGTTTTCCTATCTTCAAGAAGGAGCACAACTAGGGTTTGGAGGAGGTTTTTGCAAGGTTTGGAAGCACTTCTATGCCATTCAACATCGATTTCATTCAAAGGAGAGTTAATGGGGGAGCCACTGATGACATTGATTTGCCGAGGTGTGCCCTAGGCTCAAAGGAGGAGTGGCTCTTGGAGACCATCATTATGGAATGAAAGGGGTTATCTTTATGTATTATTTGTACTCTTATTTGCCTTCATCTTTGATTTTGTATTGCTCCATTGAGAGCTAAACCCCTAGTCGGTATTTAGACATGTAAACCCTAGGATGTATTTCTTTCTTTGAATTTTATTGTGTTTCCTTCAATTGAGTATTTATTTGAGTTTCAATCTTGTGTTCTTGATGTTTGGTTTTCCCTTAGAGTGACATTAGGGTTGAGAACCTATTATAATCAACCTTTTCACGAGTGACCATCACCATTAGGATTAGATTTACCAAGGCTGAAGAGGATTGAGAGGGTGAGTCGAGAGGTAGCCGAATGTATAATTTTCTCTCTGATGTGATTTATCCTACCTCTACATTCCAAGAGTTCTTTGCAATTGCATACAGAGTGAGGCATTGAGAGTTTCCTCTCTACAGGGGCTTAGTTGTGATTAGGGACCTTTTGCCTAGACTAAAGGGTTTGATGTAGATTTTGGAATAGGTTTATCAGGTGGAATCCCTAGAGCTTTAAGCACTCATACGTGGTGTGAGGCGTCAAGAGTCTTCTCCCTGCTGGGAATCTCATAGGGGAGTAGTCATGGTTGACCTTAGATTTGGGACCTTGTGCTTTTATATATCCATTACTCATTGTATCTCAATTAGGGAAGCATAATCTTAGTCTTGTACTTGAAACTAGAATCCTCGGGGTAGCATTGTTCGGATGACCCACTTTATCATTGATTATCTCCTCTTCATGTCCTTCGCTTATTTTCTTGTCTTCATTATGATCTTGAATATATTCACCAATTGATTCTCACTTTGGCTATTTAGTAATATTATTTGTTTATAGTGTCTATTTCCTATGCATTCAACAAGACACCCTTTCGGTATTTTACTAATTCAACACCCGTGCACTTGTGGTACACAAACACAAGGGTGCGTTAAGTTTTTATGGTGATGTTGCCCGAGAATAGGCATCTTAGAAGCATTATACTTTACTATTTTAGCTATTCACCATCTATTATGTTCCATATTTTCTACTCTTTCATTGTTCTAATTTGTTTTATTTTCTTGATTTCAACTCCAGGTTATGACCCAAAGCAAACCTTTGACATTAGTTGAATGTGATCCAGAGATTGAATGAAGAATTCATCGATGGGGAATGGAAACCATACAAGAATATAACTATCAAGCTAAAATAGAGGTTGAGAGGTCTGACAACATGGTTGAGTAGAATGAGCAACAGAGGACACTCTCAGACTATGCAAGACCTACAGCTTAGGATACACAGTCTAGCATTGTTAGGCCACCGATTACAGCTCAAAGCTTTGAGATTAAGCCGGGTTTCATCCAAATGGTACAATAGTCTGCAGAGTTCAATGGTTTCACCTATGAGGATCCAAACAACCATATTGAGAACTTCTTAGAAGTGTGCGACATGATCAAGATCAATGGGGTTATGGATGATGCTATTCGGTTGAGCGAATTCTGATATTCTTTAAAGGGAAGAACAAAATAGTGGTTACAGTCATTACCTCGAGCATTGATCATTACATGGGAGGAAATGGTAGAAGCTATTCTTAATCGATACTTTCCACCTGAATAATTTGCTAACCTCAGGAATGAGATCTCTTGACACACCCCTTGCACGTGTATACCTCAAGTGCACAGGTTGTCAAAGTAATAAAGTACCCTGATGAGTGGGTAGTCATATCCACAATGAATAGTGATCAGAAACTCAAGAATTCCTATTTAACTATTGTGAAGATGATTCAAAGTGGTGTGAGCAATATCGATGCAAATAGAAATAAAAAATAACAAGAAGGAGATGCAATAAAATGGTAGGAGATGCTATCGATAGAAAGTGGGGCACAAGGACATTGCTCACCCTAGGGCTATTGCTTCAAATGCAAGATTGATCATTATATCTCCTAATTGATGTTTAATGAGTAGTGGAAATCCTTAAACACATGGTCCAAACCTAAGGTCAACCATGACTAACCCTATACTATACCCCAGTGGAAAAGAATGCTCTTGACGCCTCACACTGTGCAAGGTTGCCTAAAACTCTAGGGACTCCAAGTGATAAACCCTATTCCCTAATCTAGATCTAACCCTTTGGTCTAGGCGAAAGACCCCTAGTCACAATTAAGCAACAGCATTAAGGATTACTTCAACACTTCACTCTTTTGCTTGCGCAACTAAGCCCCAGCTGAGTTCCTCTCTTAGCACTTCACTCTATTGTGACCGCAAAGAACTCTTGGAACACAGAGGTAGGATAAATCACACCAGATGGGAGAGGGGATCTTCCACTACCTCTCGACTCACCCTGTCAACTCTCTCCAATCTAGCTTTGTCTAACCCTCATGGTGTGTCACTCATCTACAAGGATTACCAAGATGGATTCTCAACCCTAGTGTCACTCTAAGGGAAATTCACTTCAACAAGCATTCAAGATTATAACACAATTAGAACATCAATTAAAGAAAACATAACAAAAGTCCAATTAAACAAAATCATCCTAAGGTTTACAAGTCCAAGCACCCACTAGGGGTTTAGCTCTCCATGGAGTAAGATACAATCAATAATAAAATCAAAAGTAAAAACATACAATCCTTAAGTAAAACCCCCTTGTAGTCCGTATCGATGGTCATGTGGAGTAGCCTCGTCTTCTCCAAAGGTTCCCTAGTCAAGCCTAGGGCACACCTCGTCGAATCGATGTCAACAAATGCTCCCCCAATAACTATCTTTCGAAGGAACGTCATGTTGAAGGCCGTAGAACCACTCCAAAAACCTTGCCAAAGCATCTCCAAACCCTAGACGAGAGAGCCTCCAAAGTTGGGGAACAGATGGGATTGGAAAAAGATCCTTCAAGACACCTCAAATCGCGACTTAAATAGGTTGGAATCGGGCATCCACACGAGCCTGTGGAATTTCCACACGCCCGTGTGAATCTCCGAGAATCACATTTTCAGCGTATTGTGAACAGTAATTGCTATAGTGATTCGCTACAGTAACTACTATACTACTTCGCCAAAATGCTCCCAAATCCACACTTTTCATCGAGGCCACATGAATAGGGCACACATCCATGTGGTAGATCGTATTGCGTCTTCAATAAAATCAAATTTGACAAAGATCTTACTAGTGTTGAACAAGTCGGAACACATGAGCATGACTGACAACGCCCCTTGCGTGTGACCCGAAAGTACACGGGTTTGTTGAAGTAATAAATGCCAGGTGAGTGGGGTATCGTATCCACAAGGAATAAGGAATAGAAACACCAAGATTGCTACTTAACTAAGTGGAGATGAAATAATGATGGTGTGGATAAAGATCGATGCAAATGAACTAAAGAAAATAAGAACGAGAGGCACAATAAAATGAGAGGAAAGAAAATCAATAAAATGTGGGGTAATCGGATATTGTTCCTCCTAGGATTATTGTTTCAAGTGCAAAACCAACAATTATGCTTCCTAACTAATGTTAATGAGTCGTGGACATCCTTAAACACATGGTCCCAAACCTAAGGTTAACCGTGACTAACTCTACACTACGGCCCGAAGGAGAAATCAATCAGTCTCAACACCTCACACTGTGTAAAGTTGCAAGAAGCTCTAGGGATTCTAAGTGATAAACCTTATTCCTATATGTAGATCTAACCTTTTGGATCAGGCAAAAGACCCCTAGTCATAATTAAGCCCCAGGTGTTAAAGTCACTTCAACGCTTCACTCTGTTGCTCGTGCAACTAAGCCCTAGCGGAGTTCATCCCCTAACCCTTCACTCTATTATGACCGCAAAGAACTCTTGGAATATGGAGGTAGGATAAATCACACCGTAGGGGAAAGGGGACGCTCCGCTACCTCTCGATTCACCCTCTCGACCCTCTCCAATCTTGCTTTGTCTAACCCTTATGGTGTGTCACTCACTCACAAATATTACCAAGATGGACTCTTAACCCTAGTGTCACTCTAAGGGAGAAATCATTCAACAAGCATTCAAGATTAGAACTCAATTTAAGACATCAATTAAGGAAAATATAATAAAAGCTTAATGAAACAAATACATCCTAGTTCACAAATCTGAGTACCCACTAGGAGGTTTAGCTCTCCATGAAGCAAGATACAATCAATAATGAAATTGAAAGTAAAAACATGTAATCCATAGGAAAACCCCCTCGGTATTCATGTCGATGGTCTTGTGTAGTAGCCTCGTCCCCTCCAAAGGTCCCCTTGTCAAGCCTAGGGCACACCTCGCCGGATCGGTATAGACGAAAGCTCCCCCAATAACTATCTTCCAAGAGAAATGCAGTGTTAAAGCAGTAGAACCACTCCAAAATACTTGCCAAAGCTTCTCTAAACCTTAGCTGCGGGCCTCCCAAAAGTTGGAGAAATGATAGAAGAAAGGGATGAAAGGTGGATTCCCAAATCGGTATAAGTCACGGTTTTATAAAGGGTTGGAATAAGGCATCCATAAGGGCGTGTGGAATTTCCACACACCTGTGTAGATTTCTAGAGATATACTTTTCAGCGGTCTGTGAACAGTAAATTGCTACGTGACGATTTACTACGTTAACTTGCTATAGTACTCCCCCGAAATACTCTCGAATCCACACTTTTCTTTGAGGCAACAAAAACGGGCACACATCTATGCCGTAAATCACGTTCTTCTTCATTAAAAGGTCTCATTGGTGAAGATCTTGCTATCATTGCATAAGTCGGGATACGCAAATGTGACTGCCTTTGTGCCCCTCCAAACCATTATAATTTGCTTGAGCGAATGGAGGTTGGCACACATTCACGTATCTTCAATCACAACTTGTGTCTTCACATTTGTTCACTCCAAGACTTCATCAACAAAGTACAAATACACATGCATTACAACCCTTCATGCACCAAAGTTCACAAATACACATGCATTAGCACTAAAACCTAATAAAAGTAATCCTCATCATAAGAAAATAATACTTTGTATTACTATGATCTTCTCGGGTCCCCTGATACCATCCATGAGACCCATACCAATAATAAGCCTTGTGATGTATAAGCCTGAAAAGAGAACTCCAAGTCTGGCTACTGGCCCTGGTGGCGTAAATACTTGGCCAGCATATGCCCAAGATGAATCGGCTCGCTCTACACCATGAAGTATAAGTATAACAACCCCTGACGGCTCAACACCCCTGTACTATCACCACGTTCATTCACTGATCGCCTTAGAATGGCGTGGATATATTTTTGCTTTTAATGCCTCTACAAAAGGAAGCTTGATGTGAAGTTTCTTTAACAACTCTAGAAACTGCTTGAACTGGTCGTCGGTTTCTCTTTGTTTGAGTCGTGAGGAATAAGGAATTCTTGGTTGGTATTCCTAGACAATGTGTTTCTCCACAACTTTCTTCTTGTTCCATTCTTTTTCACTCTTAATCGGCTTTCCTTTTTCAAAACATTGGCCTTTTTTTAATCCTTATTTTGATTTCTAGATAGCTTCTAAAGGTGATCACTTAAATATGCTCTCTGAGGTTTTCTTCCGTGTTGCTTGGAAGGCTCCCTTGAGGTCTCTTCAATAACATCCTAGCAATTTGGCCAACTTAATTCTCTAAACTTTGGATCGAGGCTATTTTATTCCTTAATGTGGTCTCAATAGACTTGAGGTGATTATCTTGTGTTTGGAATTTCAACTCGGTAGATTGCATAAACTTTATTACTAGCGCATCCAAACTTGGCCTCTTCTCTTGAAATCCCGGAGGTTGATTTGGCTTTTGTTGCCCTTAACCACTCCAGGAAAAATTAGGATGATTCCTCTATCCTGGATTATAAGTTGTACTATATGGATTCCCTTGTGGCTGGTTCATATCACTAACAAAATCGACTTGCTCAACTTCTCTAGAAGATACACTAAAAATAGGGAAATTGGTGGTAGGGTGTCGTCCATTACAAGTTTCACAAGATTTAACAGGAGCCGCTCATGGGGTCACCATGCCATCTATCTTCTTTCTTAATGACTCTACTTGAGATGTCAAGGTTGTCACCACATCCACTTCAAACACCATAGCTGCTTTCACTTGTTTTCCTCTAGAAGTTCATTTAATTATTCATAGCCATGTCATCAAATAGTTACATAGCCTCCTCCGGTGTCTTGTTCCCAATGGTTGTACTAGCCCGACATCAATAGTTTATCGCACACTTGTAGTCAATGTTTGGTAGAAAGTTTGGACCTCTATCTAACCTGGCAAACCATGTTGTGGGCAATGCCTCAAAAGATCTTTATATCTTTCCCATGCCTCATAAAGTGCTTCACTCTCTTATTGTGTAAAAGATGCTACGTCATGCCAAAGCTTGGTTGTCCTCCACGGTGGAAAATAGCGAGTTAAGAATAACTTGGCTAGTTGGTCCAAAGTAGTCAGTAAAGCCCTAGGTAGTGTTTGCGACCACTCCTTTGCCCATGACTTCAATGAGAACGGGAAGTCACCCAAATAGATAGCATCACTTAAGTCATTTTAGCTTCCACATATCACAAACTTCAATGGAAGTGCTCAAATGTGCATTGGGGTCTTCATCCAGTAAGTAATGGAATGAACACGATTGTTGAACCTTTTGGATAAAGGCTGGCTTAAGTTCAAATGTAGTGGCTCATGACGGGAGGTTGCACTATGCTCTATTGTAGCTCTAGCATAGTCGGTCAAACTTAACTGATTCTAAACTTGATAAGTGCTTGAGTAGACATATTTTTCTATATGTTTTACATGGATTGAGCATCATTTTAACCATGGTTTATGTCTCATATAGTGTATTTTGGTATTCTTTTGTGCAATTAGGTTGTGAATGCCTTGAATAGTCAAAAGGAAGCAAAGATAGACTATAAAGACACAATGTTGGGAGTTCTTGTTTCAATTCAAGGACCAAGACACGAGAGGAGTTCATGAATGTGGAGATATGTGCCAACTTCCAAGGAGATTTAAGCAACTTTACTATTTGGAAAGGGCACAAAGGTAGTCACATCTTCATATTCCTTCTCTTTATGAAGATTGCAAGACCTTTCAAAGATGCGTCGATGAAGAAAAGTCTTATAGCCTATTGATAAAGTGCTTGTGTGATAAGAATGCGAAGTGTTCTTTCTTTATGATGAGCGTTACTTATATTAGGTTTTAGTGCTAATACTTTTGCATTTGTATTACTTTTATGCATGTAGGGTTGTGAAGCTAAGTATTGAGAAAAGAAGCCAAAAGTAGATCGTGAGCACACTAATTGGTGGAATCTTGGAAGCAACAAACGTGAAGACACAAGTGGGGTCTTATGATGCGTGAATGTGTGCCAACCTCTGTGTACTCAAGCTATTACAATGAGTCGGAGGGGCACAAAGGCAGTCATATTTGTGTATCCTGACTTGTGCATTGATACAAGATCTTCACCAACGAAGCCCTTGATTGAAGAAGAGTTGCGATCTACGGCATAAACGTATGCTCGTTTATGTTGCCTTGATGAAAAGTGTGGAATTGGGAGTGTTTTGACCGAGTATTGTAGCAGGTTACTGCAGGAAAATACTATAGCGAGTACGGTAGCAGTTACTGTTCACCAAAGGTCCCCTTGTCCGGCCTAGGACATACCTCCTACATGGAGCACAATATAATTAACAATGGAATCGAAAGTAAAAACAAATGTTCCATAAGAAAACCCCCTTGGTAGTCGAGTCGATAGTCTTGTGGAGTAGGCAAGTATTCTCCAAAGGTCCCCTTGTCCGGCCTAGGACATACCTCACCTGATCTATGCCGACGAAACCTGAGGTATGTCCTAGGCCGGACAAGGGGACCTTTGGAGAATACAAGGAGAAGGAGTTGGAGTGGAGTTTTAAGCCACCATTGGATCACTATTCAAAGCTTCATCGATTCAAGGAGATCACAACCTAGAGGGGGTCTTCATTACTTCTTTTATGTTTTTGTCTTGTATGTTGTATAAGTGTTCCTTATCATGAGGGATTAACTTATTTTGGTGTTTGGATGTGGATGGATCCTAGGGTTTATTCTTGTGTAAGAACTTGAGATGTTGTTAGTCATTTAATTTGATGGTTGTTTGAGATTCAATCTTTCATGCTTTGATGTCTAGAATTACATTTGTGGAGAAATCCATAATTCTTTTATGAGTTGTACATGTAGATGTGACCTACTCGCGTGTACTAGTTCTAAGAGAGATTGAAAGGGCATACTTGTGTCTACACGCTGAGAGATCGGGTGTTGGTAACCCTCCAATGCTAGGTTTAAGCCGAAGGATAGTGGGTTTACTCCTATTAAAGATTTCCTTGAACCCTTTGCAATTGTAGGTGGGTTGATCCCGAAGAGATTCCGATTAACTCTCATATGGGATTAGGGGTTAGCCTCCAAGAAATTGGGGTTTACCTATCTAAGAGACCTCTAGGTCTTAAATGCCATCTATACACTTTAAAACATCCTAGTTTGGACCTAAACGACAACCCTTGGGGTATTCCTTATCCGGATACCATCTTCTCTTGGTTGACACTCCCTTGTTCATTTATTTATGTATGTTAGTAACCCGGTCATAGATTAGTTAGTTTATTTTATTTTATTTGTTATTTTTACTACAAATTGTAGGCTAGATAATAGATGAAGAGTGAGTAATTATACTTCTTTGGCCCCGTGGAATATGATCCTCATGTCTTTACATGAGGAATTACTTAGCGATCCCGTACACTTGCGGGGAAGCAATCACTCCCATAATTAACTAAATACATCCAAATAACACAAATCACAATGTTGTCTACATCAATTTCATCTCTTTCATTTCTAATAATTGCTTGAATGAATGTATTTAATTATTATTATTCATAGTACTATACATGTGATTGTTGAATATATAATTGAATTGGCGCTTAATTCATTTCTATTTACTGTAGCAGCTCAATGTTCATATTACTATAGCAAATTGCTATTTACTACCACTTTTATAGGTGTAAGTCCCAACCCAAGAACCTTACGAACAATTGTTATAGCGTAAGGGTTACTGTAGTAGCAGTAAAAACCCCCAATTCTTGAGTTATAAAAGCCAAAAATTAGGGCTTTTGGGAGGATCTTCTTCTCTACTCTTTGCCGCCCTTTGGGCGGTTATTTGAGGTGTTTTCTATTAGATATTTTTCCAGAAAAGGAAGAAAACAAGAGAGAGAGATTAGGAGAAGGTTCAAAGATTTAAGGGGGGCATTCGTATAGAGATCTTGGCGGTGATTTTGGGAAATCTTTGAAGAACTTCAACCATCCAAGTAGATTGCGAGCTTTGAGGAAAGTTTTGTTATTCTCTTTATGTATTTTAATTCACTTGGATTGGATTGTTACTCTCCTTCAATGGAGGGCTATCTTGTTCGATGTTTGGGTATAGTTGAACTCTAGAGTTTATTTCTTTGATAATGGTTATTTGATCTTTGATACTATAATTGTTTTCTTAATTCCAATCACTTCTATTTATATCTAATTGCGTGTTTTTACTGAATGATTGCTATTGTGGTGAGAGCCCCCTAGTTTTCATACATTTGATGTGCTTGGTGATGAGGAGAAATTCCCACCTAGTATAGACATGTCGCAATTCGAGAGGATTATGAGTAAGCCTCTAGTTAGGGTACTTTGGAGACCTTGTCTCCCTCAATCCTCCCAAGTGAGTTAGTGATAATCTCCATGCTCTTTGCAATCATGTGGAGTAGATTTTAGGAGAAATCGCACCTCTACTCTGTAATCTGATTAGAGGTAATCTCTCTACGCGGGAGATTATCTACTTAAGAGATTGTCATTAGCTCACAGTAAGGTTTCATAAAGTGTTAATGCAATTGTGTGGATGTCTGTATCAGCTCTACACTTATTCAGCTACTCTTCACCTTAAAAATTGGGATTTACTATAATTCTGAAAACCTTTCTATTCAAATAGGATTGCATATTTAGACAACCTTTATCCTGTACTTCATAACCCTAGAAGGATGCCTTTGCCTGAACATCATTTATTTCCTTGATTTGCTCCTGTTTACTTCCGTATTTCTTGCCTTGTATTCTCTTTTGTTTGCACATAGATCATTCGAGCATTTAGGCTATTTTTTAGAATTAGGGTATTACTAGTATTAACTCTCTTCCCTATGGACTGACACTCGGCATTCACGCACACCATTATTATCTGATCGGCACGTACACTTGCGTTCCTATCAAGTTTTTGGCGCTATTGCCGAGGAAGAATAGCGATATTAGGAACACTTCTTTTCCATTATTTTAGCCATTAATTTTATTTTGTTTCATTTTACTTCATTTTATACTCTCTTTTACAAAGAACTTGAAGGATGGTTGATCCAATTATAGCTTTATCCATTCAAATTAAAGCTCTCAATACAAAGATTGATGAATTTGTCTCTACACAACAACAAAGTTATCCCTACTGTCTAACACATATCATCCAACTCATAGGAGCTACCCCAACATCTCATGGAATGTATTTGGACAACAATCACAAAATTCACAATTTGGATTTGAAGAGTACATTCCACCACAAGAACATGAGCCTAGCCTAGAAGATCGATTGGCAAGATTTGTTCAGAGATATGGGGCTCCATTAGAGGAACAATCTCAAAAGAGAAAATTTTGAATTTTGGAGGATGCTTTGGATAAATTTATCCTATACGCTAAAGCCAGAACCAAAGCTTTTCAGATTTTGCAACAAAATCAACAAGACTCCATTCATGACTTAGAGAACCAAACTGAGCAACTTGTTGAGGAAGTTCCTTTTGGAAATGACAAGGAAGTGTGCGAGAACAATGAGAAAGTGGGGGAAAAAGGACAATATATTTTAGAGGATCAAATGGAGGGAGAAGAATCCCAATTTGAGAAAATAAGAAAGAGAGGCACGATAACATGAGAGGAAAGGCAATCGATATAAAGCGGGGCACTCGAACATTGTTCCCCCTAGGATTATTGATTCAAGTGCAAGACCAACTATTATATCTCCTAACTGATGCTTAATGAATCATGAAAATCCTAAAATACATGGTCCCAAACCTAAGGTCAACTTTGACTAACTCTACACTATGCCCAGGCGGAGAAATCGCACAGTCTCAATACCTCACAAGTGTGTACAGTTGCAAGAAGCTCTAGAGATTCCAAGTGATAAACCCTATTCCTATATGTAGATCTAACCCTTTGGTCCAAGTGAAAGACCCATAGTCATAATTAAGCCCCAGATACTAAGGATTACTTCAATGGTTCACTCTATTGCTCGGGCAACTAAGCCCCAGCGGAGTTTCTCTCTTAGCACTTCACTCTATTGTGATCTCAAAGAACTCTAGGAACATGGAGGTAGGATAAATCATACCGGATGGGAAAGGAGACGCTCCGCTACCTCTCAAATCACCCTCTCAACCCTCTCCAATCTAGCAATGTCTAACCCTCATGGTGTGTCACTCATCCACAAAAGCTACCAAGATGGACTCTCAACCCTAGTGTCACTCTAAGAGAGAAATCATTCAACAAGCATTCAAGATTGGAACTCAATTAAAGGCATTAATTAAGGAAAACATAATAAAAGGTCAATGAAACAATAACATCCTAGGATTTACAAGTCCAAGTACCCACTAGGGGTTTTACTTGTCCATGGAACAAGGTACAATTAATAATGAAATTGAAAGTAAAAACATGTAATCCATAAGAAAACCCCCTCGGTATTCATGTCGATGGTCTTATGGAGTAGCCTCGTCCTTTCCAAAGGTCCCCTTGTCAAGCTTAGGGCACACTTTACCGATCGGTACCGACTAAAGCTCCCCCAATAACTATCTTCCAAGAGCAACACGATGTCAAAGCCGTAGAACCACTCCAAAACCCTTGCCAAAGCCCCTCTAAACCCTAGGCGCCGGCCTCCAAAAAGTTAGAGAAAAGATGGAGAGAAGGATGAAAGATCGTTCCCTAAATCAGTACAAGTCGCGGCTTTATAAAATGCTGGAATCGGGCATCTACACCGGAGTGTGGAATTTTCACACACCCATGTGGATTTCTGGAAATCTGATTTTCTGCATCGCTGTGAACAATAACTGCTACAATGCTTTTCTGCAGTATCCTCTACAGTACTCTGCCAAAATGCTGCCAAATCCACACTTTTCATCGAGGCAACATAAACGGGCACACGTCTATGCCTTTGTGCCGCTCCAAACCATGTAATTGCTTGAGAGCATGGAGGTTGGTACACATTCAAATATCTTCAATCACAACTTGTGTCTTCTCGTATGTTCACTTTAAGATTCCATCAACATAATACATTCGAAATCTACTTTGGCTTCTTTCTTCTCTATTTGGCTCCACAACCCTATATGCGCAAAATAACACAAAAACACATGCATTAGCAATAAAATCTGATAAAAATAATGCTCATCGTAAGAAAAGAATACTTCGTATTCTTAGTACACAAACACTTATCATGAAGCCATATCTCTTTCAAGTTGAAAATGTAAAAGAAGCAAATTCCCATGTTGGCTAATATCACTTGATGTTTTTGAGTTTTCCCTTATGGTTGATGATTAACAGGATATAAGTTAGGAATTTTGAGATTTTCCTTAGGGGGTTGTTTGGTTCTAGGTAATGTGAAAACATTACCGGGAATCTATCAGTAATCTAAACATATTACTATGTTTGTTATCGTAGCATTGGTAATGTTAACAGCAATGTGAGATTACCACCAAAATAGGTGTCCATCCAGATTACCAGGTTGGTGGTAATCTATATTTTTTTTTCAACTGTGCCCCCACTCATTTAACCTAATTCCATCTTATACTTCAAATCAAAACCGTACACTTTTCTCTCTTTCAATAATTTTGTCCAACACCTACACCTCCATCTAAAGCCATCTCCATCGTGACTGAGGTGCCTCTGAAATCTATTGCTATTAACCAGCCGCCATACCGCCATCAAGATTTTTGCCGTCAACCATGTCACCTAGAAACCTCATCAATTCAAGTATGAGATGATGTTTGTATTTATCCTCTTTATTTCTATTGTCTTTCATTTATCATGCTGGGATTATATATTTGTACTTATCCTACCAAACATATGATTCCAATTTGTTTGGATTTCTTTAAAGCATCATTCAACCCAGCCATATTAAATTTTTTTGGCTTTTTTCCATATTATCATTAATGTTTAGATTTCTTTTCAATTCTTATGAACCAGTCCCTTTGAAAACTCTCTAAGGATTCCCTCTAAGGTAATGCTTGATTCAAGTTTTTCACTAAGGCATCAATTTTAACATATGATTCTCTGATTTTTCATGTTGTTTTTTATAATTTAGATATGATTTCTTGGTAATTTAAGGGTTTAGAGATGGAATCATGGGATAGGAATTTATAACTATCTAACATTCTATGTATAATTTGTCAATAGTTATTCCTTTTCTTATAATTATAGTGTATGCTTATCATTGACGGAAGGGCTGGTATTTTCTAATATTGCTTTTGTTGTTGTTTTGATTATTTTTTCGTAAAAATTTAGTTTTTAATCTATCTTCTAATGCTAAAGATGATTAACTATTGTTATTTTGATCATCATTGATTTCTATACAAATCCTTACATCCCTGATAGAGTGTGGTTGGTTCCTCAAATTCTACTGATTTTTTTTAATCTATTATCTTTTTAGTGAAAGACAAGTATAGAATAGTGGACATTAAGTTTTGAGACAAATATGGCTCAAAGTTTGCAAGTCATTCATCTTTATTCACAAAATTTCTTTGGATTTCTAATAACAAACAAAATAACATTTTTATTGTAATCAATTTCTAAAACTTTGCACCCAAAAAAAAAGAAAAAAGAAAAGAAAAGAAAATGATTTCATGCTTATTACTTATGAATGTATTCATAGGACTGGAAAAGCCATCACCATAGTATTCATTATTCTTTCCAATTGCTTGTGAATGTTCATTTATGTTCTGTTATAAATATTGTAAAAAGTTTGAACTTTTATACTTTCTAATTAAGATTCTTAAATAGCTTGCTTACTTATAATGGTCATTATGCTTTACAATTGTTTTCTATTTTTTTCACAATGAATATTTCATATATTACTAAATGTTCATCTTATGTTCTTAGATGGGGAAGAAAATATCCTGCTCTAAGCCCAACTAATGCCACTGCCACTTCACAACCAGGCCCATTACATGATGCACCTCCAAAGAAAGTTAGGCGTAAATGCTCATTGGGTCAAGATGTTGACAATGATATGTTCTCAAGCACCGTTAGCTCTATTGGAACCTAGATTGATAGTTCTTGGGAGCACATTTTAAGAGTTGCTAGTTGTTTCCAATTTCTAGCTGATGAGACAAAGGCAAAGAAATTTTATACTGAGCTATAGAAGATTAAAAGCTTGTCCTAATGGGAAAGGATCAGAGCTTGTGGGTTAATTGTATATGACACTAGTAAGGTGTCATATTTCTTCTCACTTCTTGATGAGTGTAAGAAGGAGTATATTGCTTGGGTTTTAGGGGGTTGCCAATAGAATTCAAACTTGGTGTTTTTTTGTGACTATTTAAATTGTGTGATGTATGTTGAGTGAAACAAGTAATGTGTGTGCTATTATATATATGGACTGCTTGTTATGTATTTTTTTTGTTTTGTATAAATATTTTATATGCTTTGTGTTGTGCAACTAGTACGCTATGACTGAATTTTATCTTGGTTGCTTCAACATTTTACATGCTTTATGTTGAGTGAAAATTGACTTTTTAGAATATGTATTCTTTTTCTAGAATTTTTTCAGATTTTTCATTTGTGACATGCATTCAATATGTGGAATACATATTCAATTGTCATAATATTATTTTGCAAATGCATGATTCTTTAGATTAATTTTGTCCTTAATCAATATATTATGATTCTCTATATTCTCTAATGGCTTCGATATGTTTTTCTTTATGAAATTAATTAGAGAGGGACTAGCAACCAAGCCAAAAGATTTCTTGAAATTAGATTAAATTTGCTCAAAATTTTAAATATAAATCTATTTAAAAAAATGTGCAAAAATATACTTTTTGATATTATAATTTAATTATTTATTAATCTAAATATTTTAAATAAAAATTTAAAAAAATTTATATGCAGGGTTATTTGGGAAAATTTTGAAATATTGCTGAGGTGATTACCATGACTAACTAAATATGGTAATGAAAGATTGTCAGTAATATAAGTTCTCAATCAAACATGGTAATCCCACATTCCCACAACATTCCTGGGCATATGGTATTCCCGGCCTTATTAGCACAGTAATCTTATCACCGTGGTAATATATCACAACTGCTGAATCAAATAGCCCTAAGGATCAAATATTAACATCATAATCAATTTGACCTGAATTGAGAATTTTAATAAACAAGTCAAATGCCAAATCCAATACACCTAACCCTTGAACACATTTAGTAGTGGAATATTTGGTAATGGATTTAAAATTGCATAAGATTTTAATTTACTTGTATAAACCTTTACGGCAAAAATCACACAATTAAAAAAAATTGAGATTATATATATATATATATATATATATATATATATGATTAACTACTTGTTATCATTTGATAATGGAATAATAAAAAGGGTGATATATACATCTATGTACATTTAACATTTCATTTATAATTATCATAAAACTTATGCTTATATCCTAATTAATGTTTTATTTTTCCATTTTAAATTTTAACTACTTATAAAATAAATTTATATTTTAAAAATATATTTATTTATAACATTTTATTAATAAACGGAATATAGACACTTTGAAAAAACAAAATTTAAAGATTAAGTTCTTTTTAAAAAATTAATTTATTTAGTCAATACATCAATTTGTGGATAAATCTCAAAGAAATAAAGCAAAATTCTCAAGTTTTCAAAAATATATATGTGTGTGTGTGTGTGTGTGTGAAAAGGAAGAAAATTTCTGAGTATGGATGGAATATTTGGTTTTTGTAAAGGGTTGTATTTGTGAAAGACCTATAATTTAGTAAGTGGAAAATAAATGTTAACAAAATATTTAAATATTTTGCGAGTTAATATTTCCCATTTTTTCATATTATAAACAATTATTATAATTCTAAACAGTATATCACTAGCTATCCCATTAGAATTACTAAAAATGATATGATTATATATGGATGTTTCATCTATCATTAGGACACAAACAACCATTTAGGCCCAGTCTAGTTAAGGTCAAGTTGTCATTGAGTCAAACATTAACAGCCTTAATCATAAATGATGGATGAACACATAGAGTGTTTGATTGGATTGGGAAAAGGGTAGTTATTTAACTTGGGTTTAAATGGGAACTTAACTAAATTTTTTTTTTAATTATTAATATTCAAAATAAATATTTTAACAATATTGAAACATGGTTATGCTAATGCATTTATCAAAATTAATCATTTTTTATAAATTTAATATATTTCTAATGAATTAATTATTAGATTCTTAAAGTAAAAATTAGTCACAGTTTAAAAAAAATTTACATTGATAAGGTTCACAAACAAGTGGTGGTGGAGGACAGACAGAGTTTAGTAGGCAATGAACACTAATGATAATAATGATCTAAGAGTGAGTGGTGTAGGTATCTAAATAAGTCTTTTCTTTTTGTTAGTTGAGGATGCATGAAGGGTGGTTTAGGAAAATTAGACTGATAAAGCTAGGAGCTAATAATGTTATCCCCACAGTGCTAGTCCTAGTTCCTAAATAGCTATCTAAACAGCTAGTGGAAAGGTTAGGGTGGAGCGTTGTTGTTCTTACTTTTCCTAAAGCACTAGATAGATAAGTTCACATCAATTGTGGTGCATTTAGGGTTTATGATGTGCAAGTTGGTAGGTGTCAAAATTAAAGACTGAAGTCACCATAGATGTGTTGCAATTTTGATGTTATTTTATTGGAAAATAATGAGAACATAGGTCACTAGCTAGCGTTTAGGCAACTTCTAGTGAGAAAGTTGGCTTTGTGTTTGTAGCATATGTAGGCTATCATTCAAGCTATTTAACCTACATAAATGATTTTAAAAAAAAAGGGTCCAATGTTATTATTTGTTAATTATAGCTCATGTTATATTAAACCTTAATTGGCTTTAAGAAGGTTTTTAACGAAACTTTTTAGGGTTGTAGGATCATATTCCTTTAAGCATACATCTGTCCATGTATAGGAACCTATATGCATCCAACCATAAAATATAACTAGCATTTGAGATAATGCATCATATATTTGATATAATATAGTTAAAATTCTAACGATTTGTATCAACCATAGGACCAAATCTAATTATCCTCCACATATGCATCCTCACATATATTTTCTTGTCTTTAATTTCATTAAGTTCAAGATCTGCAAAGAGTTAGGGATTGCATGCCTCATATTCGTTTTGACGATTTGTATCAGAGTTAGGCTGATGAATTTAGATTCGAAGGATTTTGCTCATGGCTTGAGTGAGAGTAAATAGATTCAGCAAAAGATGCTTTAAAGAAGGAGAAATTTGATGGCACAAATTTTGGTCTTCTGAAAGAAAACATGGAGGGTTTCTGAGTTAAAAAAATGTTTACTTATGGATGATTGAGAAATCGAGAAAGATGAAGCAAGCAGAATAGGATTTGTTAGATAGCAAAGCAATTACTGTGATTAGGCTAACCTTATCCAGGATGTGGCAAAGAAGGTGCACTTGATTAAGAAGTAGTTCAATTTGAAGAAATCTAAAAACAGAAATTTTAAATAACACTCATAATAAATTTAATAAAACCTCTTCAATTGTAGTCAATATCTTGGAATAATTTTAATAACCCCAGAAGACTAGGATCAACTGAATTTTTTATTCTGATAACTTCAGGAGATAAAGATCAATTAAATTTTTTAAAGGTTAAATTTGATGATGGAATTCAAAACCTCATTAGTTCATTACCTTAGAATTGGAAAGATGTTATGGCCTTTGTTAGTTTAGTGTGGTACAGCAAAATTATGGTTATACGTGTTTCAATTGAAAATTTGGAATAAAACTACAGCAAATAAAACGCAAACAGTTTATAACACGGGTGGCTATTTATATGAGTTTTTCTTTTTATGTTTTATATTAAAACATACATCATGAAAAGTGCGTCTATAATATAAACAAAAATATAGCACATGTTACAAATAAATCATATTGACATGTTAAAATATGAGCATCCAATAAAATTAAATCACTTAGAAGACCAATGTATATAGTAGGAATAAAAACTCAAAAACAAAAACTAAAGATAATATTGAGCAATTAAGTTCATAATATGATATAATAAGCATCTATATAACCACGAAAAGATCATCATAAACATTATTATTTGCATCTAATATTTCCTCCCTTTTTTGACTATCATTTTCATCTAGCCACTCTAGTTTATGTGGATGTTTCAAACTGAGAGGTCCATCAAATTTTTCCAACTAAAAGATTACTCTTTTTCAATAAAATTATTTTTCTTCTCCAAATATGCTACATATGTCACTATCTCTCGTAGTGTCACTACTTGCTACACTTACTATGTCTACTTCTTCTGGTAATTCTAACTATTGATATATATTTAGCCTTTCTTTTTTAACTATGTCTTTAGTACAATGTCATGGATAATGTCCTATTTCTACACATATAAAATACTTACATTTTACCGGTGGTTTATAAATTTTCAAATTTCTTTACATGAATTTCCCAAGGTCTTCCTTTTTTATAATATGTGCTTCATTTTAGTCTTTTCCTAGGTTTTGTTTCTCTATGTAGTGTTGGAATATATATTTTATTACAATAACTTCAACTTGCCATTTGTCAATTTGCCTTATTTTTAAAACATTTTTCTTTTAGATAGTTAAAGGTAAATAAGATGGCTAGTCCTATTACTGTGACATTCTCATTACCTTAGTGTCTCCAAGCTTTATAGATTAAATCTCCTAATGGTTTTAATAACTTGCTAAGCCATTTTTTAGTTAATTATGGTCCTGAAAATGCTCATCCTGTGTTTGAAGCTAAAGTTTTATAACTTTGGCTAAATTTTAATAAAGGTAGAACTTTTACAATACAAGTAATATCTCTGAACCATTATAACCTTTAAGATAAAAAAGAACCAAGATGAGAAACATTCCCAGAAATAGAAGTATCCTACATCACATATACAAGTACAATATTTTCATATGTGTTTTCTTTAGCTCAAAACTCCAAAAAAAAAAAAATGTTGAAAACAGATAAACCTATTAATTAACGATTCATGCGCTTATATTTTCTTTTCTTTTAATAGGGCTAGAAGAACTTACCTCCATAGTTCTATTCTATCTATTTTTTTAAATTATTGCTTAATTCTTGCTCTACACTTCTAGGCTTTTTTGAATTCTAGACAAAGTCCAATTTAGGGTTATAGAAATCTTTTTAGATTCTAGCCAAAGCCAAATTTAAGGTTAAAAAGAAGGTAAGTTGTATTTAAAAAAAAACCATTTTTTTACATTTTTTTGTATGTTCAATATGTTTGATTTTAAAAAGACATGTATTTTACCATAACTTTAAAAAAGTACATAAAACCTGTTTTTTTCTTTTTCTCAATTATTGATAAGTTCTTGAGTGAACATATTTCTACGTATGTTTTACATGCATTGAGCATCATTTTTTTATCATGTTTTATGTCTCATTAATTGTCTTTAGTGTTCATTTGCACAAATAAGGTTGTGGTCGCCTTAAGAGAAGAAAGGGAAGCAAATATATGCTACGCAAGCATATTTTAGTTTTTTTTGTGTAATATAAGTATTAAGACACAAGTGAAGCTCATATACATGGGGGTGTGTGCCAACTTTTAACAAGGATTCAAGATAAATTGTGAGTTGGAAGGGAATAAAGGCAACCACATTTCCATGTCTTTACTTGTGTGAAGACTTCGAGAACCTTCCCAATGATAGATTAGACGACGATAAGCCTTGTAGCCTACCACTGTAGTAAAATACTATTCACCTGACCAGGTCAGAATTCCACTCGGGCGGGTGAAGGAATCTGCAGGCTACTCGGGTGGGTGGAAGTTGACCAGTGCGGGTCAAGGCACGTGACAGGCATGAGCTGGTTATTATAAATAGTCATTTTGCCCTATTCTAGATGGACTTTTTCACAGAGTTTGAGAGGCAAAGTGGCTAGGGTTTCGAGAGGTGGTTTTTAGAGAATTTGGGTGGAGTTCTTCACCAGCTTTGATATATATTTTTTTCATCATAGCATCAAGGGAGCCATCAACAGGCAAGCTTTGGCGAGGAATCATTCAAGACGTTGAGCGACTCATCAATTCCATCATCACGAATTCAAGGTGGTTTTATTCCATGAATTTTCATTGATTTACATTGCATCATTTGTCTTGTAATTTTCCCCATGGAGGGCTAAACCCTAGTAGGTATTTGGGCATGTAAACTGACACACCCCTTGGGTATGTGTGCCGCAAGTGCACGAGTTGTCGAAGTAATAAAGTACCCCAGTGAGTGGGTAGTCGTATCCATAAGGAATAGTGCTAAAAAACACAAGTATTGCTATCTAACTCTAGTGAAAACCAAGTTGTCATTTGAGTGAACAATATCAGTGGAAATAGAAGTAAAGAAAGGAAAAGGAAGCTCAATAGGAATATAGAGAGGTAATTGATAGAAAGATGGGGTACTCAGATATTGCTCACCCTACGACTATTGCTTCAAGTGCAATACTAATCATTATTCCTCCTAACTGATGTTTAATGAGTTATGGAAATCTATAGACACACGGTTCCAAACCTAAGGTCAAGTGTTACTAACCCTATACTATTCCCCGGCGAAAAGGGATACTCTCGAAGCCTCACATTGTTTAAGTTTTCTTGAAGCTCTAGAGATTCCAAGTGATAAACCCTATTCCCTAATATAGATCTAACCCTTTTAGTATAGGTGAGAGACCCCTAGTAATGATTAAACCCGAGCACTAAGGATTACTTCAACACTCCACTCTATTGCTTACACAACTAAGCTCCCTAGTGGAGTTTGTCTCTTAACACTTCACTCTATCATAACCACAAAGAACTCTTGAAACGTGGAGGTAAGATAAACCACATCGGAAGAGAAAGGGGAATGTTCCGCTACCTCTCGACTCACCCTCTCGAGCCTCTCCAACCTTGCTTTGTCTAACCCTAATGAAATGTCACTCATTTACAAGGATTACCAAGATAGATCATCAACCCTAATGTCACTCTAAGGAAAAATCAGGTCAATAAGCATTCAAGGATAGAACTCAATTAAAGCATCAATTAAAGAAACATAATAAGAGTCCATGAAATAAAATCATCCTAGGGTTTAGAAGTCTAAGATCCTCAACCCTAAAGTCACTCTAAGGAAAAATTAGGTCAACAAGCATTCAAGGATAGAACTCAATTAAAGCATCAATTAAAGAAACATAATAAGAGTCAATGAAACAAAATCATCCTAGGGTTTAGAAGTCTAAGCACCCATTAGGGTTTAGCTCTCCATGGAGCAATGCACAATCAACAACGAAATCAAAAGTAAATATATGCAATCCATAAATAAAACACCCTTGTATTCCATATCGATGGTCTTGAGGAGCTGTCTCGTCTTCTCCAAAGGTTCCCTTGTCAAACCTAGGGCACACCTTGCTGAATCAATACCGATGAAAGCTCCCCCAATAATTCTCCTCCAAGGGAACTCGATGTCAAAATGCCATAGAACCGCTCCTCTAACCAAGCAAATACCTCTCCAAACCCTAGCCATGAGCTCCTCCAAATATGGGCAAAAAATAGAAAAAGATCCCCAAATAGAACTCTCAAAGCAATATTTATAGGGCTAGAATCGGGACATCCACACAGGCGTGTAGAATTTCCACACGACCGTGTGAATTTTCAGGTCTTCATTTCCTGCGCATCGTGAATAGTAATTGCTACAGTGATTTTGCTATAATGTTTTACTACTATAAACTTCTACAGTACTTCACCGGATTGCTCCCGAATCCATTTTTTATCGAGGCCACATGAATGGTCACACATCCCTACTGTAGATTGCATCACGTTTTCAATGAAACCACATTGTTGAAGCTCTTGACAATGTTGCACAAGTCGGAACATATAAGTATGACTGCCTTTGTGCCCTTCCATTTTATGTATTTACTTGAGCACAATAGAGGTTGGCACACACCCATATTTCTTTGAGCACAAATTGTGTCTTCATGTTTACTCAATCCAAGAACTTTATCAACAGTTGCGTTCATGATCTACTTGTGCTTTCTTTCTTTCAAACTTGTCTCCATAACCCTAAACGCATAAAAGAACACAAATTCACACAAATAAGCGATAAAATCTGATAAAAGTGATGCTCAATGTAAGCAAAGAATGTTTCATATTACTTATCTACAAGCACTTATTATGAACCCTATGATCTTATTCTTCTATTGATTTACTTTGTGTTTTTTATTAAATCCGAGTTTAGTTGAGTTTCAATCTTGTTTTCTTATTATTTTGTTGCCTTGTTGATCTTTATGATTGATTGGTATGAACTTATGGTTGATTGGTGTGAGAGAGAGGTCCCCATTAGGGTTAGAACTTTAAGATTGAAGAGGGCTGAGAGGGTGAGTCATGAGATAATAGAGTGCCCCCTTTCCCCTCCGATTAGTTCATTCTATCTCCATATTCCCTAGGCTTTATGCAGCCAAAGTTTGGTGTGAGGCGTGAGATTGAGAGATTTCTCCTCAGGAACCTTGTATGGGGTTAGGGAATCTTTCACCTATAAATAGGATTAGGTCTATCCTTAGGAATCGGATGTACTCTTAGGATCCCTAGAGTCTATTATGGTCATATGTGGTGTAAGGTGTTGAGATTGAGTGATTTCATCCACCGGGACCTAGTAGGGGACTAGTATCGGTGGTTGGAGGCAGGGACCGATTATTCTAAGATTTCTTCGACTTGATTGACTCAGTTTAAAAACACTTAGCTAAATCTTGTGCATAATGATAGATACTAGGAGGAGCATTGCCCAGGTACTTCATCTTTATTCATTGAGACTTCCCTCGTTTCTACTCTTCCTTGCTTGCTTGTGATACTCACATTCTTGTGATTGAGTTTATTTCACCATATTCATGATTCCAAACTAGATAACTTAGAAATAGTTACTACTATTACTTCCGTTCCATGTGGATTCAACTACCCTACTCATTGGGTACTTTATTAAATTCGACACTCATGCACACATGCACATAAGAGATGTGTCAATTATACTTACATATGCTGTATAGTTAATCTATTATATGCAAATAAACTAACTAAGATTATGACTTTATTTAGTGGTTCATTAAAATAAAAATTGAAGTTTTAAAGGGGTCATTGACATGATCATGAATGAAGATATCTGGACGCATGAAGATTTATTTCTAGTTTAGGCTTGTAATAAACATGGACAATATAGGAAAAGATATGAACAAAGTATATAGTTGAGTCAAATCAAAATCAAGAGAAGAAATATCAAAATCAAGAAATCCTAGGGATACTAACAACGGCTAATGAAGTGCAAAAGATATTGAGTGATGGAACTATGGAAATTGCAAATTCTTTAAAAATCAATGTAATGCTCATAAAATGCTAGTAGTAGCAAGATAGAAACTGGCCCTATGCCCAAACTTGTGCAAGGCCCAGAACAAAGACACATGGCCCCTATGTTGATCCAAAATAGGATACGTGGATGATGTGCTTGCAGAGGGTGTGGTGGCACCTACATTTCCTTTTCCCTTAACCCTCCACTCACTTTTCAAAAGTCCTAGGATGATATGACTGCTACATTGCAGCCCGCATCACCTTTGCCTACTGTCACTCACCAACCTAAGGGATTGGTTTTCATCTCATGATCGCTTTGTTTCAGTGGAAATACACATTTCATATCCAATCCAATCCTATTTCGCCTTGGATTTTTCGGAATCATGTCAGAATTATGTGTGCTTTTGAGAAAGTAAAAAGGGTTAAAACGGTGTTTGGGAAATTTTCCCATGATCTCCTTTCCATATCCTTACATCATCTCCTCATGACCTTCTTTGCCCATTCCTTATGAGATCCTATTGACATGAGAGAGCATGATATGCTTATAGATAGAGTCTTTGAGGTCATATTGTCATTCCCGGAAGATGATTGAGACTCGAGATCTTGACATGCTAGAGTCCAACGAGGAGGAAGAGTGTTCAAAGGAAAGTGAAGAACCAGATGATTGATAGGAGACACAAGTATACGAGCTACACATCTAGTATAGCATGCTTAAGAGCAGGGTATCAATCCATAGGGAAAATAGAGAGTACTAGTACTAATCCTAAATCCAAAAACTAGCCTACCAAAAGTTGTGGTCCGTGAACATGAATAAAAGGATGAAAAAAAAATCAAGAATACAAAAATAGAATCCGTTGAATAAACAAGGGAAAATGGGATGCTAGGGCCACTGAATCCCTCTAGGATTTCATAAGTCCAAGGCAAATGTTGTTATTTAGCAATCCTATTTAAACTAGAGAAATCCTAAAATATACTATCCCTTCTTGCAATGGTGAATAGTAACTAGTCCAATATAGTGCTAATTTAGACACCACACGATTGAGTTGCACTCTATGAAATCTTAATGTAAATTAACAAGAATTAAATAAGTAGACAACCCTTCTTATAAAGCTGATTGCCCCTAATCCCATACAAAATAAAAATGTGATTTCTCCATAAATCCATTCCCTATGATTGCAAAGAGCATAGAATTACTTGCTAATTCACTCGGGAGGATTGTGAGAGGAGAACTCTCAACTCTGAAGTGCCCAAATTTCTAGGCTTACTCACAATTCCCTTCTAATAATGGGATGCCTATGCTAGGTGGGTCTTTAAACTCGTAACACAAGAAAATCATACATGAACGTAGGGCTTTCACCTTGATACCATTCAAGACATTGAAAACACAAGATTGAATTAAAATAATACGGATTGCAATCAGAAAACAATAAACGAATAAAGATCCACAATCAATATCAAAATAGATCAAACCCTAGAGTTCATCTATGTCCAAGCATCTGAAAAATAGTTCTCCATTAATGGAGAATAACAATACAATTCACAAGGTGCAATAAGAATAAATGAAAACATAAAAAATCCCTTCTCAATTGTGCCAATCAAATTGCCGTCGAATCTTCATAAGAACCTTCTAAAGACGCCGCTAAGAATTTCCATGACAACTCAAAGTCTTTATCCTCCATGGTAGGTGGGCTATTTATCCTTCTTGATTCAACTTCAAAGCTCTGGAGAATCACCTCCTTACTTTCACCCAAGCCTTGCCATCAAAAGAACAAAAGAGCCCTTTTAAAACCCTATTCAAGAATATTTATATCTAGCCACTTATGGGCTTCTTATGGGCATAAAAACACAATCGTAAGGAGCTGGAGATGATGGGTTGTGAGCCTTACTGGATTACTTACGGCTGTAAATCCTATCCATAAAGTCTTTTGTCTGGTGTTACGGTCTAGCTTACAATCATAAGCGTTAGACCGTAAAGTTCTCTGGATTGCCCTTATGACCATCATTACGGCCGTATGTTGCTCCTTGTAAGCTCTTTTGGGCGGCCCTTATGGTTTGACTTACGAGCGTAAGCCCTATCCATAAGTCCCCTATTCTTTAATGGTTGATGCCAAGAGAGCTCCATATTCCTTGTTTTGGCTATAGAATGCTTCTTTTTGATCTCTCTCATACTTAAGCACTGTCCGAAGCCTGAAGAGACAATATTTACCATGTTTAGCTTAAAATTTCATAATAGTACTCTATTATATGCTTAATGAGTGTATAAAATGATATTAAATAAGGAATAAATGTACACTCATTAATGATGCCATAAATTTAATTTAGCATCGAAGCAAAGTGAAGAAGGAAGCTCTAATTCAATGTAACTAATACCACGGGAAAGGTTCGCACAAGAAAGGATTGGTAGATCATGCCCATCTTGAGATTTGAACCTCTACCTTAGCTTAATCCTGTCCTTAACATTTGTTTGGGTATCTTCTCTCCCTTTGTGTTCTTTCACTTTACTCTATATTCTTTGAACTAAGACTAGGCTGAAATATTTATGTTAAAACTGTAGGGGTACTTCTAGTGTAAACACGATCAATAGAATCCATGAAATAATTTAGATTCATAAACCGTATCACATTTCCTTGAGTGGGAAGGAGAGGTAATAGTGATTAAGTTAGGAGATTTTGCCAAAAATTCAACTTTTGGCAATGGCCAACCATCTCAGTGATTGGCTACTTAGGTGGCATTATTATTCTTTGGAAACATTCTCTAGGCACTGTTACTCCACTTACTATCTCAAGAGTTATCCTATACCTAGTTATTTCATTGGATCATCCCAAAGCCTAAATCCTATCAATCATTTATAGTGGGTAGAAAGTTAAGGCTCATAGGAAGTTTTGATGAGAATTAAGGGGTATGTTTAATATTACCCTTTCCCAAGCTTACCATGGGGCACTTCAATATTATCTGTTCCACCTCTAAGCATAGGGATGGATATTTTAATTATCATTCACATAAAGCTAAAACTTTTCTAAAATTTTATTAATTGAAATATACTTTTGGATATTGGGCTATATGGAGTAAGGGGCAATCTAACATGGTGTAATGGTTATGTGGGCCTAGCTCATTGATGGACTCACCTTGACCATTGCCTCGGTTATATCCCCTAGACCTCTTGTTTTGCTTCTTATTTAATTTTTCATCTCCAAAAAATCACTTTTGATCATGCTCCTCTTAGTTTAGTTTCATATCACCACACTCTTTCTAAGAGTAAGGTTGTAGATTTGTCAATTATTGGTTTGATTATGCTGATTGTCATCATATTGGTAATAAAACATGGAAGTCTAGTTCTACTTCTACTCCT
Source organism: Dioscorea cayenensis subsp. rotundata (assembly GCF_009730915.1). Taxonomy (NCBI): domain Eukaryota; kingdom Viridiplantae; phylum Streptophyta; class Magnoliopsida; order Dioscoreales; family Dioscoreaceae; genus Dioscorea; species Dioscorea cayenensis. The sequence goes on along the minus strand of NC_052472.1, from coordinate 13,339,663 downwards.
CTGCATGCTTTTTCACATTTTGTGGCTCGTAGGCGAGCTCATCTTACTTCCTTGAGAATTTCTAGTAAACATTCTTTCAAAAAAGATATTTTGGATATTGAATGGAAGATCATAGCCTTCGAAGAGTTTAGCCCTAGGGAGAATTCTTGGACTTTTGATTCTAGGTAGCTTAGGTCCCTCTACAATAGTAGAATGCTTTATTGCATCAAAACTATATGAAATTGGCTCAGAATGCCAGACTCTTGTTGTTTTGCAATGGTAATCTTACTACTATTTTTTCCACAATAATTCCTAGATTCATAAGCATATAAAGTCTCATTGCTCATATTACTAACATGCATGGCAATAATTTTACTAGATAGGGACTTGAATTTTTAATCTCATTTGTGGTTTGAAAGTAATTATACTTTTGTTATGGATCTGGTGCATGCTTTACCTTTCGATTTCAATGAAATTTTTGAAGTTGTGACACACCCCTTGCATGTGTGTACCGCTAGTGCACGGGTTGTCGAAGTAATAAATGTGCCCTGGTGAGTGGGTAATCATATCCACAAAGGGAATAGTGCTTGTAAACACAAGTATTGCTATTTAACTATAGTAAAAATGGTTGAGGAGTTGTGTGAACAATATCAATGCAAATGAAAATAGAGAACATGAGAGAGAGACGTAATAGAAATAAGGATAGAGCAATCGATAGAAAGATGGGGCACCCGGATATTGCTCACCATAGGATTATTGTTTCAAGTGCAAGACGAATCATTATGTCTCCCAACTGATGTTTAAAGAGTCATGGAAATCCTAAAACATAGGGTCTTAAACCTAAGGTCAACCATAACTAACCCTACACTATACCTCGACGGAAAGAATACTCTCTATGCCTCACACTGTGCAAGGTTTCTTAAAGATCTAGGGACTCCAAGTGATAAACATATTCCCTAATATAGATCTAACCCTTTGGTCCAGCGAAAGACCCTTAGTCACAATTAAGCCCCAGCACTAAAGGATTATTTCAACATTTCACTCTATTGCTCGTGCAACTAGGCCCCAGTGGAGTTTGTCTCTTAGCACTTCACTCTATCATGACCACAAAGAACTCTTGGAATGTGGAGGTAGGATAAATCACACCAGAAGAGGAAGTAGATGTTCCTCTACCTCTCGACTCACCCTCTCGACCCTCTACAACCTTTCTTTGTCTAATCCTAATGAAGTGTCACTCGTTCACAAGGATTTCTAAGATAGATTCTCAATCCTAGTATCACTCTAAGGGAAAATCAATTCAACAAGCATTCAAGGATAGAACTCAATTAAAAACATCAATTAAAGAAGCATAATGAAAGTCAATGAAATAAAATCATCTTAGGGTTTACAAGTCCAAGCACCCACTAGGAGTTTAGCTCTCCATAGAGCAATATATAATCAACAATGAAATCGAACGTAAAAACATGCAATCCATAGATAAAAACCCCTTGTAGTCCATATCGATGTTCTTGTGGAGTCGCCTCGTCACCTCCAAGGGTTCCCTTGTCAAGCCTAGGGCACATCTCGCCAAATCGATACCGATGAAAAGCTCCCCTAATAACTCTCTTCCAAAGGAACATGATGTCAAAGGCCATAGAACTGCTCCAAAGACCTAGCCAAAGCATCTCCAAACCCTAGCAGTGAACTCATCCAAAGGTGGGGAAAAGATAGGGAAAAGATCCTTCAAAACGTCTCAAATTGTGGTATTTATAGGGGTTGGAATCAGCCATCCACACGAGTGTGTGGAATTTCCATACGGCCGTGTTAGTTTCCAAAAATCAGTTTCTTGCGAGCTATGAACAATGATTTTGCTACAGTGGACCTTTTCATCGAGGCCACATGAATGGGACATATATCCATGCGGTAGATCACGTCGTGTCTTTCAACTAAACCACATTGACGAAGATCTTGCTAGTATTGCATAAGTCGGAATACATGAGTGTGACTGCCTTTGTGCCCCTCCAAATTTGTATGTTTGCTAAAGCACGATGGATGTTGGCACACACTCACATGTCTTTGAGCACAACTTGTGTTTTCACATTTGTTTGATCCAAAAACTTCATCAACAAATATATCCGTGATCTACTTTTTGTTCCTTTTCTTCCACAGTTGTCTCCACAACCCTCAAATACACAAAAGAACACATATACACACACGAATAAGTGATAAAATCTGAGAAAAGTAATGCTCAATGTAAGAAAAGAATACTTCGTATTACTTATATACAAGCACTTATCAAGTTGATAAAAATTTTCTTGTTAATTCTATTTCCAAACAAGTGGTCTTTATGACTTTATGCTCTTTTCCCTCTAGGAAAGAGCCCAGGGTCTTATGGTCTCAATGCATAGTTTTATCATTTTTACTAGAATGATGTTGATTCTTGATCGTTTGATATTGTTAGTCATTTCTTTCATACAACCTCTCTTCATAAAACTTGGGGTAACACATATGTGGCTTTAATTCCTAAAAATTATAATCCCGAACTAGTCTCAAATTATCACCCCATCTTACTTTGTAATGTTTGTTATAAAGTCATTTCTAAAATTATGGCCAATAGATTTCAAATGTTCTTCTTAATCTAATTGGCAGAAAGTAGTGTGGCTTCAATGTTGGTCACAACCTAATGGACAACATTTCTGATTGTCCAAGAGGTAGCGCACTCTATTGAAAATGATTCTAAAAACCCCCTAGGATGATTATAAGATCAATGTAGAAAAATCCTATAACACCATCAATTGGAATGTTATTCTTTCCACTTTGATTAATTTGAGTTTTTCCTTAATTTGCATTTCCTTGGTAAAATCTTGTATCTCCTCTGCTAGGTTCTCATTTCTTATTAATGGCCAACCTACCACTTGGATCTCTCCTTCTAAGCGGAATCAGCAAGAAAACGCTCTTTTGTTGTATCTTTTTATTCTCATCACCAAAAATGTCACTACCATTCTAAATAAAACTTTGGACTTGGGATTGGTTTCAGGTTTTGCTACAAGGTTGGCTTCTAATTTTAATCATCTTATATACGTGGATGATTTGCTTCTTATCATCAAAGCAGCCAGACTTAGTGCTTGAAACTACAAGCTTTGCCTGTCTATTTATGCCCAGTTAACTGGTCAACTTTCCAGCTCTTCTAAATCTGCTATTTATTTTCCTAGTGGACTTAATAAAAGGTTTACTAAAAGCATTAGTTCCATTCTTAATTTCAAGATCGGTTCCTATCCTTCCTTTCATATATCTTGGGATACTAATTGCTCCAAACAGACTTTGGGTATCCTTTTATTGAGACTAATGCTACCTATATAACGCAAATGCACATACAGATCAAGTAATATAGTGTGCAATGATTGCAAGGTTGCCAATCCTTAGAAGAAATAGGAAGTAATAAT